>NW_026915877.1:600000-1135000 GCF_034315485.1 Pezoporus occidentalis
TTAAATTTGTGGGGGAAGCCTAGACCTAGTTAAGTTAATGGCAAAAATTCCATTTCACCTTGGTGTTTTCACAAATCACTTTTGAAGACTGGTTAAATTTCTGCCTCTGTTATCATTTTAATTATGCTGCTACTGTTTTTTAATTATATGCACACATTGAGTTGTGTTTCTTGTGCATCTTCTACATATTTCCCCATTCAGGATTTGAAAGCTAGAGAGGAACACCTGGTAGAAAACAATATCTGAGTATTGCCTTCACTGATCCTACTCTGGTTTCTTGAACATTTCGGTGTGAGGGTCCACCAAGAGCATCACATCTTGCTCTAGTTTGTGCTGCACTGGCGCTTTAGTTTTGATTGAGCAAGAACAGCCAGAACATGAGCACCACTGTAGCCCTGCTCCCCTGTTTCATCTGTGGCAAACAGAGCACTCTTCAACCTAAGTCAGCCCAAGATGAGGCGAGATTAAATCAAGCTTGATACATTCATGATATTTTGTGGGGGGAAAATTATATGGCTTTATTAGTATTATTATTATTATTGTTGCATAATATTGCTGCAGAATTAATTAGTAGGTCTCCAAGGTGCTGAAGTGTGTACATGCTTGGGATGTGAACAGTGAAACAGAGAAGACCCAGTCTAACCTGCACAGCTCCTGGGCACAGGGTTATGCGGACCAGCAGATTAAGCCCTTCTATAACCCACCACAGTTATAACAAGGAATTCTGTGTGATTTGCAGTGTAATGTTTTGAAAGAATTTATGATTCATGGAAAACTGATTAAGGGTATGTGGGGTTATAGTCAGATTTAAGATGGAACTCAATCTGAATTTCAGGATGAATATATGTGAAATATTAAGCCTATTTCAGATAGACCCACAATGTTGTAGATGTTTCCTAAAGAAAATATGATTGAGACTGAATTAATAGAAAAATGAGCCAGAAGTTAGAAAGGAAAATGTCAATCTAACCCTTACAATTGTTACCAAGACAGCTGTTAATAATTTTCACCGTAACACCAGACTGTTTGCAGCTGCTATCCTTCTCCAGGAGCTACTCTCTCTGTCTTCGACCAAACAGGTGGCATTTTTCGACACTGAATCAGGCTCAGATGTCACCTGCCCATATAGAGGGGCAGGAGGATGAAGAGCAGCTGCACTTATGTCCAGCTGTACTACCACTTTTTCAAGGTCCTGCTCCTCCCTTGCTGTCAAGTCCCCTGGTCCTGCTCTCTGACACTCTATTTTTTAACAATCATATTTTTTTCTTGAACACCAGGGAATTGGCCTGAGCTGTTCCTGAGGAAGATACAGCTTGGATGGTGGATTGAATGACAGAGTCATAAAGAAACAAGAAGATAAGAACAACTAAAAGCTAAGAGGTGTCAAGGACAGCTTTTTAAATCTCCCTCGGCTGTAGATGGTATGATGGTAAAAGGCTGTTCCTGATTCAATCCTGCTTGGTTTAAATGACTGCTGATGAATGGTTTAAACTGCTCTGCTCACCTTTGAACTCAGCTGGACTAATATCACACAGTCAATCACTGAGTTGCAGCTAGAAACATTGGGAGTTCAGGACCCAGCCCAAACTGTGACAGCTCTAGAGCTGCCATAGTCCCCCTCCATGCAAGAACATACAGAGCAGCTAAATTCCTACCTCCTGATAATGTAGCCCAATGTCTTTGTTTTCACACAAGCCATATTATAGGAATTGTTTGCTTCCTAATTCACTGCAAAGCCTTGGGCTCTTTATTGCCCTCCCTGCATATATGCTGCTTTTCTCCTGTGATCTTATTCCAAGTTTAGGTTGTTGAGCTGTGAGGACATGCACACAGTGAGCTCAAGTAGTGACTTGAACACAATACAACCTAGTAGTTGCACTTGTATGGACATGCTTTGGCTAAAGTTACCCAATGAATGCAAACTCTTCAGTTACTTTAATCATTCCCTTCAGTGAACAAGTTATAGACACTATGTCCTCCTGTAACACATGAACTCCTTTTGAAGTTCAGCAAAAGCCATTTGTAACAAAATGTTGCCAAGCAGCACCTCTAAAAGAGAAGGAATCAGTATTGTTTGGTGTTCCCAAATTACTGGGGCTCTTGAGGGTAGGATTGCTGCAAAATCTTATACTGAGAAAATGCTGTAAAGAACTGGTTGGTGTTTTTAAATGCATTTAAAATTCATCATATAGCTATGCAAAACATAGTTTTTAATGCTTTCTCCAAAAAAGTTCCACCAATTTGTAAAAGGTCTTTTTTTTTTTTTTTGTTGGGGTTTTTGGTGTTTTTTTTTATTTCAAAGTAGTATAAAACATTGCACATCAATGCCCATTTCCTTGCATAAATAACAATCCCAGACACCAGGTCAAGTTTTACACAGAGCCATGGTGTAAAGGAAGGTTTATGCAAATAGTCATTTGCCCTCCTTCAAAGAGGATTGAAGCCTGCACTGTCTTATTTCACACTTTGCTCCAAAGCTCTGCTCTCCGGACAGTCCTAGTTTCTTCCCCTGATCCCTGCTTAGCCATGAGATATATGCAAACCATGGGAATGTAAACCGTGTTCTGCAGTTTAGACCTGGCCAGTCTGTTCCAAGGAGCACACACTAAGGGAGTGATGCTACATACCTCCATTGGCCTTGAAGGTCCTTGGCATGGTCTGCCAAGACAGAAGCGATTTTCACTTTCCTCCATTGAAAGGAACTCCAGGAACTAGTGCAGTTGGCATAGTATAGGCAGCAATTGCTGATTAATGCTAGTAGAAAATTAGGGAGATCCTGGGTTTTAACAATATTGCTGTAGTAAGCTGGCTTGCAATCTGGAGTATGAAAGGACTGTTATGTTCCCTCCATCCAAAGCTTCATAATGCAACTCTCTACCTCAGATGACATTGCGCAATTGCTTTCTAACCTATGTTTTTCATATCATTCCTGTCACTTTGGCATTTGCAATACAAGCCCAGGATGGTGTAAACAGACCTTTTAGCTAAAAGGGATGGCTAAAAGGGATTGACATCAGTATCAAATACGGATCCTGCAGCAATGCTCTTTATCTTTTCCCCTCTTCTGCCTTATAGCCTTTTATCTCTTCCTTATGTGGATCACAGAACTTCTTAGTTTCTGCTATCTACATTAAAGGTCTTTCAGCAGTTAGTTAAACATAAGGAAACATGAATCTTTTGTGTGGATCAGTAAAGCTCTCATTTTGTTAACTATTAGTACAGCACTCACAATACATTGTTATTTAGGGTTTTCTCATATGGAATCACAATGTCTAAAGGCATAGCAACCACAGCGCCAGAGGAAGAATGAAAAACATGACCTCAGAAAACTGGCTGGGGAGGGGGATGTTTGAGAAAGTGCAGAATGCTTGAACACGCACTTGAAGGAGATGTTTTTAACCTTTTCATTCATTTTGAAAAGTTTATCATAGATATGTTGTCCTTGACAATAAACAGAAAGGTAATGCTTTGGAGAAATGCATCAGATCAAAACCAGAGCTAATTGCATTGACAAGTTAGTGATGAAAGCTTGTGTTCTTTTCAGAAATAAAAGATGCATTTGCTGTGCTCTACTAATTGAAAATATTGAATGCCTCCTAAAAATAAAAGTGGAAAATAATATTGTTATTTTCTATCTTAAGAGTTAAACCTGAAAAAAAAAATTGTTTAAAAGGAGGAGGAAAGACCCATCAGAAATGTAATTTAATGTAGGGTATCAAGGGTTACGTAACAACACTCTGGAGAGAGATGATCTACAGATTAAATGTTGACATATTTTTAAGGTTTTCCTACCTCAATTTTTATTCCTCTTCCTGTCTTGTCAGTGGACACAAAATAAACAGCTAGAGTAATACAGGAGAACAGCCTCAGGATCTTCACCAACAAAAAAATTAAAATTGCATGGCATTTCTATGTCCATAAAGAAGAGAGGGCAAATAATTCCTTTCCTGGATTGTAATGGCAGCAAGTTGATCGCAATTGCTCTGCTTTTCTGTACAGGATGATGGATCTTAGAATCATCGAATCATAGAATAATTAGGGTTGGAAAGGACCTTAAGATCATCTAGTTCCAAGCCCCCTGCCGTGGGCAGGGACACCTTACACTAAATCATATCACCCAAGGCTTCATCCAACCTGGTCTTGAACACTGTCAGGGATGGAGCATGCACAATCTCCCTGGGCAACCCATTCCAGTGCCTCACCACCCTAACAGGAAAGAAGTTCCTCCTTATATCCAATCTAAACTTCCCCTCTTTAAGTTTTAACCCATCACCCCTTGTCCTATCACAACAGTCCCTAATGAAGAGTCCCTCCCCAGCATCCCTATAGGCCCCTTTCAGATACCGGAAGGCTGCTATGAGGTCTCCACGCAGCCTGCTCTTCTCCATGCTGAACAGCCCCAACTTCCTCAGCCTGTCTTCATATGGGAGGTGCTCCAGTCCCCCGATCATCCTCGTGGATGTATTGCACACAATACTCCAGGTGAGGTCTCACAAGAACAGAGTAGAGGGGCAGGATCACCTCTTTCGACCTGCTGGTCATGCTCCTCTTGATGCAGACCAGGACATGGTTGGCTTTCTGGGCTGCAAGCACACTCTGCCAGCTCATGTTCATTTTCTCATCAACCAACACCCCCAAGTCCTTCTCCACAGGGCTGCTCTGAATCTCTTCTCTGCCCAACCTGTAGCTGTGCCTGGCATTGCTCTAACCCAGGTGTAGGACCTTGCACTTCTCATGGTTAAACTTCATGAGGTTGGCATCGGCCCACCCCACAAGCGTGTCAAGGTCCCTCTGGATGGCATTCCTTCCCTCCAGCGTATCAACCGAACCACACAGTTTGGTGTCATCGGCAAACTTGCTGAGGGCGCACTCAATCCCACTGTCCATATCAGCAACAAAGATGTTGAACAAGGCTGGCCCCAACACTGATCCCTGAGGGACGCCACTCGTTACTGGTCTCCAGCCGGACATTGAGCCATTGACCACAACTCTTTGCGTGCGGCCATCCAGTTCTTTATCCACCGAGTGGTCCATCCATCAAATTGATGTCTCTCCAATTTAGAGACAAGGATGTCATGTGGGACAGTGTAGAACATTTTGCACAAGTCCAGGTAGATGACATCAACCGCTGTACCCCTGTCCATCAGTTCTGTAGCCCCATCACAGAAGGCCACCAAATTGGTCAGGCAGGATTTCCCCTTAGTGAAGCCATGCTGGCTGTCACCAAGTACCTTGTTGATTTTCATGTGCCTTAGCATGCCTTCCAGGAGAATCTGCTCCAAGATTTTGCCAGGCCCAGAGGTGAGACTGACTGTTCTGTAATTCCCTGGGTCATCCATTTTCCCCTTCTTGAAAATGGGGGTCCTATTTCCCTTTTTCCAGTCATTGGGAACTTCACCTGACTGCCATGATTTCTCAAATATGATGGCCAGCAGCTTAGCAACCTCATTTACCAGCTCCTTCAGATTTTTAAGATGGTCTTGAACCAGATCCTCTCCTACAGTGGTGTCGTGGTTTAAACCCAGTGGAACTCATCAGGACCCATGGACTTGTGCACATTCAGATTTTTAAGATGGTCTCGACCAACCAGATCCTCTCCTACAGTGGGCACATGACGTGCTGTGGTATGGAATACCTCTTTGGCTAACTTGGGTCAGGTGTCCTGTCTCTGCTTCCTCCTGCCTGCCCCTCCTCCCTGGCAGAGCATGAGGCTCACAAAGCCCTTGGCCAAACCAAAACACCACTATCAGCTCTGTTCCCAGGTCGAAAATGAAAACACTGCACTGCACCAGCTACCAAGAAGGGGAAAAATGACTGCTACTGCTGAACCCAGGACAAGTGGGCACAAGGTCTTCATTCTCACAGTCCCTGCATCTGCCTTCCAAGACTTGGGTGGTGCAGTCAGAGCCTTTGCCAGTGAAGACTGAGGCAAAGAAGTCAGTCAGACCTTTCTCCAAATCCTGTGTAGCCAGTTCTCCTGAGAGCTTCCTGAGGGAGGCTACATTCTCCCTAGTCTGTTTTACATTTGCTATGTACTTGTAGAATCCCTTCCTGTTATCCTTAATACCCCTAGCCAAGTTTAATTCTGACTGGGCCTTAGCTTTCCTAACCTGGTCTCTAGCTTCCCAGGCAACATCCGTGTACTCTTCCCATGCCACCTGTCCTTGCTTCCACTTATTATAAGCCTCTTTTTTTCATTTGTATTTTCCTCAGGAGCTCTTTATCCATCCAAGGAGGTCTCCTGGCCTCCTGCTGCTCTTCCTTCTGGTTGGGATGCAACACTCCTGAGCTTGTGGCAGGTGATCCTTGAATAGCAACCAGCAGTCTTGGGCTCCCCTGCCCTCTAGGGCTATATCCCATGGAACCTTCCACAGCAGGTTCCTGAAGAGGCCAAAGTATGCTCTTTTGAAGTCCAGGGCAGTGAGCTTGCTGCACACTCTTCTCACTGTCCTGAGGATCTCAAATTCGAGCACCTCATGATCGCTGCATCCAAGGCTGCCCTGGAGCGTTGGAGTGTCACATTTCCAACGAGCCCTTCCCTGTTGGTGAGCACAAGGTCAAGCATGGCACCTCTCTTTGTCGGCTCCTCTATTACTTGCATAATGGAGTTGTCTTCTACACAGTCGAGGAACCTCCTGGATTGCTTCTGCTGGGCCGTACCGTCCTTCCAACAGATGTCAGCGTGGTTGAAGTCACCCACGAGAAGTCACCCATCTTAATCTGCAGTTCAGATGTTCTCAGATAGTTTTAAACTAATTTTCTCATTCTGAATGCTCACAATGTTCTAAGTATAAAGCACATCTTACACAGACCAGATTAGTCATTGAGCATACACACTAATGTTTAATCAGTGCTGGTACTCCTTTTCTTATTAATAATTTTCCCTGTATATTTTCAAAATTATACCCTTTTTAAGAAATAAAAGAGTCTATAATTCTCCTACAGGGGTTTTAAAATTAAGAGGACAACACGGATAGTGTTTTTAACTGATAATAGAGAAAAGAAAAAGCAGAGTATTATACTGAACTCCTATTTCTTTAGGTTTAAGACTGAATGGGAAAAAATACCACAGCCAGGCAGGAAATAACAGGAAAAATCTGTTTTAACTCTACACAAAACAGAAAAAAAGAGATTTTGTTTAATAATGATCTTACTTAATTTTAGTTTGAGCATGGTAAACATGATTCTGCTTAATTTTACTTAGCAAGTGCAGATGGGGCTAAGATCAGATTGATACATCACAAGATAAAACTTATATTTTATTCTATGTCAAATAATAGTGAGATTGCCTTGCCATGTTTGACAAAGTCAGAGTGAGCAATCTATAGTACAGATGCTAATTTCAGACTGCTTGATTTGGGTGCTCAAACCTGGGGCCAAAAAGAACATTCAACATTGTTACTATTACATGCCAGATTAAGAAGATGAACACTTAATGAATAAATTCTTAGCATTTACGATTTCTTTTCAAAGCCCAGTGGAATATATTAATTGAAATTTTTAACACAAGTCAAGCAATTGAGTTAGTTAAATGATTATGTAAGTTCCATTAGTATTTGTCTATATATTTTAGGCTGTTGAATAACTCCACAATCTGACCACAGGTCATTTAAAAAGCTTGAGCTGGAGCCAAGATTATGTGGAAATATCTAGGTGCTTTTAAAAATCCACTTGGATTCTTCTGTATATGTCTAGTCAGTTGAATAATTTAATAGATTTGATCACTAGGCACTTTTACAGAATTTAGCTTGGTTTTTTTCTGTAAATTAAATTATTTCTCTCATTCACATTGATGGTCCAAGCTGAGTTACAAATCCATTTGATCATATGTGAGTTTAAGATTATTAAATCACACTTGGGATCACACTCAAAATTTCTTGTGTTTTCTGCTTTTCCCTCTGTTGTTCATTGGCTGTTTGCTGAACTATGCAAATGGTTCTTCTCTAGTAATGAATACTTAGCCTTCATTGACTTCTTAGAGCAAATACTCCTATGTGCTTGTTATCTTTTTTTTTCTTCTCCCTGCTCTAAACATATTTTTCTTACATAAACAGCCTGTATTGCTTTGAATCCTTTGATATGGAGGTAAAAACTCCCACAACAACAATTCATCTGATTTCCCTTATGATTTTCAGGGGCACATTTCTCCCCTTGATCTTAGATATTGATAAATCTTTTTTTCCCTTATGTAGTTTCTGTCTCTATGAACCAGAATTTTACAGTCTGCAAGAGGGCTTAACATATCTTGTCTGTACAGGACATGCCAAGTCTCGCTCACTTTGAAGGAAAGACGTGTTCATTCTGATTTTAAAATTGCCTTGAAATTAAATGGCTCCACTTTTGTGGCAGATGATTTTGAATCGTGTTTCAATAAGGCATTCAGAACAGTGTTCTTAATCTTCTGAAATTTCATATATTTAAATTTTCATATCTTGAGTCTTGCACCAGACTCCCCAGATTTTGAGCTCTTGCCAGTGAGAAACCACTGTCTTACCGTTTCACCACCTTCTTCTGTGTTTGCTGTTGTTTGTAAAGAAGAGATGTGAAAAAAACTGCACTGGTACTGTCTCATTGTGTTCTGCAGCATGGATAATTCTTGGGATTCCATACCTCATCCTTCATGGTTTAAGGTGTACTCAGAATTACACCATAAAATCTGAAGTGAAAGCCGTGTACTTTTCACTGGCTGTCTTCAATATGGAAAGAAAAAAATAAAAATTAAAAAAAAAAAGAAGGAAAAGAATAAAAAACCCCCTGGAGTAGAAGTTGGCTCTATTTTGTTCCTTTTTATACATCAATTACTGTCATCATCATCTATATATTTTTTTTTTTTACTGTGAATTCCTGACAATTTAACTGAACTCAACATCTGGTATTTTACTGCTAATATATACTCTCCTCCTTCCATACTCTAGTGCATCCTCTGAAGAAGGAGCTACACTGTATTGCCAAGGTCTGAAAAAGATTAAGCAGGATCAAGAAAAATCCAAACCTCATGTATTGATCCCCAGCAAAGTTGTCATAACAAGAGCTCTCTTCTATCTACCTCACCAACTTCAAACTTCAGCTAACTTCCAGACTTTCACCATTCTATTAACAAATCTAGGTGAAGCAAAATGCAGCTTTGGATTCAAGAGCAGTTGATTTAAATAAAAGAAAATTGATGTCACAGAAGGCACAAGATCAGCAGAACATTTAAGATTTCTTGCCTTTCTTGTGGCAGACAAATGATAGTCTTCACAGCTAACAGTTGATGTCACCAGCCTTTTTTTGTTTGTTTTCAAAATTTAAACTATGAAAAATTCCCATAAGGCTCTAGATCAAAGGTCAATATTTCAGTAGTAGATGCCTTTTCTTTTTTTCCCTGCATCATAAGGATGTGCTGCATGAGGACACAAGGCAGACATGAGTTTCCTGTCCTTTAAAAATTAATAATTATAATTATATTGAGTAGCAAGGCTGATAACTTTGACTATCTCATGCTGCCAGAATAAACTATTGCAATGCTAATTATAGGGTTAAAACCTAGACATTATAAACCCAGAGAGATAGTTCTCTCTCTCACTTTCTGTTTTTTGTTTGGTTGATTTTTTTCCCCCAGGGAAAGTAATTCAATTAAGCTCTAACTGCTCTAGAATATTGTTGTATACAACTAGACAGTGATCTGCAGAGGTCCTGCTGGTTATCTATGGGCTTAAGTTATTTCAGCTCTTGAATTGCATTAAAAGGCCACATGCTCAGTACCTTCCTTAAGTAGTTTTATTAATGAGATTAGTTTTCATATCAGGGATAACAGTTCTCACATAATTAAAAAAAGTATATTATGATTAGATGACATTCGGAAAAGCTTTTTGTTATTTTTTAAAAATAGCTTTTCAGTGAAAGTCTAAATTTAAAAAAAATCAGGTACAAATGCAGAACAGCAGCAAACATATAGACATATGGATCTTGGATGAGTTTTGTTCATGTCTGAAAGATCATGAAGGATACAAAAGAGAATTGTGACATATGGAGGAAGCAGATTAATTAATTTGAAAGCAACCTTTGTACAAGGAACAGTTTCAGCTAAAGTAATTAAATTTAAAATGTTGTATAGTTGTCAAGATTTATGTAAGGAGGTGGACTTCAAAATATTATCAGGTTCTGAGAAAGTGCTGCAAAACCTCATGATCTAATAAAGTAAGAAACATTGATGTGCAATACTTAACAGCCCATTTTACTTGCAGAAATACTGCATGTGGCCAAGAATAAATACATAATTCTGCCTGTAACATATGCACTGATTATTATTTACTGTTTCTTCTCTTTGCCCTGCTGCAAGTTCAGCTTTGGGAAACTTGCATTACTTTCTCTATCATCATAGTCATTCTCCCTCTTCATGTTTGACAGGATTTTTCTGTTTCTGCTTTCTGCTGCTGACAGACTGAAACTATGTCCTTTCTAGTAGGTACCACATCTGTCACAGCTGGTGATGTACTTGCTCAGCTAACTCTCATCAGACACCTTGCTTGACACTGACGATGTTATAATCACCACTTTGCATATTCTGTAGTTTCATGACTTAATCATGGGTCTGTAAATAACTGTGGAGTAAAAAGCTATTATTTTAGATCTTCTTGACCATTATTTGTTTTGAGGACAATACCCTTAAGCCATCTAGTGAGGAGATAAAATATTAAGAACAATTTTGTCAATGTAAACTATGAAATATGGAAAGGGTTATGATGTGGTTTGGTTGTTGTTTTTTTTTTTTTCCTTGGTGAATCTCAGATGCCAAGTAACCCTTGCCTTGAGCAAAGAAAGTAGCCTGGGCATGGCTTTTACCATATTAATAGCACTCTATCTCAGCAAAGTGAGATCTGATTTTTGCCTTAGGTTTTCAGGAAAATTCCAATGCCCCATTAAGCAAATATTGATAGATCCTCCTTGAACACATCTAGGAAAGAATTTTGAAATACTTTAAACAGTAGTATAATTTAGTCTTCCTGGGAGGGAAGGTAAAAAAGAGAACAATTTGTATTGCCTACCTTGCTCAGCAAAAAGAGTGTTTAAGATACAAGGCTAATAAACCATTCAGGTTTTGTGTTTGGCATGCATTTGGGACTTCTTGAGATTAGCTAAGCAATCCCAAATGAAAAAAAGAAGAATTCCAAAAAAACAGTATCTGAATGCTTTAAGTATATATCCTCTGAATTCCCTGCCAAAGTCACTTCAGTTATCAAACTCACACAGAAATGATATGCATGCATTCTTACAAGCTATTGCCTTTTCCTTTCAAATATTTCTGAAGAAAAAAGGTAGTTTAATTATGATGAGATAACCAGAGGTGTTACCCCCAGAATTCAATTATTATTTGATTATATTTCACAAAACACAACTAAGCTATGACAGGGGCAGAAAGTATAGTAAAATGGTAATTTTGAAATAGGAGATATGAATTAAGATAAATTAGGAAAGATTATTTAAGTATATGCCTGTGGTAAGAGGAATAAAATAAGTGAATAGTCTCTCATTCTTATAAAACATTAACATTTTGAGTTAGAAGATGGATTAATTGATGCCATCTGCTGAAAAGATATGGAATCCATGCTATACTTTATCTTCTGGAATATCTTTCTGTGAAAGAAGTGGGGTGTTAAAGTTATAAGGTGGACTTGACTGTAAAAGCTGCGTGCGGTGTTTCTTTGGAGGGGTATTCTACTAACGAGAGACAGGAAAATTGTATATGGATTGTGTCAGTGCAGTTCAACCTCTCTGAAGACAGCGGCTTCTTCAGGAACTGGTCCTGTATTTTGAAATACACAAAGTTTGATAATAAAAATCAAAAAATTATGGTGGCATGCACCAATCATGAACCAAAGGTAAAAGACCAAGAGCAAACTCACAGAAGCAGGCTGATGTATAAATTAATGTGGCTTCTACAGTTTACTCTTATAGCCCTGCAGTTGCAGTTAATGCTAACATATTTTGAGCAGCTGGAATTTTGGTCTGCTGGTTTCCTGAAGACAACAAAATTAAACATGCTTTCAAGGCTTCATATTAATGATGGATTGTCTCATATGCTTATTTCAATTGTCAAGCTGTTTCTTAGCATAGAGAATTGCCTGCTTGCAGTGGAGAGAGCAGAGAGCTGAGAATTGGTATTAGTGCTTAGCCTTCCTGCTCTTGAACACATACATCTGCTTAGGACGCAGTTAAGTGGAGGACAGGCTGAACTGGAAGCAGTGCTGAGCTCTGGGTGCAGGATGTCCATGCCCATGGCAGGGTGGTTGGAACTAGATGATCTTTAATGTCCCTTCCAACCCAAAGTGTTCTACTGTTCTATGATGGAACAGCAGCGTAGCATCTGTTCTGAGGGTTTGCAGTCCTTGCTATCCTTTCCTCGTTCCCCCAGAAAGGGCAATCCAAACCTTCCTCTCAGTCCATCTGCCCATTCCACCTTCCTAGTTACATAAATGCTCACTGAGGGGTCTTCCGAAATGACAGCAACTCAATATTTAGCTTCCAAGACTTGATTCAAAGGTAATGACCCAGGGATGTATGCCTGGAGGTCAGCCTTGCAAATCTTTACACAAGCAAAAATCCATACACACAGATTATTCCCTCTAAAACTGGGATTAATTTCACATTAAGGCAAGTCTTGCTTCCCCAGATATAATTTATAGTAAAACTAATCAGTTTTGTTAGATTTTACTTCCTAAAGAGATCAAGCCCCCCACCTAATCACTTACCTTTGCTTCTCAAATCTTTAGCACCTGAGCTCCTTTCTCACTTTGGAGTTTGCATTCTGGTATTACGTTAATTTTATTGCCAGATCGTGAAGACACATCTGAGGAATGCATCTAATCCTGAAGTTAATTAATCGTAGAATCATAGAATGGTTTGTGTTGGAAAGGACCTTAAGATCACCTAGTTCCAACCACCCTCCCATGGGGAGGGATGCCTCACATTAGACCATGTTGCCCAAGGCTCTGTCCAACCTGGCCTTGAACACTGTCACGGATATAGTATTTTTCACTTCTTTTGGCAACATGTTCCAGGGCCTCACCACCCTCACAGTAAAGAACTTCTTCCTTATATCTAACCTGAACTTCCCCTGTTGAAGTTTAAACCCATTGCCCCTTGTCCTATTACTGCAGTCCCTGACAAAGAGTCCCTCTCCACTATCCTTGTAGGCCCCCTCCATCCCAACAGCAATTTTACTAAAACTGGAGAGAGGACAAATACCTTGCATGTGTGTCTGCTGAGATCACTTTGCACTGTCCTTTAATTAAGAATGTAGCATCTTACAATTATCCAACTGTCTTTTCCCTGAGTTAACTAGTTTTCTTACTGCTCTTAGCAAAATATCAGGTTTTTCTTCCTAGCACAACAAGTGGGAGGTTTGCTTGAGTGCAAAACCAAATCTGTCATTGAGGCTCCATTTTTATTTTTCTGGAAGGATGAACAAGTGCTGCAGTCTTTTGGTACAATTTTAATTCAAATCATAGATGATTTCTACTGATACTTTGCTTTTCAGTGGAAACATGCTGCTTTTTTGCTAATGACACTTCATTTTCTAGGCACTGTGCCTAATTGTTAAAGGAATAAGCTGGAAGGTAGAAGAAATGATGGAAATGGTACATTTATTTGCTTGTGGTCTCATTTCAGTTTCACATATAAAAAATGTATAAGGAGGACATTCTGCTATCAAATTTTCTGATCATATCAGACAGGAACTCAAATATATATTTGAGTAATTTCTGGAACAGTGGACATTAATTGCAAATACAGTTGGTCTATGTGCACTCTTCTAATTTGTGCAATACCTAGAAGGGCACAGAATGTATACCAAAAATCTCTATAATTTAACCTGGCATCCTTTAAGAAATATTTTAACCAAGTAATTACTGCAAATTTTAAATCCAACTGCTAGAATTTTAAGAAATATCTTACTTTTCTTATTTTCATCATGTCTACAGAAGCTTTCCTTATCCAGTGCCTAATCTCAGGAACATATACGTGAGAAGTGTCTGTAGGCTATAGACCTCTGTGCACATTCATTAATGAGAAAGTAAGAATCCTAATACTTGACACCGTGCAGAAATGCAAAGATGTTTCTCCTATGTCAAAGTACTTGTGGTCTCCCTTTGCCTGTTGCTAGGAAACCTATTAAGAATTAGTCAGGCAAAAATCACAAATGCTGCTAAATCATGCACCACACTACAGACTGAGCTGCTCCAAAGAGATGAGAAAACTTGCTTTTTCTGTTAACCTGGCACAGACTGGTATGCAGCACAATTTTCTTCAGTAAGTACACTGCTGTACAAGTGCAAAATATTTACACTGTTTCTCCAGCAAAGTTAACAGTTATGTCTAGCCAAGAACTACTTGTACAACAAGGACAAACATAGGCATATTCGAAACTGAAGATGGAAGAATATGTTCAGCCAGCTTCAGGGCATGCTAGAAGTTCAAAGTTGGATTATTGATTACATGTATTCTAAAAAAGACCTGGAGAGTATAACAGAGGATTGGTAGTCTCTGTCTACCCTGCCTTGAGACCCTGGCATGGGGACTGAAAGATGCTAAATGTGACAAAAGCAGAGATTGAGTTGTCATGACAAGGGGTGATGCTACAAACTTGGAGAAAAGCAGTGGGAGCTCCAGGAGCTTGTACCACTTTACCTCTGTTGGCATAGGTCCAATTATTCCAGTGTAACCATGCTTTTTCAGACCATTCCAGTTCCTGGGTGGAAAGGCAAATAAGCCGCTCATGTATCAGGCACTTTCAAATCAGTCTGGCATGTTCCTGTAAAGGAATTGTGCAGAAAAGTGTACGCACACCCTTCAACTAGACACTTAAACCATTGCCAAAACCATACTTAGAATAGACATGAGATTGGGGTTGGCACAGAAAGGAGGTGAAAGCTGGCACTTTGTGCACAAACTGGGACCTGAGGGCTCAGAAAAGGATGCCAGGGATCAGAAGGATCAAAAATGATGGAGTGGAGGGTCAGATACTCTGTGCTGCATTTTACAGCATATGTTTCATAACTGCACAGCCTCAAATTGTAGAAATCAGATCTAAGATTCCTGCCATCGAAAAGCAAAGTTTTACAAAAACAGCTTTTCTTGTGGGAATGTAAACATGTCTTAACTGAGGAGTAGGTCCATTGTGGTTTGGACCTAGCAGCAGGTTTGTGTTCTGATCCAAGGGATTTACACTTCAGCTTTAGGTTCCAGTTTTAGGATCTACTTAGCTGGGATTTCATTTTATTCAGAAAAATTTAAATTTTATCCAGGCTGGAACTATGACAGGGGCTGAAATTTTTCCAGTATCTTTTGGATAACAAAAATGAGGCCTTGGAATAATGCTTGAGCATAAACTCCATGCAAAGAAGAGCAGGCTATTTTGCTTTTAAAGGGTTGCTCTGCATTCTGGGGCATTTCTTATGCCAAATGAAAGTTAAAGAACATTTTTTAGAAACAGACAGGAAATTTCAGAGCACTGGTAACGGAACTGAGAAAATCTCAACTTTTCATTTAGTCCTTGGAGGTTATTGGCTTGAAGTCAGCATGTGGGACTGCAACTGCTGCTCTGCTCATGGTCTTGGCCAAGTTGCCATTGGGCAGATGTCTCTCTTGCAAACCCGCTACTGTAGCTGGTAACCTAATTGTAGATTACTGATATTCATAAAGCTGGTTTAGTTAAAGGTGCCATTAAATACAAAGGAGAAGAATCAGTGAAGGAGCCAAAAAATGAAGTGGTGTGGAAAGCAAGTTACTTGCACTTCTCAGTATGTGGCCTCCCCCCTTCAGGATAGGGACATGTTGGCAGAATGAGCAAGCAGATCTGCTGCTGCAGCTCATACTCTCAATCTGGAAAAAAAAAAACTTGTTTTCTGGGTCTTGAAGCCTGACCTCTGAAGTCACTGAGTACATTTTCAACTGAACAAAAACAAAAAGCTATTCCAAACCAATCTTCTTCCCAGCCCCCAAGTGGGGGGGGATCTATGATTAGATCAATAGAAACACATTATGTTACCGCCCTTCTGTCAAAGTGTTTTTTGGGGAGGCATTTAATAATTAGAAGAGAACAGAGTAGAGCAGAGTAGTATAGAACAGAATCATAGAATCATGGAATAGCATAATTGTAGAATCAGAGAATGGTTAAGGTTGGAAAGGTCCTTAAGATCATCTAGTTCCAACCCTTCCACTAGACCATGTCACCCAAGGCTCTGTCCAACCTAGCCTTGAATACTGACAGGAATGCTCCAGGGATGGAGCATTTACCACTACTTTGGGCAACCCATCCCAGCACCTCACCACAGTCACAGTAAAAAACTTCTTCCTTATATCTAACCTGAACTTTACCTGTTTAAGTTTTAACCCACTACCCCTGGTCCCCCTCCAGCATCCTTGTAGGCCCCTTTCAGATACTTGGAAGGCTGATATGAGGTCTCCATGCAGCCTTTTCTTCTCCAGGCTGAACAACCCTATCTTTCTCAGCCTGTCTTCACACGGGAGGTGCTCCAGGTCCCTGACCATTCTTGTGGCCCTCCTCTGGACGTCCTCCAAGAGCTCCATGTCCTTCTGATGTTGAGGACACCAGAACTGCATGCAGTACTCCAACTGGGGTCTCGCAAGAGCAGGGTAGAGGGGCAGGATCACCTCCTTTAACCTGCTGGTCATAGAATCATAGAATCATAGAATTGTTAGGGTTGGAAAGGACCTTCAGATCATCTAGTTCCAACCCCCCTGCCGTGGGCAGGGACACCTTACGCTAAATCGTATCACCCAAGACCTCGTCCAACCTGGCCTTGAAAGGCTTGCTTTCATGCAAGTCATGAAAGTCATGCTTCTTTTGAGCCAGCCCAGGATACGGCTGGCTTTCTGGGCTACAAGCACACACTGAAGCTGGCTCATGTTCATTTTCTCATCGACCAACATCCCCAAGTACTTTTCTACAGGGCTGCTCTGAATCTTTCCTCTGCCCAACCTGTAGCTGTGCCAGGGATTGCCATGACACAGGTGTAGGACCTTGCACTTGGCTTTGTTGAACTTCATGGAGTTAGCATTGGCCCACCTCACAAGCGTGTCAAGATCCCTGTGGAAGGCATTCTTTCCCTCCAGCGTATGAACCTAACCACACAGCTTGGTGTCTTCAGCAGACTTGCTGAGCGTGCATCAATGCTACTTTCCATGTCGCTGACCAAGATGTTGAACAGGATTGGTCTCAACACTGACCCCTGAGGGACATCACTCATTACCCATCTCCAGCTGGACATTGAGCTGTTGACCTCAACTCTCTGCATGCAGCCATCCAGCCAATTCTTTATCCACTGGGTGGTTCATCCATCAAATTTATGTCCCACCTCTATAGAGACAAGGATGTTGTGTGGGACAGATGTCGGTGACGTACCTAAAGAAGCCCTTCCTGTTATCTTTGACATCTCTGGCCAGACTCAATTCTGACTGGGCCTTAGCTTTCCTGACTTGATCCCTAGCTTCCCGGACACCGTCCCTGTATTCCTCCCAGGCCACCTATCCTCACTTCCATTTTCAATATGCTATTTTCCTGCTAAGTTTTCTCAGATGCTCATTATCTATCCATGGAGGCCTCCTGGCCTTGCCCCATTTCCTTCTTGTAGGGAAGCAAATCTCCTGAGTTTGTAGATCTTCCTTGAATATCAGCCAGTATTCTTGGGCTCTCTTACCCTCTAGGGGTTTATCCCGTGGAACCTTACTGAGCAGGTTCCTGAAGAGGCCAGTCTGCTCTCTTGAATTCCAGGGCAGTGAGCTCACTGTACGCTCTTCTCACTGTCCTGAGAATCTTGAACTCGACCATCTCACGATCACTACAGTCAAGGCGGCCCTGGAGCATCACATTTCCAACCAGCCTCTCTCTGTTGGTGAGCATTAGGTCAAGCATGAGACCCCTCCTTGTTGGTTCCTCTATTACTTGTAAGAGGAAGTTGTCTTCCACACAATCAAGGAATCTCCTGGATTGCTTGTGCCGGGCTGTACCGTCCCTCCAACAGATAACAGGATGGTCAAAGTCCCCATGAGTACAAGGGCCTGTGAGCGTGAGGCTGTCTGTAGAGCGCTTCATCCAGAGTCCTCCTGATTGGGTGGCCTGTAGCAGACCCCCACAGTAATGTCCCCCATTTTTTGTTCTTCCTTTGACTCTAACCCACAAACTCTGAATTGGCCCATCACTCACCCCCAGGTAGAGTTCCATACTCTCCAGCCTAACACTGCCATAATAGCTACACCCCCTCCATGTCTGCCAGCCGTGTCTTTCCTAAAGAGCTTATAACCTTCCATTTCAAAACTCCAGTCATAGGAGCCATCCCACCATGTTTCTGTGATGGCAATGATATCATATCCCTGTAGACATGTACACATCTCTAATTCCTCTTGTTTACTCCTCATGCTATGGGCCTTTGTATAGAGGCATCTGAGCTGTATAGAATTGAACCAAACCAAACTGGACAGAACCAAATATTATATTTTCAGTTAGAAGGGACCTACACAACATGTATTCTTATTCTGGTGAAGTTACCAGAGGACAAGAAAATGAAGTTCCATTTTTGCTTCTACGTGCTAGAGAAAGCCTTCCCCTCCAGGCAGTGCAGGGGGTCCCCTTGCTTCGTCAGTTCTTTAACCATTTTAACTAGTAGGTAAGTGGGAAGACAAGCATGCCACACCAAACACAAATGGGTATGAGAAGCAAGCAGCTCTTTAAAGGATATTTGGAGCTACAGCAAACCCTTTCCTCATCTGTGCCCACTGTTCATCAGCCCACTGTCTCAGAGAGGCTCCAGCAGGCACTCAGTTCTTGCTTGCAAGCGTTGTGCACACCTCAGACTACATGGCTTTGATCACAACTTCATTGCACCTAGCATAAATCCGTAAAAATCCACACCTGCAGAAACACCTCTTCTTCCCACACACGACACCAGCAGCAGTCTCCCTGATGTCAATGAGAGCAGGATAAGATGTCTGTGCTCCAGGTTTTCAGAGCAGTATGCCTGGCTTTACAGCATCTTTGTCAATGTATCCGTTAAAATAACATACTGAGCTGCAGTGACACCAGTTCAGCCTTACAGATAACAGTGGGGAAGCTTAATAAAATTTAAAAAAATCAGAAAAATATATTTGAAATAACACAAAAATATCCCATTAATATGTCTGCAGTTACATTGAGAGAATAGAAATATATGAGGGTCATAAGTCTTTGCACACCACGAGAGAAGTTATCTGGCTGCTTAGGGTCAGGTTGAGCAGTTGTTATAGACATGTCCAAGAACTATTTGAGCAGCAACAGGTTTTGATATTAGACACTGTTGATAGATGGATATTTCATTAGATTAATCTGATCCGTCAGGGTGAATCTAAGATTCCTAATATGTATAAAATATATATTGGCTTTTCATGTACAAGACCTACAAAACTAAAGCTAACTCCACCAGGTTTCAGTAACAAATCTATTCATTTCCATTGGTTAAACCCTACATCGTTTCTGAAAACAGTGTTAAAACTGGAAAAATGTCTCTGGTCATACATAGCCAAGGAAATACTCTTTCTTCCATCAGGAAACCCAGTCAGTGCTCCAACAGTATCCCATCCCTCTCTAAGACATGCTCCATTCCCTGCAATGGGTTTTGCTATGTGCCTTTGAGGAAGATTAGCTAGTAATTTTTGGTTGAAGCTCTTGATTTTCCTTTTCCTCGTGCATGCTGATCCAGGCAAACAGATGTCTGAACACCTCGAAATATGCCCATTCTCACTCCCAGTCCTTCTTTCCAAACAGTAATTGTTCCAGCATCAGAAGAGATAAAAGGCATTAAAAGTAACGACCCTTGTTCTGATTTCACGTATGGCTGGGCCTTACCCAACAAAATCCTAATGCCTCTTTTAAAGATAATTATGTATCAGAAGTGATAAATGTTCTGTGACAACAATATATTACCCAGAGAATACTAAAATACTTGTGTATAAAAATAATATAAATGTGTATAAAAATAAAGTATCTATGCATGTATTTTGCATGTGGTGTTTTGACAAGCACACATCTAATGCAATGCTTGTAGAAACATTTCGGTTTTGGCAAACTGGATAATAATTTTGTGTAACATTCAACTGAAATTTTGAAGGCAATTCTGTGTGCATTCAGCACTATTACTTTTCTGCAGTTAAATTTTATAATGGTAGATTAGCCTTTAATATCCATTAAAGGAATTCATAATCAGTTTGATAAGAGATGGCTACAAAGGTGGTGCAATGCTGCTTTAAATTATTGATTAGATCAATAGAAACATATTAAAAGTAAGCATGAATAGCAAGCTTATTAAATAATATTGCCACGTCTCCTTCAGCAACAGCTCCTGAAGTAACTTTAAGCAATGTAAAATATATTAACACAATACTAATTTAAAAGAAGAAAAGACAGCACATTAAATCCAGAATGAAAGCTGACCAAAATTAGCAGGCTCTGGAGGTCAGGAACCAAAGGATTTTAAATGTGAAAGCAGAGGAAAACAAAGAAAAAAGTGTCAGCTATTTAATTATTTTAGCTTTTAAAGCTCTTTAATAAAGCAGAGTTCAATCTGAGAAATTATTATTGTTCCACAAAAATAATTGACAGCTATAACTTCAGCATATTCAAAACAGTTTGAAACCAATTAGCTTCTCACCTAGACTTGAAGGAAGGCCAGTGCTACTTCTGTAGTATAATGTAATCAAATTCACATTGAAGTATAATAGGAACTATCCTGATACAAGTTGGATTTTTTCAAGTTTAGAAACAAAATTAATTGGACAAATGCAGAGAGAGAGTCACCATACACTCACCATAAATTCACCAGTGGAAAAATTTTTGTGCAGCAATTCAATCTCTATCCTTCAGCCAACACAAAGCAACTTCTTAATAGGTTTAACATACTATTCAGTAATGCACAGATGTGGGGACAGAATGGCAAGTATCCAAATAAACTTTAAGGGCTGGATTAAAACACATTAAAAATTACTGAGATTTCATATGGAATTCTATATTTCGGTATGTGACTGTTTGGCTTTGAGAAAAGTTGTGCAATCCAATTCTCTAGTTTTGCGTGCTGACAATGATTTCACCTCCATGATAGATCTGCATTTGTGCATTTATGCTTTGGTCTTCAGAGGATCTGTAGTTCTGAAAATCATGTCAGCAGCTCTTATTCTTGGGTTGTGGCCATTTGATCTCCCTAGTGCTTGGGCTTGCTAGATCCAGATCTAACACTGCCTCAACACCTTCCATTCTGATGTGGATGGGAATAATATCTGCAGACTAAGAAAGGCTAAGACCGTGAATATGACAGACCATGAATATGACAGACCATGAATATGACAGACCACAGAGTACTCAGGATCTCCACTCAGTCATCATCTGGCAGGGCTTCTGCTACCAGCTTAGAGCCACTGTGGCCAGATGATACAGAGTACTAGCCTGGCCTGAACCTGCTCAGCTGATTTAAATGTGATCAGAAATTTTTTCACGGGTTGACTTTGTATGAGAAGACGCTATGCACATCATTATCATCATTATCATTGGATGCTGAGACTTCCAATATTTTCTTCCTTAAGTGTCATAACCCTGACACAAAATCCATGTTTTTTGTACTAGTCACTTTGCAAGAAATGGAGACACCACATCAGATCTCTTATAAAGATCTGGTATTAATAATATATGATCTATGCTTGATAGGACCTAGCGTCTTTCATCACTTAAAGGATGTATGTGACCCATGACATCCAGTGTTAAATCTTTGGGGCCATCTTAGGTTAGAAGATTCTCCTAGATGCTGCACAGGCTGCACTATTTAATTTTATTTTTTTTTTCTGAAAGATTTGTAACTCTTTTTCACTCGATACAAACTTAGCTAGTTACACATGCGTTTTCGCTCCAGCTCAGACTACCTTTCTGTGCACAATGACATATGTCTTGAGATGGTTGATGGGAACGCGGGACTGGAAGGGAACACCTGCTTCCTACAGGCCAGGCCCCACTGCTAAAATCATATCGTGTCTTCCACATAGTGACAAAGAAAATCTTAAAGAAAGTTACACTTGTGAAAAATAAACTTTTTTGCCAAGTGAGCCTATTGAAGAGCAGTTCTTTTCATAGAGCTCACATTGCAGCTGCCAACCCACTTTTGAAGCGTGCTACCTGTTGCTGAAAAACTGGTGTGGACATGGTGGATTTGAGAGTGCTGGTGCAGCCAGGCAGGTAGCTTCTGTCCATTCCAAAGCAGCTTTAATCAGTGTTACTCCAGATTTTGTCAGTGGGTGTGAGGACATGGGATGCTCCCACTGTGCTGTGAAATACTGCTCCTGCTGGGGCTGTGGGCTTGTACCTTTACAGGCATTTGGGTAGGCAGGGAGATGAGCTAGAGATAGATCCAATGCAAAAAACAAGACCGAAGACAATAATGTATGGACAAAGAACAATTGTAATGCTTCCTAGGTGGTGGGGATCCCCACGAGGGCTGAACAGAGCAACTCCTGTAGGCTGTAGGCTCCAGTAGGCTCTGTGTGTGCCTACTGCTCCAGTACCATTGTGGGATTATGTCCTCTGCCCTGGGAGATATGAGTCTTGGAAAGATTTTATTAATAGGAGTAAGGTTGGTGGGGATGGACATCATTATCCCCAAGGAAAGAGTTGCCTCTGCTATAGACTATATTTAATTTGTGTTAGTGTATTACATATATATACTATATCATAACTTGATGCTATGTATAAATATGAAGACATAAACAGCATCATTTACATGAAGCCAAGAGCAATATTACTGCTGGATAAAGGCACATGCAAAACCAGAAAATAGAACTTCTAAGTGTAGTGGCTAGAGGATGTTGCTAATGAAGAAATAAAACATATTTTCTTTTCCAGTATTGTCACTGATGCTTTAATTTCTGATACCTTAAACATATCTTCCCCTGAATAATATTTTCACTTCCTGAAAACAATTTGTTATCCAGAAAACATTAAACACTAGCAAAATCAAGCTGTACTGACTTTGATGGATTATCTAGTTACAGAAGTACGGATACTCAGTAAACAAAAAGATGAACCTTCATACAAAAAGAATAAAGCTACCTTTTAAATAAATGTGACATTGTATTGATAAAAAAAAAAAAAGACCAACCGGAATGAGACACAAAGCTTCCTGCTAGGAGTTGCGTGCCAGTTTGACAATTAACTGATTCAGACCGATTGGTGACTTGGCAGGTACCATCAACACAGTTTCTTGCAATCTGCCAGTCCAACCATCCAAAGGATGTTACTGGATTCTGCCCCACTCTGTTCTCTCTCCCATCTGCTGTGTTATGCAAGATGAGATACAGCAGTCCTGGAGAATTTAGAAAGTATTACAGAGAAAAGAAAAAACACCTTCCACCTTCTACTCAACGTAACACTGTAGAATCACGATACATTGAAAATGAAGATACAGTAAGGGAAATTCCTGTCCATTTTCTGAAAACATGAGAAGCTTTTAATGCACAGAAATTGGAGGGGAACAGCTGCACTTTTTCAGTACAATAATCATACAATAAAGAAATAAATTTTATCAGGTTCTCTACATATTCATTGTGGTTTCTTAGTGGAAACAGTATGTTTTATTTTTAAAGCTCACTAATACACTGGCTTTCCTAATATAAATAAGTAATCCCTGCAGTTCTTAAACAATCACATTCTTTTTTAACACCCTTAAGATGAAGTACTTTTTCCTGACTTGTGCGAGTGTCCATGGTGCTGATAAAAATTATTTACTTTTTTAGCAAGGGGAGCACCTCTGGAACAGACATGAAGGCATGCCAGTAGATGTACCCGTTGAGTTCTCCTAAAATAGTCAATATGAAGTGCCTCAAGCCTGCCAGAAAATTCAGTGGGAGATCTATGTCCTACTAGACCCATCTTTGTCAGCCACACAACGTCCCAGGAAATCTTCCGAAAAGGTCTCAGCAAACGCCTGAATGACTCTGCTAGATCTGGATGCTGAATGCACAGGACATGTATGCACTAGCAGGACCTATCAAAAATCATGCTGTGTATGTGAATGAAAAATACCTGACAAAATGGATAAATCAAGGTCCAGTAGGCTAGGGACAATCCTGCCCAGCTGTGGTGTGGCTGCCCCAGCAGTCACTGAATTTCAGATGCATTTACTTGCCTCATGAAGAAGACACATGGGTTCCTGTGTGGTTTCCTTCTACAGTGCTATAGAGATATGCTGGTTCTGTGCACTGAGATTTCATTTAATGCTGAGGCTCATAACAGAGAGGATGCGAATGTCATGTCTTTTCAGGAAAGGTGGTGATGCAGCTTGCAAGATCTTCATGGATCAAGAAGATCCTGTGCAGCAGAAAGGCTAGAAAGATCTAAAGGAGCACGTACCAAACTGTTGATTGATACTTGCAGCATTACAGTCTCCATGCAGTGCAGAAGGGAATGGTATGCTCCAGAAGTGACCTTAACCTATGATGTGTAGGAATGTTTGATATTGCATCCTATCCTGCTGAATGCTGGATAGCATGGGGGGTGCCCTGGGGGAGTCACCTTACCCAGTAAGACTTTCCATCAACTCTTAAAGACTTGTACTCTTCAAACATTTTTAATATTTGCACTGGATGACTTCCTGAAGCTCTAGAAAAGAGACTGCAACCATGAGTTGCAGACTGATATTCTAGTTTTACAAATAATGGAGCTGAGGAAGAAAGAAATTAATTTGGCATTTTATTTTGGCTAAAATTTTATGCAGCATAAAATGAAGATCAGTTTAGAACAAAATTCAACCTACTGATTTTCATTATTTCTTGACTGTTCTTGTTGGTATTTATCTGGAAAATGTTTTCCCTAGACAATATGTCTAAATATAGTCTTCGCAAGAGTGAAACACTAAAGTTTTAAATTATCTGTGAAAGAGCTGAAAAGGTCAAAAGGGAGAAATTGTTCTTTACATAAGGGATGAATTGAATGAAAGCAAAATACTTTACAGGCACTCACAGGAGATGTGTATGGGTGGATGGGCAGAACTTGTATCACTACTGGAAGACAGAACAGAGATCTCGGATGACTTCCACTGAAGGGAGGAGAGATGGCTTCTCTTAGAAGTTCTCTTTTTATTCATTCATTCATTCCTTGTTTTCAGTAGATTTTGTAGCATCTTCAAGAAATTTATTGAAGCAGAAAGGAACAAATGAGGCTACTGAAGTGCCACTTTCCCATCCCTGTGCTGAAGCAGCCCTTTCAGCTTCACAAAGAGACACATCTGTTGAAACACAAATTTATTTAGCAGATTATGCATTAAATGTAGGCAACTCTTAGCATAATTACTTAAACAATTACCCTCACAGACAAACACAGGATCACAGATGAACTTCAGAGAGCTGCTTCTTCCTATAAAGATTTTTAGCTTGTAATTCAGTACTTCTGGCTCTTCCTGTACAGTTTCACATGTGTGTGATTCTCTTTAGTTATTCAGTTGCTGCACTTGTTTGTTGGTTTTGCTAAATACATAATGAGGCACAATAATCTGCAGTAATCTTGCAGGATGGAATAGGATACAGAATTAAAGCGTGTTGTTCTACATTGTACATCCTAACAGACAAACCCAACATTTAAGTAACTATATTTTTAATTATTTTTTTAAATTTTGTACAGAATTTTCAATCTCCATATGCACAAAAAGCAAACATTTCATCCTGTAAAGCCACTATAGCCATGTAAGCCCAAAGCTTGATTAAATATTTTACTAGATAACTGGGCATCTTTTGAGCTTGTCCATTTATCCAAAGAGCTTCTGCGCCAATGACAAAGATGGAAAACAAGTATCTTAAAAGTTACAAAACATTTATACTCATATTAATGGCTGCAAATTTACTAAGTCTTGCCAGTTGTGAGAAATAATAAATAAGAATCGAATTTTCTACCCTAGACCTGAAGACATGAGGTGTAGAGAAAATCATGGCTAAAATCTGTAGTAGAAAAAAGAAGGAGCAGGCAATTCAAGCAGAAACTAAGAGAAATATAAAAGAGTCTCACAGGGAGATTTTAAATTTCCCCCATGGTATTAGTGGAGCTGTGCTCAAATAAAAATTATTTGTTTCAGCCATAAATGAGGAGCACTTATATGTCTGTATGTCCACTGTTCAATTATATGCAAGGATAAGCTTAAAGATTCTGTCTAATTGAACATTTTCTAAGTATTTCCTTCCTAGTCTGGGCATGAAGTTGTCTGGTGATGCTAATATTATTTCTGTAGATTAATTTATTTCCCAATGAAAGTTGACGTAATACCTAAATACCATTAAAAATTTCTTTTTACTTATTATCTTTGTGGTGTTCATTCATGCTAGTTGGAATTAGATAAAATTTCCAGTTTGCTTCATTGAGGAAGATTTTGTCACATAGATGAAATCTGTCATCTTTCTTCTTTTCAAGTAACTGTAAAATCTACCAAGGGAGAGAGATCATCATGCCAGAAATTAAATCAAGCAACACATTTCATAAAAAACTTCTATGCCAATTCCAAAAAGACCAGAGAATTGTTCCTGGTGAAGTATTTCATTTTATCAGACAGGTGATGTCTAACAAGATCAGAGATTGATTCGCTGGGAGATATGGAAAATGTAGCTACATTTCCATTAATTTTTGCTTTTTGCAGCCTTAGGAAATTACTCTTAAAATGTTCTTTCTAATGCTGGTCTGGCACTGTACCATCCATTTCAAATTTATTGAAAACATTGCCTTTGACTTGTGCAGCTCCAAGATCTGTCACAGGAATTGCAGCACGCAGGATAGTACAGTACAGTAGAGGTACGTTTTCTGTTTGAAAAATCTGTGTCATTGGTAACAGAAATTACTTGAAAAATAGTTGTTGTCTTGCAAGTCTTGCAATCTTATCATGCTACCACTAGAAATTTGCCTTTAGATGGTCTGAATTTTAGGCTGTACTTAAGGAACACAAAGAAAAAAGCAACCTACATTAATATCCATAAAAACCCAGTTCTTCAAAGGTGTTTTTATCTCTAGCCTGCCACTGAATGGGAAACAAATAAAATTGTCATGAGTACATTGAAATTGAACGATACTAAAAATATTGAGGGACCACTGAAAACAAGCTTCTTGCTAAATCTTCAGTCTTCTGATAAATCCCCAAAGCTGCACAGCTGAGTTCTGAGACTCTTCCCTTTCAAAAAAAATAGCGTCATATAGTTAAATAAGACATTCTAAAGTAAAAAGCCAAATTGAGCCAAGCCAACAAAATCCAAAAAACCCACCATACTTTTATGTATCATTTCCAGATTAAAATCCCTCACACACACACTCTCCCTTTTTTTCTTCCTTGTAGAATGAAGTGCAGTATAAAAGGTTTGCATGTGCCAAGGAACAAATTTGGTTTATTTAGAAAGGAGCTGTAGCACTGTGACCTCTGGTGAGCTGCCAACCAAGAGCCCATTGAGTCTGGCCCTATGGGACCTGCTGAGCACCAGTAGTCTTCTGGCCCCAGCATGGCCAGGGCACAGCTCACCTAGGTACAACCTCTTCCTTAGCTACTACTGTCTAAACATGGACTTCAACTCAGGTTTCCTTCTCCTTGACAGGTAGACTATCCACTACAGCTCGAGTTTTGCATCCCACCTTGCTGATTCTAAGTTCTGAACTCCTGCATCATGTGCCATACAGTGAGCCCACAGCCGTGTAAGTACTGCCTATGTGTAGCGAAAAATGCATGTTTCATTTGGGGTGAAAAATGAATGTTTTATCTGCTTACCCAGAGGAGGGAATTAAGTCATGGTACTTATGCCAGGCTTTTTCACTGAAGTTGAGACTTTTGCAAAGTTAAACTTTTTAAACTTTTGATTTAAACACTCGGGAATACAGTGCAGACTGTGCAGCCTGGAGGGAATGGGTGTGCTTTTTTCCCAACCTGATTCAGCCTCGCATTTAACCTCCAGAGAGGACTGAGACTTCCAATGCAGTTATGTGTTTAGCATTTCCTAATAGCTATCTCCTAGTAATGTCCCACACAATGCAAAGTTTTCTAGATTGCTTTAGATATCTAAACTCTGAGTTTTGATTCTGTTTTGAGTTTTAAATTCTGCTGTCAATTAGTGTTGTTTTTGTTTTGTTGTTTTTTTTTTTGCATAGGTCTTATGGTATCTAACATATCCAAATGCTTGTTTGGAAACAGACCCTGGTCTGGTCTGGTGCGAAGTCATATCTCAAACTGAAATAATGTTTTTTCAGAAAGGTTAACCTTTTGCTTAGCCCAGCTCAATCTTGACTGATTACTCTTCCAACTTCTATTCTATATGTATTCGAAGAAAGAATTTTTGAACATTTTTGGGTAAAACCAGTGGTCCAGCTCAGTTACCTTCCACTGATACTGCTTGTGCTCTTAAAAAGAAATATCTGGGTAAAAGGTATTTGGATTTCAGGTTGTCATGTGTCGTGGTTTAAACCCAGTCAGGTAGCTTGTTCACTCACTCCCAGTGAGTGGTGCCGAGCTGACAACAATCGAGGTCCGTGTCCGTCTCCCCCCCCCGCCTCCCCACACCGGGGCTCTCCCCTTCCCCGCTCCCGGAGGAACGGGGAGGAGGATTGAGAGAGTGCAACTCCTACGGGTTGAGACAAAAACAGTCCAGCAACAAATCACCACCGCTACTATCAGCTACAACAATGATAAGGGAAAATAACAAGGGAAGAGAATACGATACCACCGGCCAAGAGAAACGAGCTCCACCCGGAAGCCCCTGTCCTTCCGGGTAACTCCCAGTTACCCCTCACCCCGGGCATGACGTGCTGTGGTATGGAATACCTCCCCGGCTAGCCCGGGTCAGGCGCCCCGTCTCTGCTTCCTCACAGCCTCCCCTCCTCCCTGGCAGAGCATGAGCCTCACAGAGTCCTTGGTCAGGGTAAACATCACTTAGCAACAACCGAGAACATCGGCTTCACCAACACTGTTCTCAAACTGGAAGTCAAAACACAGCACTGTACCAGTTAACACAAAGGAAAAACATGACTGCTACTGCGGAACCCAGGACATTATCCACCCCTTATTCCATACCATTCACGTCGTGCTCAGATCCCACATTTTCAATACACCATCGCTCTCCCACATATATACATCCATATACATACAGACCAAGAGGAAAAATCATTTTCTTAGTGCATGGACCAATCCCTATAATGCTGCCGAGTCCATTCGGTCCATGATGTTCAAAGTTCATTCTCTGTTGGGATGATGGCTGGAGGGAAGTCAGGGCCAGTCGCTGGTGACCTGGAGACATCTAGTTGATGGGCTATAAAAGCATTACACAGCAGGCAACAGCATACAATTGAGTTCACTGGCTGTTTTCCCCTAAAATCAAATCCCCTTGAGGTATACATCGGACTTCCCCATCTTCCCGCATTACCCACCAAGTATATCCAGGTCCCTGAGCAAAAGCAATCCCACGAGTGGGTTTGCCTTTACCTGAAGCAGGAATTACCCAGACTGTCTTCCCCAGCAAATTCTTCATATGCACCACGGGAACTTTGTCCCCCTCTACAATATGTAACAGTTCTGACTGGGCTGGGCCAGCCCTGTTGGCAGATCCTCTGGTGTTGACCAACCAGGTGGCCTTTGGTAAGTGTGTATCCCAATGCTTGAAAAGTTCCCCCACCCATTGCTCTCAGTGTAGTTTTTAACAGCCCATTGTACCGTTCGATTTTCCCAGAGGCTGGTGCATGGTAGGGGATGTGATATACCCACTCAATGCCATGCTCTTTGGCGCAAATATCTATAAGGTTATTCCGGAAATGAGTCCCATTGTCTGACTCAATTCTCTCTGGGGTGCCGTGTCGCCACAAAATCTGTTTCTCAAGGCCCAGGATGGTGTTCCGGGCAGTGGCATGGGGCACGGCGTATGTTTCCAGCCACCCGGTAGTTGCTTCCACCATGGTAAGCACATGGCGCTTGCCTTGGCGGGTTGGTGGCAGTGTGATATAGTCAATCTGCCAGGCCTCCCCATATTTATACTTCAACCATCGTCCTCCATACCAAAGAGGCTTTAACCGCTTGGCTTGTTTAATTGCAGCACATGTTTCACACTCATGAATAACCTGGGCAATAGTGTCCATTGTTAAGTCCACCCCTCGGTCACGGGCCCATCTATATGTTGCATCTCTGCCCTGATGGCCTGAAGTGTCATGGGCCCACCGGGCCAAAAATAATTCACCTTTATGTTGCCAATCTAAGTCCATCTGAGCCACTTCAATCTTAGCCGCTTTATCCACTTGTTGGTTGTTCTGGTGTTCCTCAGTGGCCCGACTCTTGGGTACATGGGCATCTACATGACGTACCTTCACCACCAGGTTCTGCACCCTGGCAGCAATATCTTTCCACAGTGCAGCAGCCCAGATGGGTTTACCTCTGCGTTGCCAGTTGCTCTGCTTCCACTGCTTCAACCACCCCCACAGGGCATTTGCCACCATCCATGAGTCAGTATAGAGATAAAGTACTGGCCACTTTTCTCGTTCAGCAATGTCCAGGGCCAGCTGGATGGCTTTCACCTCGGCAAACTGACTCGATTCACCCTCTCCGTCAGCAGTTTCTGCAACTTGTCGTCCAGGACTCCATACAGCTGCCTTCCATCTCCGATGCTTTCCCACAATACAGCAAGAGCCATCAGTAAACAAGGCATACTGCTTTTCACTTTCTGACAGTTTATTATATGGTGGGGCCTCTTCAGCGCGCACCACCTCCTCCTTTAGGTGACATTCCAAAATCTTTGCCCTCTGGCCAGTCCATGATGACTTCTAGAATGCCTGGACGACTGGGATTTCCTATTCGAGTTCGTTGTGTAATTAGTGCAGCCCATTTACTCCATGTAGCATCGGTTGCATGATGTGTAGAGGAGACCCTGCCTTTGAACATCCAGCCCAGCACGGGCAGCCGGGGTGCCAGAAGGAGCTGTGCTTCAGTGCCAATCACTTCCGAAGCAGCTCGAACCCCTTCATAGGCTGCCAGTATCTCTTTCTCAGTTGGGGTATAGCTGGCCTCAGATCCTTTATATCCCCGACTCCAACAGCCGAGGGGTCGACCTCGAGTCTCCCCTGGAGCTTTCTGCCAGAGGCTCCAGGTAGGACCGTTCTCCCCAGCTGCAGTGTACAGTACATTTTTTACATCTGGTCCAGTCCGGACTGGTCCAAGGGCTACTGCATGAACTATCTCGCGTTTAATTTGCTCAAAGGCTTGTTGCTGCTCAGGGCCCCATTTAAAATCATTCTTCTTCCGGGTCACATGATAGAGAGGGCTTACAATCGAACTGTAATTTGGGATGTGCATTCTCCAGAACCCCACTGCACCCAAGAAAGCTTGCGTTTCTTTCTTATTAGTTGGTGGAGACATTGCTGTTATCTTGTTGATCACATCTGTGGGGATCTGCCTACGTCCATCTTGCCATTTTATTCCCCAAAATTGAATCTCCTGTGCAGGTCCCTTGACCTTACTCCGTTTTATGGCAAAACCGGCTTTCAGCAGGATTTGGATTATTTTCCTCCCTTTCTCAAAGACTTCTTCCGCTGTATCGCCCCATACAATAATGTCATCAATGTATTGCAGGTGTTCTGGAGCTTGCCCCTGTTCCAGCGCATTCTGGATCAGTCCATGGCAAATGGTAGGGCTGTGTTTCCAGCCCGGCTAGCTCAGTCGGTAGAGCATGAGACTCTTAATCTCAGGGTCGTGGGTTCGAGCCCCACGTTGGGCGCCAAAATGAACTGTCGTGGTTTAAACCCAGTCAGGTAGCTTGTTCACTCACTCCCAGTGAGTGGTGCCGAGCTGACAACAATCGAGGTCCGTGTCCGTCTCCCCCCCCCGCCTCCCCACACCGGGGCTCTCCCCTTCCCCGCTCCCGGAGGAACGGGGAGGAGGATTGAGAGAGTGCAACTCCTACGGGTTGAGACAAAAACAGTCCAGCAACAAATCACCACCGCTACTATCAGCTACAACAATGATAAGGGAAAATAACAAGGGAAGAGAATACGATACCACCGGCCAAGAGAAACGAGCTCCACCCGGAAGCCCCTGTCCTTCCGGGTAACTCCCAGTTACCCCTCACCCCGGGCATGACGTGCTGTGGTATGGAATACCTCCCCGGCTAGCCCGGGTCAGGCGCCCCGTCTCTGCTTCCTCACAGCCTCCCCTCCTCCCTGGCAGAGCATGAGCCTCACAAAGTCCTTGGTCAGGGTAAACATCACTTAGCAACAACCGAGAACATCGGCTTCACCAACACTGTTCTCAAACTGGAAGTCAAAACACAGCACTGTACCAGTTAACACAAAGGAAAAACATGACTGCTACTGCGGAACCCAGGACATCATGTTTCTTCTGAACACAGTATTTCCAGCTTGCACTGCTGGAATTCTGAATCTAAGGTCTGATTAGAAGAAAAAAGTTAAAAAGTTCAACTCCTTCTCCACAATCTGCACAGAGACATTTGAAGAGATATTGTGCTCTGTAACAAAGCTATTCTTCCAGTGTCTCAGAGGATCAGATATCACTGAGGGTACTAAACTCCTAATTATTTAATAATAACTTCATTTTTGGGGTTTAAACAGTGATTTACCACTTCAAATTATGGAACAGAAAACATATCAGGCAATCAAATATAGAGTTGTTAATAAAGTACCTGAATGAAACAGCTTTACAAAAACTGCTGCAGCCATTTCAGCAAGATATTTGCCCCAGAACACCCTGTGGAAATGTACAACCTTTACAGTCTTCCCTTTCTCCTTTTACACCAGGACTGGCTGCAGCAGAGCTGAGCTGAGATATAACTTCCCTTGTGCCCATTTTGCCCTTCTATCATCAGCAATGCTCTGTGGAAAACTGAGCTTCATACAAAATACAACTATATTCTCTGTTGTCTTTTGGAATAGGTGGTACTATATCCCCTCTTATTCATTCGTTATCACAGAAAGCACTTGCCTGAGGTGAAAGCAGTGTGCTGAATTCCCAAACTTGCCTGTCAAGACCTGAATCTGCCTCTTTGTACAGTGCATACCAGACACCAGCCTACAGACTATGCAGTCTGAAGGCATCCATCATCTCTCTCTCAGGCTGCCTCACTCTGCATCAAGTACTTTAAAGTACACTAGGATAAAGATAAAAACCACAAAATAAGCTTATCTAGGCTTGTGGTTTGCTAAGGAGCAGTGGACCTTGGAGTGTAGTCCTTGTCTCAAAGGCCAGCTACTTATGCAGTGGAGTTTCATGTAAACTGTTTAATCATTCCCCTGAAGCAGAGATTCATGTTCAGGACTCAACTAGGACATGGATCTGTAACAACTAAGTGGGAGCCAGGCTGTATGCTGCCAAGCAGGTGATCAAAATGATTGAATGGTATCAGGACTAGGATGCTTCTTGCACATTTTGGGGAAGTGCTGTAGCTACAACTTTCTTTAGGAAGATGTGTCATTCCAGCCTCAGTCTGTGGTTTTAGTGAAAATAATAATGTGAGCTTTTGCTACATTCCCCTAGGAATCCAGCTGAGGTGTCTGCAGAAGGGTATGTGACGTTAATAATACCAAACTGGTGACTCTTGCTGAACACAGCCCTGAGTGGCTGCGCTCAGGTTATGCTGGTTCTCCCTCTTGGCAGCTTCAGTCTAAGAGTATCAATTTTAGCTTACTCTCTTGTGCTGGCTGTTTTAGACCCTAACAAAACACTGCTTTAGAGAGGAGTAGACTGAAAGATATTACAGCAATTAAATGCCTGTGGGTGCATTTCCACAAGGAGGTGAGCTGACATAAGAACTTATTGCTGCTGGAAAGGGGAGACCTCACTCTTCCCATCCTCTGTTCCCTGTTACATCCTCCAGCTGCATATTTGGCACCAGTTTTGCTGCCCATCAGGCCCTCCATGAGCTAATTCAACTACGTAAGCTGGTGGAAAATGTACCCAGCAAAAAACTATGTTCCTGATAGGTGATACAGACAACTGGGTTCACAGGCAAGCCCAGCAAGAGCAGAGCTGGCAGGAGACAACAGGGACTACAGGGGTGACCAAAGCATAGACAAGACCTCCAACCTAGGAGCAAAAAAGCATCACAGCACATTAGCTTGTGTGTAGCCACAGCCCTTAGTTTCTTTTTTAAATAACACAGGATCTCATAAACAGTCATTCAAAACACTGAGCTAAAATACTGGTAAGAAAGGAAGAGAAAAACCTGGCAGGCCAGCACCAGATGGCCTTGATGTACACACAGCTGTATAAAGACAGAAACAGAAAGCAAAGGTGAGTGACAAAACAACTGCCAGGAGTCAAACAGCCACTGTATCTACTTCTATTAGGGATCTTACTGGATTTTACTAGAACGCTTATGGTCTGGGAGGGCTCAGCTGAGGTTTGGGCAGTCTGGACTTGTTTGCCTAAATCAAAGTGGCACTCTGAGCTCACAGGAATGAAAGTATCAGCAAGGATTTTGTTAAGAAAGTGAATTATGCAATCATCTGGATGTTCAAGATACTGGTTTTAAAAGGCTTTTCATTTTTTACCTTTCTTTCAACAATTAGTTAGCTTCATCCATTGTTGTCCTGAAGCTGCCTGGTTTATACCATACTGAAATTTTATACCCTATACTTTGAAACAAAAAGTTCTTTCTGTGGGAAAAGCAAAGATATTCTGCTGAGTTGAATGACTATCACCAAATTAGAGGACCTATTCTTGATAGGTTTTATTTAGAGATGATCTTATTCTATAAGACTATATTCTATAAGACTATCTCGAGGCAAGTCATTGGCTCAGTTTTAGCTCATTTCTTCATTCAACAATTAGCAACCAAATGTGTGATTGCTCTCATATCACTTTCTGACTATTAAACTTTTTCTGAAGTCTGTTGTAGTGAATGGGAAGATGGACACAAGCAGTTGCTGGATCAGTCATTGCAATGAAACAGTTGTGGCTTCACAAAATAATCCAAGGCACTGAACTCCAGCTTAGTGATACATTAACTATCTTATTGCTAAAGAAGCATCAAGGCAAAACTAAGGCCATTCAGGACATCAGGCTGACTGGAATGAGACTGAGATACTGAACCTCATAAGCTGTAATTTCTTCCCTCCAGTATAATTCTAAGTATAACCTAGAGACAGATGGTTTGCAAGCAACTTCACAGTTTAGTGCAAATAAAAAAGATAAAGTTAGGTGGGTTACAATCACTTAGTCACTGCATTGTATTAAACTATACTAATTTTCATATTGAAAATAATAATAACCGTAAAATTCCAATTTCATCTCAAGTTGAGCTCAGTTACAGGTACTCCAAATAGTATCTATGGCAAAATAGGAAATACTGACTGCTGTTAAGACTGGCCAAAGAAGCCGAATATCCTATGCGTGAGTGACACCAACATAGTAGAGTGCATGTAGCATTAAATTTACAGAGGCATACGCTTTCTCCTCCAATTCTACAGAGTCCTTCTCAGAAACTCTGCTTTCTCACTATTTTTGTTCTTTCTTTTCTGGAAGTATTGCTAAAAGGTAGATTAGCTAGGAAAATGTTTGGAACCGAAATGACTGATAATGCTTGGAACCTGGATATATCAACACATTGTCAGAACTGAGGTATAGTATTTTATTTGCTGATTGCATGAATGTTATGAATGCCTTAGTGTGTCCTGACAATTGCTAACAGTACAGATAACAATTCCTTAGTTGTGAATCCATGTTAATATAAAGCCCATATCAGTAAGTACCTCAACAGAAATGCTGTTTGTTCATAGAAATACCATTGCCATATCACCAACACATCTGTAATCACAGAACTTAATATTTCTATAGTGTTTCCAGAGGCGAGGAGGTGATAAGAAGACCATTAATGAACATATATAAAACCACACTCATAAATCAGAATTTGATCCTTTACCACTAAATTCAATGGAATTTTTTCCTTTATTTTCATTTAGGTAAGATCAAATTCAAAGCTTTAATGTCCCACTGTGTCACTTCAGGGAAAATCTCTCCTTATTATAAGAGAGTCTTGTAATTTGGTTTCCAGCTGCAGAAGATTACTTCTTTCCTTTTTCCTTTGTTTGCATTTTATGGCAGAAATAAAACACTGCACAATCACAGTGCAAAACAGAAGCCCTAAGGGCATCTTACAAACAGTAGTGGCTCCTTAGGAAATCCTTAAAAACTCCAAAGCCACTGTGATTTCTTTGTACTACTTACTAAAGAATACAACTGCTAAATAATATGGTATTCTGAAGTGTATTGAAAATGCTTAGAGAAGATCAGCTGCATATACTCAATCAGAATCAGTCTTGTTATACCACATGAGATATAGTGGAAATTTTACATCTTTAATAGCCAATACTTTATGGGGGGATGACAAATGTATGTGCTGTCCCAGTGTCTGCCTCAAAATTTATTTTTTTTTTTTGTGTCTGTTTTCCTTTGTTTTGTTTTAATCTTTAGTAGAAGCCCATCTGGAGAAAAAAAATAAAAAGTTCTGCTGCGAATATTTAGATCTATACAGAAGAGCTCAGGAAAAAGCTTAAAACAAAGCAGACCAAAACACAGAGGCCTTACCCCCCCTTCTCTGGGGCAGCAGAGAACTGCATATATGCTCCATGAAGCCCTGGCAAGGGTGCAGCTGCAGGGCACTGGGGCTTTCCAACCTGTGAGTTGGCAGCACTGGCTCAAGAGCAGGAGCTGCATCAAGCCAGGTAAATCATGCATAAAACTGACATCTGCAGGAACAGATTGGCTAAATCCTACAGATATCACAGAGCTTGCACAGAGCCACCATGTCCTGACAGCGGGTCCTCCCTCCTCTTAGTGCTGGCACCAAGGCTGGCACCACTGCTGTACATTTTACTTTCCTGCTCTACCCCACCATGCAAGTCAATAAAAAAAAAGAACAAAACCAACATTGTAGAGACCAACTTGGCAGTCTTCACTGCTCACTTTCCTTCAGACACGTCTTGTTGCCCCTGTTTAGTCCTGATAACAGAATACACTACGTAGTACTTTCAATTTTCTTGTTATAGATAGAAATTTCACATGCAAAGCTCATTCTTGGAATATTCCAGCCTTTAAAAATCGAATGTTTGTTGTACATTGTTCTAGCAAGCAGTGTACATAAAGCATATGTATTTGACAAGAAAAATAATCTATTCTTCCCAATCAGAGGCAATTTGCACATCTTATGTTACATGACAACTCAGTAAAATGCATCTGTTCTTTTATCGCATTCACTCCATCAAGATGGGAGGCACGTATAGCATATGATATTAGCAATTTAAGATAGGCTCATACTGAGGTATATGCATATGCTGAACGGATCATTGGAACAGGCTGCCCAGGGAGGTTGTGGAGTCTCCTTCCCTGGAGACATTCAAAACCCGCCTGGACACATTCCTGTGTAACATTATCTAGGTGTTCCTGCTCTGGCAGGGGGATTGGACTAGATGATCTTTCGAGGTCCCTTCCAATCTCTAGCATACTGTGATACTGTGAAGGGGTTAATTTATCATTCAGGTAGTTCTGAGGATAATCTTCATTTTGTGAGATGAAAATGCAGAGTCAAAGCATCCAAGCTGCTTCCAGTAAGAGCACAATTTAAGTTCGGTCTGAAAACTTTGTACAAATTTTACGTGGAGCAGTAAAACATAATACAGTGGAACTGTGAATATTGTTTCCCTGGATATCACATACAATAACTTGGGAGTTTCACTGAAGGAAGAATAAAAAAGGGGATTAACTGATCAGTCAGTGGCCAAGAAATACTGATCTTGGTAGGAAATAGATTATATTGATATTTAGGTTCAACTTCTCTGGTGTTCACACTCAGCAACTCTTTCTTTTTCTGGTCTTGTTCCTGCTTTTTGTCAGACCTAGTGTATATAGTTCTGCTCTGCAGAGTCAGGCGTCCAGAAATTGGTCAGTGGTGTACCCAGCTTCTGAAGACTCTTAGGCTCTATGTCACTGGAAGCAGGAGTGGGGACTTCCCATGACTATGACCTGCAAGATGCTCTCCCAGGTGACCACTGTCAGAAAGCAAAGTCTTACTTCATCTCCAAGAGCACATTGGACATCCAACAGTCACTCCAGACTCTTGCCAGAATTTGACAATGTAAATAACATTGACGACTTGCAGCTGACTTCAAAATTTCCCCTGGTGAGCACAGAGGTGACAGGCTGCTCCTCCAGATCCCTATGAGATACTGCTGTGACAGATGGCAGTGAAGATGGCCCTGAGGACATTTATCATTAGGAGCCCAAGTGCCTCTGACACACCACTTGCAGCACTGGGGTTTCCCCTAGTGTGTGGATGCTGTTTTCAAAATCACCAGACTCAGATGTTGCATGACAAACAGCAAGGAACTATGTGATTTGGCTGAATTCTCAGTCCGTTGAATGGACACTATAATGTGTCTGCTGGGGTAAATATAGTTACTGCTCCATGGAACTAGCTCTCCTCTACTAATGAGGGGCTGGAGTCTGTATACCTATCCTGGATCCATAAATGTCCCAGGCCAGAAAGCTTGTCTTCTTCACCTGGGTGGATTTACAAAATTAATGTAACACAGAAATTTCTAGTATTTTTCTTTTCTGTGTAAATTTTATTCTTAGAAGAGGTCCAAGACTCTAGCCAGTATTTGATACTTACGGTTGAAAATATTTAGGACTTTCACTGGGTCTGTCTCATCTTTCCAGCCTGTATTCAGTTTGCAAGCAGTAGTCTTTTTACTCTATTTTTTGCCAGCAGTGTTTTTAAGAAAGAGTCTTACAAAGAAGCTGCATCAACTAAGTATGCTTAAATAAAAAATTCTAAAGGATAAAAATTTTTCTGAACAAAGTGCTCAGTTTGCCAAGTGATAATGAATTCACCCAAGCAAGCCTCTGCAGGTACTGCCTTACTGATGCTTTGTGTTGCCTCCCACTGATCCTGATGTTATGTTTAAAGATGCTTTAATAAAAAAAAGGAAAACAGCTTTCAAACAGTTCACCTACATATTCTGTCATATTTTTATTTAGGATGGAAATGGTGGTGGCTTATATGTTATAAAATTTGCTTTAGCTAAATCAATGTAATAAAGGTAGTTTGAATGAATGAATTGTTCCACTAAGTATCCAGGCTTAAGAATTGCTTAGTTGATCTGTATATCTTAAAGTTAATTCCCCCAGAATGAATGCTTAACATTAGTTGAACTCTACAGCCACTTGCAGTCTGTCTGGCTGAACTTGAGCTTGGTTCACAGTGATAAGGGTAAGCTTTGCCTCCTCTGTGGAGGTAGGTATCTGTAATATATTTCACTATTTTCCGGTGATCAAACGTACAGAGAAGAGCTAATTCCTAATTTCCTGTGGTGCTGGAAGAATGCTTAAGCCCTTTAAAAGCACTACAAAATTCCTGACTGACCCCTAAACAAAACAAAACAAACAAACAAAAACCCAAAAAAAAACCAAACCCCTGATTAATCCTAATTCCAGTTTTCTTGCCCTTGTATAGGCAAGAACTTGCTGACTGTAACATGATTATTTCTAGCTGTCTGTCTTGCTGGTCCATTTAGTTACAGGTCCATCACCTAGAAAGACCTGCTGAATTTTAAGAGCATTTGCTGTAGAATTTATTCTAAATTCTTGTAAACCATGACACTTTACCTAAGGTAAGGTTGAAGAAGAAGTGCAGTCTGTCTCTGTGAAGAGTCTTCCAGGATGTCCTTGGTCACACTGGCGTGTCTTCTGTGGGTGTTAGTGGCTTGTGGCTGCACACGTTATTTGTACTGGTTTCTTTTTAAATGCTGTAATAGTTAAACCACGAGACTGAAGAGACCAGATTTCTGGAGTTCTATCACCTGCATCAAATGAAGCTATGAGGTATTAACTTTCAAAGATATGTTCCCTTCTTGTAGACACCTGGCTCAGGAGGGCAGCCAGAGCACCGTAGAAAATATGAAACAGCACAAGCATAATTACTGAGTAATGTTTTCCAAGGGCACACTATAAAAAGAAATATTATAAGCTTTCCCTGTTTTTCAGAAAGTTATATTTTACTACGAATGTTACTAGCAGAACCAATGTCTGGTCACATTAAAAATGAAATACGGAAGTCTTACGTTGTGAAGTATTAAAAATATTAGTAAGGATGGTATCCTGAGAGGCTCGGTACCTTTTTAGGATATGTGCCAGTTTTTCATACTCTCCATGGGATGTTATTCTTGATGTTCTTTTTTTGCTTAAAAATTGTTGGATAACTTGCATTACCAAACATTGTATTTACAGATTTAAAGCTTGAAGTTTTGTTGCTTTATAGTAATTCTATGCCTATAAATAATAATACTTTATTTATAGGCATGGAAAGACTTCTTAGTTTGGGACATGTGTGAGAGGAGTCAGCTCCCTAAAGCACAAGGGGAAGCAGAGGCTGCTCCAAATAGTAAAGATTTTCGGGACAGAGTTGCAAACCACCTTTCCCTCAGACCAATGTGTTCATATTTTCCTCATCACTTGTCAGATGAGTCAGATCTCTGAGTCTTTCTTTTTCTTTCTATAAAGAAAACCTTGAATAAGGTACAATAATTTAATTTAAGAGTGAGAACTTTCTTTATGTAATTTTGCCTTTATTATCACAATTCAGTGTCAGCTATTGACACATATTTAGTTATGGTATGATTATGAACAGGCAGAAACTCTTTTCTCAACATTTGTGGCTTAGCACAGTGAAAATCTCACTCTAAATATACACATGAATATAGCATAAACTAAGTAAGTGGAAAAACAGGCTGGTTACATGAGGAGTAACTTCTGCAGCTTTAAGAGAGTTATGTTGTATGTCTCTCTTGCAACATCATCGTAATTGGTGCTTGTGACTAAAAGTTAATTGATTAATTTCAGCTCCTCTGGTTACTCAATATCTTTCCAGATATAGAGTACCTTAGGGGTGCTAAAACCAGCCACTTAAATTCTACTTTCCTTCATTCAGCCTAGGTGTCCCAGATAGTACTTCCTTGCATTTTTTTTTTAAATGCAAGTTATTTTTTTTTTCCTCTGCAATTTCCTTTCATTGTTTGTCCTGTTTAAAGTACAGTTGCTCCCCTCCTCTACTCCCCCCCCCCATCCCCCCCTCTTCCTGCATTGCTTTCCCCATTTCTAAGATTCTAGTGTTTTTGCTGATGACATCAAGTTGTGTGCCATGCTGTTAACATGCTGGAGGGAAGGGATGCCACCCAGAGGGATGCTGAAACATGGGCCCGTGCAGATCTCATGAAGATCAGCAAGCCCAAGTACAAGTACCTGGGGCAAGTGCCCCCAACCCACCTGGGCTGCGGCAATCCCAAGCACAAATAAAAGAAGAGCAGAGAATGGATTGAGAGCAGCCCTGAGGAGAAAGACTTGGGGATGCTGATTGACAAGAAGCTCAACATGACCAAGCAATGTGCGCTTGTAGCCCAGAAAGCCAACAGGATGCCAGGCTGCATTAAAATAAATGTGATGAGCAGGTTGAAGAAGGCAATTCTGCCTCTCCACTCCAAGCAAGATCCCACTTGGTGTATTGCATCTAGGTCTTTGGACCCCAATATAAGAAGGACATAGAGCTGCTGGAGTAAGTCTGGAGGAGGTCCACAAAGATGCTCAGAGGCTTGGAGCACCTCTTCTATGAAGTTGGTCTGAGAGACTTGAGCTTGTTCAGCCTGGAGAAGAGAAGGCTCCAGTGACACTTCAGAGCAGTCTTCCAGTACCTAAAGTGAGCCTATAGGAAAGCTGGAGAGGTGTGTTTTACCAGACCATGTAGTGATAGGACAAGGGTCTTACAAGGGGCCATAGGCTTTAAACTGAAAGAGGGTAGATAGAGATTAGACATTAGAAAGAAGCTCTTCACTGTGAGGGTGGTGAGACAATGGCACAGGTTCCCCAGGGAAGCTGTGGCTGCCCCATCCCTGGCAGAGCTCAAGGCCAGGCTGAACAGGGCTTTGAGCAACCTCATCCAGGGAAAGGTGTCCCTGCCTATAGCAGGGGAGTTGGAACTGGATGATCTTTAAAGTCACTTCCAACCCAAACAATTCCAGGATTCTATGGCAATGAATTACTACTTTTTATTACATTTGAATCACTGTCAACATAGCATAGTATTATAGAGTTGCCAAAGAGTAACTTGATATTAAAGCCAAAGTAGTTATCCTCAGTGTGAACAACTTTTATGTGAGAAGTCATCAACTCTAGGCTTAAGCAGAGTACCCAAGGTCTTCTCCCATGGCGATGTTGAGTCTAGCGTGTCTTCATAGAATTGTTTGGGTTGGAAGGGACCTTAATGATTGTTTAGTTCCACCCCTCCCCCACCGTGTCAGGGGAAATAGGTCCTCTATTTTTTTGGGTTTGTTTTTAATCCACCTATTAAAAAGGATGTGCAGGATCATTTTTAGATAGAGGGATAGTAAAAACAAGAAAATAACCAAGATGTTAACCTGTTTTCCAGGAGTAAAAAAAAAAAAAATGTGGTGTTTTAATGAGTGTGATTCCAGACAGTGAAGTAGTAGGAAGGATTGCAGTGATGAAAAGTATACTTTTGCTGAGTATCTAAATATGTATTAGTCAGTGCTGGTTTCAATATATTGGCACGTGAACTTGTACGTTGCAAGAGGTGATACTTCCTGTCTTTGCATTCAACTGGATGAGAAAAAAAATGCCTTTCACGTTCACTTTGCAAAATCATTGTACCTGTTTTTTATCAGAATATGGTTTCTTCAGGAGCTGGACTTAACTTCAGTTGGTGAGTCCATAGAAAGGCTCAGTGATTCACAACACAACCTACACCACTATTTTCATACAATCATAGAGTCATAGAAGAGTTAGGGTTAGAAAGGACCTTAAGATCACCTAGTTCCAACCCCCTTGACATGGGCAGGGACACTTCACACTAAACCATGTCACCCAAGGCTTTGTCCAACCTGGTCTTGAACACTGCCAGGGATGGAGCATTCACAACTTCCTTGGGCAACCCATTCCAGTGCCTCACCACCCTCACAGTAAAGAACTTCTTCCTTATATCCAATCTAAACTTCCCCTGTTTAAGTTTTAACCCGTTACCCCTTGTCCTATCAATACAGGCCCTAATGAAGAGTTCCTCCCCAGCATCCCTATAGGCCCCCTTCAGATACTGGAAGGCTGCTGTGAGGTCTCCACGCAGCCTTCTCTTCTCCAGGCTGAACAGCCCCAACTTCCTCAGCCTGTCTTCATATGGGAGGTGCTCCAGTCCCCTGATCATCTTCGTGGCCCTCTTCTGGACTTGTTCCAACACTTCCATGTATTTCTTACATTGAGGGCACCGGAACTGCACACAATACTCCAGGTGAGGTCTCACAAGAGCAGAGTAGAGGGGCAGGACCACCTCCTTTGACCTGCTGGTCACGCTCCTTTGTTGCAGCACAGGATACGGTTGGCTTTCTGGGCTGCAAGCGCCCTAGTCTGTTTTTTATTTGCTATGTACCTGTAGAATCCCTTCCTGTTATCCTTAACATCCCTAGCCAAGTTTAATTCTAACTGGACCTTAGCTTTCCTAACCTGGTCCCTAGCTTCCCAGACAACATCCCTGTATTCTTCCCAGGCTGCCTGTCCTTGCTTTCACCTTTTATAAGCCTCTTTTTTCATTTGAATTTTCCTCAGGAGCTCCTTATCCATCCAAGGAGGTCTCCTGGCCCTCCTGCTGCACTTCCTTCTGGTTGGGATGCAACACTCCTGAACTTGTAGCAGGTGATCCTTGAATATCAACCAAGAGTGGCTCTTCTCACTGTCCTGAGGATCTCGAACCCCACCATCTCATGATCACGTTTTCTTCTATTGTACCTCCTCTAGGCTAGCCTAGGTTAGTGAAACAAAAAAATGCCATCTGATTATTTTGGGGTGATTTGTTTTGACTGATCTATCTTTTCAGTCTTGCTGACTTGGATTAATCAAAACATTGAATCTATCTGGTGAGAAGATCTGGACTAGCCTGCACAGCTGTGAAAGGGTATGGTCAGAAATGCATTTTTCTGTGTGTTGTTTTTTTTTCCTGCCTTGATTACTGTCCACACAAGTCTCAACTTGAAAGATTCATAGGCTGCACTTGCTGAAAACACTCTTTTAAGAGATATAAACAAAATGGATCAAGGAGTTGAATTCTTTTATCAGTGCATTTGGAGTAGTTCTATTTCTTGTTTCTCTTAAACTTAACAAAGGGATTCCTAAAGAAATAAAAAAAAATCAATGAAGTATGAACCTTCCTTGGCAGCATTTTATATGTACCACTCCTAATGTTATCAGAAAAGACAACTGATTGCATGTCATTTCCGAAAGTGTAAAAAAAAGGTAAAAATATATGGGGTTATGAGTTACTCCTTATATTTGAAAAGCTGCAGTATAATAATATGGTGAGACAGTTTGAAAGCAGTGTTGACAAGGATGCTCTTTGGTCCCACAACACTTCACAGTAATTGCGTATTGGGAGCTTACTTCAGATCCCTTAATGCTAGCTCTCAGTTTCTTTTCCATGTAGGCTTTTAAATTTAAGGGATTCCTTTTGAAGCAGAAACTATGCAATATCCACTGAAGTATAACATATTACCTGTTTGTAAATGCAAATACAACCATGGAGAGAGGATGCTGGACAAGAGATAATAATTCCTATTCAGTATCACTGGAACCCGCTAAAAGATTAGTTTCCTGGAAAGGTCCATTAAAAAATAAGTGTTACCTCTGAAGGGTCAAACAGCTTATCAGGAGTAGTACTATCTAGTTTGACTCTAAGAAAATACAGTAAATTTGCAGGAGAGATATAGGGACAAGCTGAGAGAGTACCTGTGAAATAGCACAGGGAAAACCATTCACTCTTAAGCAGACTCTAATAAAGACATCACTTTTTCAGAAGAACATGCTGAGTAACAGAACTAATTGATAAGGGCCTATCGAATTTGAGATCCTCAGGACAGTGAGAAGAGGGTGCAGCAAGCTCACTGCCCTGGACTTCAAAAGAGCAGACTTTGGCCTCTTCAGGAACCTGCTGTGGAAGGTTCCACGGGATACAGCCCTAGAGGGCAGGGGGGCCCAAGACTGTTGGTTGATATTCAAAGATCACCTGCAACAAGCTCAGGAGTGTTGCATCCCAACCAGAAGGAAGTGCAGCAGGAGGGCCAGGAGACCTCCTTGGATGGATAAGGAGATCCTGAGGAAAATTCAAATGAAAAAAGAAGCTTATAAAAGGTGAAAGCAAGGACAGGCGGCCTGGGAAGAATACATGGATGTTGTCTGGGAAGCTAGGGACCAGGTTAGGAAAGCTAAGGCCCAGTTAGAATTAAACTTAGCTAGGGATGTTAAGGATTACAGGAAGGGATTCTACAGGTACATAGCAAATAAAAAACAGACTAGGGAGAATGTAGGCCCCCTCAGGAAGCTCTCGGAAGAACCGGATACACAGGATTTGGAGAAGGCTGAGGTTCTGAATGACTTCTTTGCCTCAGTCTTCACTGGCAAAGGCTCTGACTGCACCACCCAAGTCTTGGAAGGCAGATGCAGGGACTGTGAGAATGAAGACCCTAGGCGCACTGTAGGAGAGGAACTGGTTTGAGACCATCTTAAAAATCTGAATGTGCACAAGTCCATGGGTCCTGATGAGATCCATCGGTGGGTCCTGAAGGAACTGGCAAATGAGGTTGCTAAGCCGCTGGCCATCATATTTGAAAAATCATGGCAGTCAGGTGAAGTGGTGGAACAACTTATTCTTGACACCATCTCTAGCCATATCAAGGATGACGGGGTCTTTAAGAGCAGCCAACATGGCTTTACCAAGGGGAAGTCATGTTTGACAAACCTTATAGCCTTCTATGAGCAAGTAACTAGGTGGCTGGATGATGGTAGAGCGGTAGGTGTGGTTTTTCTTGATTTCAGTAAGGCATTTGATACTGTCTCCCACAGCATCCTCATAGATAAGCTAAGGAAGTGTGGGCTTGATGATCAGGTAGTGAGGTGGATCGAGAACTGGTTGGAAGGAAGAAGGCAGAGAATTGTGGTTAATGGAGCAGAATCTAGCTGGAGGTCTGTGACTAGTGGAGTCCCTCAGGAGTCGGTGCTGGGTCCACTGCTGTTTAATATTTTCATCAACGACCTGGATGAGGGAGCTGAGTGTACCCTCAGCAAGTTTGCTGATGATACTAAACTGGGAGGAGTGGCTGACACACCAGAAGGCTGCGTTGCCATTCAGCGAGACCTGGACAGGCTGGAGAGTTGGGTGGAGAGGAACTTGGTGAAATTCAACAAGGGCAAGTCTAGAGTCTTGCATCTGGGGAAGAACAGCCCCATGTACCAGTACAGATTGGGGGCTGACCTGCTGGACAGTAGTGAAGGGGAAAGGGACCTGGGGGTCCTGGTGGAAAGGAGGATGACCATGAGCCAACAATGTGCCCTTGTGGCCAAGAAGGCCAATGGCATCCTAGGGTGCATTAGAAAGGGTGTGGTTCATAGGTCAAGAGAGGTTCTCCTCCCCCTCTACTCTGCCTTGGTGAGGCCGCATCTGGATTATTGTGTGCAGTTCTGGGCCCCACAGTTCAAGAAGGACAGGGAATTGCTTGAAAGAGTCCAGCGCAGAGCTACGAAGATGATTAAGGGAGTGGAACATCTCCCTTATGAGGAGAGGCTGAGGGAGCTGGGTCTCTTTAGCTTGGAGAAGAGGAGACGGAAGGGTGACTTCATCAATGTTTACAAATATGTAAAGGGTGAGTGTCAGGATGATGGAGCTAGGTTTTTTTCACTGATGTCCAGTGATAGGGCAAGGGGCAATGGGTGTAAACTGGAGCATAGGAGGTTCCATGTGAACATCAGGAAAAATTTCTTTACTGTGACAGTGACAGATCACTGGAACAGGTTGCCCAGGGGGGTTGTGGAGTCTCCTATGTTGGAGATATTCAAGGCCCGCCTGGACAAGTTCCTGTGTGATGTACTCGAGGTTACCTTGCTCTTGCAGGGGGGTTGGACTAGATGATCTTTTGAGATCCCTTCCAACCCTTAGGATTCTGTGATTCTGTGAAGTTCCCAAGGACTGGAAAAAGGGAAATATAATCCCCATTTTCAAGAAGGGGAAAATGGATGACCCAGGGAACTACAGAGCAATCAGTCTCACCTCTGTGCTTGGCAAAATCTTGGAGCAGATTCTCCTGGAAGGCATGCTAAGGCACATGAAAAACAACAAGGTGCGTGGTGACAGCCAGCATGGCTTCACTAAGGAGAAATCCTGCTTGACCAATTTGGTGGCCGTCTATGATGGGGCTACAGAACTGATGGACAGGGGTAGAGCAGTTGATGTCATCTACCTGGACTTGTGCAAAGCGTTCGAAACTGTCCCGCATAACATCCTTGTCTCTAAATTGGAGATACATCAATTTGATGGATGGACCACTCGGTGGATAAAGAACTGGCTGGATGGCCACAAGCAAAGAGTTGTGGTCAATGTCTCAATGTCCAGCTGGAGACCATTAATGAGTGGTGTCCCTCAGGGATCGGTGTTGGGACCGGTCTTGTTCAACATCTTTGTCACTGACATGGACAGTGGGATTGAGTGCACCCTCAGCAAGTCTGCCAATGACACCAAGCTGTGTGGTTCGGTTGATACGCTGGAGGGAAGGAATGCCATCCAGAGGGACCTTGACACGCTTGTGAGGTGGGCTGGTGGCAACCTCATGAAGTTTAACCATGCCCAGTGCAAGGTCCTGCACCTGGGTCGGAGCAATCCCAGTCACAGCTACAGGTTGGGCAGAGAAGAGATTCAGAGCAGCCCTGTGGAGAAGGACTTGGGGGTGTTGATTGATGAGAAAATGAACAAGAGCCGGCTTCAGTGTGTGCTTGCAGCCCAGAAAGCCAACCATGTCCTGGTCTGCATCAAGAGGAGCGTGACCAGCAGGTCGAAGGAGGTGATCCTGCCCCTCTACTCTGTTCTCGTGAGACCTCACCTGGAGTATTGCATGCAGTTCTGGGGCCCTCAACATAAAAAGGACATGGAACTGTTGGAACAAGTCCAGAGAAGGGCCACGAAGATGATCAGGGGACTGGAGCACCTCCCATATGAAGATAGGCTGAGAAAGTTGGGGCTGTTGAGCCTGGAGAAGAGAAGGCTGCATGGAGACCTCATAGCATCCTTCCAGTATCTGAAAGGGGCCTATAGGGATGCTGGGGAGGAACTCTTCATTAGGGACTGTAGTGATAGGACAAGGGGTAATGGGTTAAAACATAAACAGGGGAAGTTTAGGTTGGATATAAGGAGGAAATTCTTTCCTGTTAGGGTGGTGAGGCACTGGAATGGGCTGCCCAGGAAGTTGTGAATGCTCCATCCCTGGCAGTGCTCAAGACCAGGTTGGACGAAGCCTTGGATGATGTGGTTTAGTGTGAGGTGTCCCTGCCCACGGCAGGGGGGTTGGAACTAGATGATCTTAAGGTCCTTTCCACCCCTGACTATTTTATGATTCTGTGATTCTATGATTAGCTTCTTATTAGCATAACTTTTTAAAATGTAGGTCCTTGTAAAAATTTATGCAGCATGGCAAATGGAAAAGAAAGCATTGACCTCACTTGGTGACACAGCTGTGTATTTTCAATACTTGTTCTCTGTGGAGAAGAGTTTATTGATTACGTCAAGACAGGCTTGAAATGCCCCCATAAGGCAACAATTGTATGCCACTAGTATGCTCAGTGGACTAAGCCTGAATATTTGACTAGTAACTTGAATACAAGCATTAAGTGTTTGTCTTGAGAAAGTTTGGATAGTCAAACTAACTCTGTGATTCAGAAAATGCTGACTTAGAACAAATCTATTTGCATATGCTTAATTACTTAGTTGTGACATCTACAGTACATGAGCATAAAAAATGAAATAAATTAGACCAGCCAGTTGATGAATTAACTCTTCTAGTAGAAATTCATGTCTAGAAAAGCAGTGTAGATCTGCTTGTTTCATGATACCTTGCCTTTAGCCAATGAAAATGCACACACTTTCCTTGACTTCATAAAGTGCACATTTAGCCTTAGAGCTAGACGGTGAAATGGTTTTCTTAAAATCTGAGACCCCTGTTTATACATTCATGATCTCTGGAGTCTTTAGAAATGAGCTCAACTTCCTACATAAATCAATTTTGTATCAAGGATGGCTATCTTGTGCACATACTTGAAGTCTGTGTTACTTCATGATACATCTATATGAATATACAAATTTATAAAGTCAGGAATTCTTGGTTTGTATAAAATACCCGAATAACACTCCATAGTTTGCTTAAGGTTTTCTTCCTTTTCTCCTCTGTGGTTTTATTCCTGATGTGTTTAGAGTGTTACTAGATCATGACCTGCATATGTACTTTTATCTGGAATTATGTTTTGTTCTACCCAAAGTGCTATTAGCATTAAAAGATCCACAGAGCCCATTAGTGTGGCTTATGGTATGTAAATTAGCAAACATTAAGTATTTGCCAAAAGAGTTTTGACAGAACTCTTAATATCTTATCATTGTGAACATTATTACACATATTATGTTTCTTCAAACAATTAAATTCTTTGGTTTGGCAACATTCAAAGACAAGGGTTATGCACTAGCCATTTTCCCCTAAATGAGTAATCAAGAATTATTAAATAAATTGCTTTAAAATTTATAAATTTATAAAGTATAATTGTCTGTTTACATATAAACGTTCTATGCACCTGGCTGACTGGAAAAATTCAGCGCTTAGGTTTGTGCATGGTGTGAACAGGTTAGAAGGCCTTTTATGGGTCAATGAGCTTACAGTCACTCAAATACAAAAAAAAAAAAAAAAGAAAAAATGAACTGCCAAAGTGAAATTTGTATTTCTAAATAGGTGACGTTTCGAAGTTAAAAATACTTCTTTGAACAAATGAAGTATGAGCAAATCAGCAAATCTAGCTGAGGGTTTCTGGGGTACCCACATCTAGAATTTGTGCCTGTGAAAACAACTGTGGGGATAGGGATGTGATTTAAAACTTTTAAGTTTATTTTATAAATATTTAATGTAACCCAAGTCTGACTACTTAGGTTAAATAGGAGTCTAAAACTTGGTTGCTAGATTCAGAACAGGAAGGTCTTTTATGCTTAACCTTGGAGTAAGAGGATTAAATGAGACTTGTTATTCCCTGCTTGCATCCTTCTAAGGCTTTGTTCTTGTTTGGACTTTGAAGAAGTGTCTTTCTTTATCCAAGTCTTGTTAAGGTAGAAACGAATTTTGGAATTTTCAAGTATTTTGAAAAAAAGGAACAAAATATGAGGCCATAGCCTGTATGTAGATATAGGGCTTGTCAGAGATACTCTTCAATGTGACAGTGCTTTAGGAGCAGGTATCAAACATAGGAGTGGAAGAAGCACTTCTCAGTGACTGGTGTAAAGCCATTTACAATCAACAGCATCAGGGTAGTAGTGAAAATGTTTGAGCTCTGAGTTTCCCTAGGGGCCTCAGAAAACCTTCTTCAGTTCCTGAGCTAATTGCTGGCAAACATGCCACACAGCCACTCATTAATAATTTATATAATCTACTTAGAAAAAGCATTTTGAGGATTTTGTCAGGGTTGACTGTAGAGTTTTGTTTTCATCTATAACGTGTTCAGAGTTGCTGCAGGCATTTCTGCTTGCAACAGAATTTTTTAGATGAAATTTTTATATGTCTCTTTCAGCTTAGGTAACATAACTGTGGTGCAACTTTAAGGCTGGACTTTAAGTCATTTATGGAGTTACCCAAGAGAGCCTATCATTGTAATACAGTATGCCTTGGCTGGTGTTACCTTGGTATTCAGCATCTTGGAGGTAGGAGCAGAGGATACCAGTATGCCTGGAATGGAAAATTCTTGTTTACTTTAGTGGTACAAGGTGTTGGGGGGTTGCAAGTAATGAGCATAAGTAACTTGGGCTTGAACCTTACAGCGGCAGCTTTCATTGTATGACTAATCTTTTAGAATAAGCATGACTCACTATTCAGTCTGGAATTTGCTTTATAACCATTGTCCTACTTAAGGCAATTAATTATTTCTCCATGGTTTATTGCTCAAAACTCACAGAATTGAGTTGATGTAACAGTGAACCATATATGTAATTTATATATAACTTTCATGCAGAAGGAGAAACACTGGATGTAGTATTAAGCAGGTGACTATAGCAGGACTGAAGAAAAATAAAATATCCTTGACAGCTGCTTGCTGAACAGATGTATGCCACCATGCACTGAGCGCTGGTGTCTGAACAATTGTATGACTTAGGTATTGTGGAAAGGCTTATGATTGAAAGTTTTCATGTGTCCATTTTAAATCTTTTTGACCTTTCTTTTCCTTGGTATAACTTTAAGAAAATATCCTGACAGCATATGGTACCTTTTGAAGTATGATCAGATAAACAGTCAAAGAAAAAGATACTAAATGAATCATGTGAAAAATGGTTCTGTAGACTTGCAATGTTCTCATTTAAATTGGGTCAGCCCATTATGACTAGTAAATTCAAAGCAACCCGCAAGCTTTGATTTGTTAGGAAACAAAAACTTGAACTGAAACAAATTATTCAGTGTGTATCCTATGTTTACCTTTATGTACATAATTTTCCCTGTCCAAATAACAATATAAAGGCCGTGCTTGTGATGCCGTTTTTAGGGCATCATCATCATATTTTTTCACTGGGTATACCAGTTAACCTGCTGTGCTTTTGATGAGTTTATCCCAATAATTTATATACATGTCTATAAAAATGGATTTAGCTATGTTTACTGCTGTGTGTTTTCCACTCAGGTAGCCATTATAAAATTGGAGTTAGTTCAGCATTTTTGTGAACCTACTAAATATTACCATTGTTATAAACTTGTCTATAGTTTCTATGACCTTATAGAAGACATTTTACAAACACAGGGCAAGATGCCCTCCAAAATCTGGCTACTGTTCCAAAGTGCTTCACAGCAGTTGAAATATAAAGAGTTTTGAAGGGGAATAATGAAGTATCTTTACAGGTACAGCAAGAAGGTGCTTGTTTGAAAAACCTGAGTGATGAAAGCTGATATTGTGAATGGGGAAAGGCTGAGCTGTTTGTATGGCAAGAAGGGTGTTAGAGCAGATGTTATTTTGCTAAAGGCTGTAAAAGCAGATAAACAACTTGTTTGACCGTTTTAGGGAGAGGTGCATAAAGAGGAGCAGTGTAGTCAGTACCATGGGTTAATAAAATGCTCTTTACATCATCAGGGCTATGAATGCAGATCACTAAAGCAGAATTGCTTCTGTTGGGGCTTAATGAGAGAGGCCTGTAACTGAGGCCTCACGGTTTTGAGTATGGCCTTAAGGCAAGACAAAGAGCAGTATTGCTGAAATATCTTGTGGGTAAGTTCTGCATAACTTTAAATTCAAGGTTATTTATAGCTGCTTTTCTTTATTTTCCCAACCATCTTTTGAGAATGAAAGTCTAAAAAGAGTCCTAAAATGTAGAGTGGGCTCTCTGCCTCTGTGTAGGTATTGTGGTTTATGTACAATGTCATTGCTCACCAGTTAGTGTTTCTGCCAAGCAGCCCTGCCATCTGTAATAGACAGTAAATAATTGGTTATGCTTCTTAAATCACCTTTTTTTTCCTCTTTAAAACTGTTTTCAACAATTTTTTTCTGATACTGCTAGTGAATGAAACTATAATCAGCAAAGTAAATTATACAAAATGGTACCTTTGCACTTACCCTACGTTCTACTGAGAAACAATGCTATGAAGTCACCGCTTTATATGCATGCTAAATAAGAATTCAGGTATTCAGATTTATGACCTACCTTGAGTGTTTATAATAAATGTACCATTATTATTAATAGGTAATGTTTTATACTGTGTTTACACAGGATTTCTTAAGAAATCAGAAAACTGATGCAAGTAAAATGAGCTAAAAATGAGAAGTTGGAAACAGCACTGGTAACTGGTATAGGAAAAAGGACTATGGCTACAGCCCAACTTGAATAGTAGGGGTTTTATTTTGTGTATGGTTTGGGTTTGGGATTATATTTTTGTGTGTGTGTGGCTTTTTGGTTTTGTTTTTTTTAAAGGACTTTCTGAATTAAAATACAAAGATCTTAGACCAAGGGCAGAGTTCTCAGGGTAATTCAATTCTGGTGTTTTTAATAGTTGACAAACTTCAGAAAATACCCAATGCTGCTTCTGTAGGGGAGGAAAGTATGTTTGTCCAGTAACTATAACATTTTTTTTCCCTGTAATTCCTAAATGTGGTATCACTACAGGAATACTGTGGGTGTAGAAATCAAAGAATGACTCCTATTGCTCCTTGAGGAATAGGATGGCTTGATATCTTGGCTAATTTTAGATATTTTCAAACAGCATTTAACAGCTAGTTATCGAAGTCTACTGATTCAGAATACATAAAAAGAAACATTTAACATCCAAATGAAATGCTTACAAATCAACAACAAAAAATAATTCCAGCAGTAAATGAATCAAATATGATATTTTTCTATTTAGAGCAACAGTAAGAAAATCAGTTTAATGGAATACTACAACTAGAGTGCTCAAAAGTACCCTTACTTAGAATCAATGTTTTCTATCTGTAACCCCCACTGACACTTCAGTTGTAAACACTTTTCAAAGCAGGTAAGGAGCTGATTAACAGTACAGGTTTATAGAGACAAACTCGTGTCAATTAAGCCCCAGGAGGGACCATCAATTAGTGCCAGTCAGGAAACCCTTTTACCACTTAAATTAGCATAATGAAAAATGGTACTTAGTCATTCAAGGTTCAAGAAACTTTTGTCATCAAAAAATATGTTCTATTGCAGTAAAAGTGGTGCAGCCACAAAAAAATTATTGCAAAATAATAATATGAAGAATTGTCTCTCCCTATTTTTTTTGAAACTATTGTTTTAGAAAATTATTTCATTTTTATTGATGACTTAAGACAGTGTTCAAGAAACCTTGGCCATGCTCTTTTAGGTTTTTTTACTTGGTTCTACAATGTACAATTAGGTAGTGGACATCACTATGGCGACAGGATTAAAGCAAATAACCTGGCAAGATGAAAACAGAGCAATTAAACCAAACCCTTAGGACCTGCATTTAACAATTCTGTACTTTAAGGCTCCTCAGTATAAACAATAACGACTAAAAAAAAAGGCAGTGCTTCTGTACTTTTGTCACCCTTTCAGTTTCTGGCTTTTGCCAATTGGTTAGAATAATGAAGATTGGGTTTGGATAGGAAGATACTTGATAAGGAGTTGGTCTGATGCAACAAATCCAGTCTATTCAAAATTTTTGAGGAGTCCATGATACATTTTTATGTGCAATATTGAGACATGGCTGTCAAATTCAGATTATCCCTACAACTTGCACTGGGAGATTGCTTTAAAAATCAGATGATTGCCAAATAGACAGGGAGGATCCATTTTTGTTTTCTTTCTATACAGCAATCAGGTGAAATGTTAGCAGTGCTGCATGAAATTAATCCCATGGTGACAGTGAAGAGAGGTGAGAAGCGTGGGAGAAACAAGGAGCTTTCACTTTTTGGAAATGGAAATTCTACTTTTTAAAGTGTTAATTTTTGCTTTACACTTGCACTGTTTACTCTTGGAAGATATTGTGCTATGACGAAGGCATTGTTCCGCTCTGAAAGCTCAAGGCCACAATGCACAAGCCCGCAGGACTCTGTTCAGATCTATCCTCTCCTCCCTGTGGCTTTTGACTGTGGGAGGTTACAAAGCTTTCTGGCTTATACAGCCCCCATACATCTCCATGCAAACATTACTGATCATCACCTTCTAGTGAGCAGCTCTGGGGTGCCTATCTGTAGGACTGTAATACATAAGAAACTTCACTTTTTTTCAAAAAGGCTTTTTCATTACAAAGTTAACTTTGAAGGCATATCATTGTATACCAATCACTGAGGCTTCAAGGATTTTCTTTTTGTTTTAGGGCAGATACTGTTCTGCTTCTTTGAGGACAGTGTTTTTAGAATATCTATCTTATTGAACTGTGTTGTATTGAAAATGTTTACATTATGTATATTGCAGTCCATGCTGCAGCCTGTGGTTAAGGCACATTAGTAAGCATATTGCTATTGATTTTTTTGTCTCTTTTTCCATGTGCATATGAATTTTAAATATTTGTGTGCAATCTGTGCCTTACAGTCATCTGTTTGACTTCTGTGGTTTGTGAAAACTGATTGTGCTGTTGAGGCATGAAAAGTGGGTGGTGTCCATTCATGACTTCAGTGAACTGCAGAGTGCCATTAACTGCTGGGGGAGTGATGAGTTGGTACATCAGAAAATGGCTAAATCTGGGGTAATGAGCTAGTTTGGATAAGAAAATGGTCATTATATATGTTGTATCCTCTACCTCTTAGTTCCTGGCCCTAAAATGGAATCTAGAGATCATAAGTGTTGCACTGATGTCCCTTATAACTTTTGCACCCAAGATGTCCAAGTCTAAGTTTACCATAAAGTAACCATATGTACATTGTTATATTGTTATGTAAATATTCAGCCTGGAGAAGAGAAGGCTCTGGGGAGACCTTATAATACTCTATCAGTACCTAAAGTGAGCCTACAAGAGACCTGGAGAAGGACTTTTTACAAGGGCATGCAGTGACAGGACAAGGGGGAATGGCTTTAAACTGACACAGGGCAGATTTAGATTAGACATTAAGAAGAAGTTCACTATGAGGGTGATGAAGTGCTGGCACAGATTGCCCAGAGAAGCTGCGATTGCCCCATCCGTGGAAGTGTTTAAGGCCAGGTTGAACTGGGCTTTGAGAAACCTTGTCTAGTGGAAGGTGTCCCTGCTCATGGTAGGGGGTTAGAGCTAGATACTCTTTAAAGTCACTTCCAATCCAACTGATTCTGCAATTGTGCGTTTAAAATAATGCTTCATCAGTGGTATCAACAGTTAGAGAAGGCAGTGGTGTAGAGGAGCGTTTGCCTGTGGCCAGGTCCTGGGGACAGATTAGGTGACGTCCAGCCTCTGTGATTAGCCCCAACGCCACCTAAGATAATGTCTGTCTCCACTGGTCCTCAGTGCCTGCAGTCATGTAAACATGGTATTAATGTAACACCGCAAAAAATAACAAATTTACTGTTTTCTGCACAGCTGTTCCACTATGAAGATTACTAAGTATTATGCAGCCATCAAAAGATTTTTTTTAATTAGCTTCAACAGTGTATTTAATTACAAGCACTTAGCCACAGGGAATATATGCATCTTGTAACCTTGGAAAGAGAGAATGCACAAGCTATAACATGACACATTCATTTACATGTGTGAAAAGGCATGGAAGGCTAAAAGTTTTCTCACATAGAGAGCTGTGTTAATGTCATACATCATGAAGAAAGACCTGAAGAAACATGACTGAAGAACTTCTTATGCAAGGTGCCCAAGCTCCATATATGGCTGAATTTCAGCATACATTTGTCTCAAATTATTTTTTACGAAATCATAAGAAATAGTAGGCTAACTTTAAGATTCCTACTTATTGCAAGGCAACAATTATATTAATGATGGAGAATTAATTGTTTATTAATTATTTCTCTCACTACTTTAAGCATATTTTTTGTCCCAATAGTGTGATAGATCATAACCCTTTAACTTCTATGGTACAAAACATAAGCAGTTCTTCATCACCTTCATCGTCTTTGAAGCTTCAATGGATAGCTAGTAACAAAATCTGGCAGGCATTATCTCAATAAACAAGCTGTGGATAATGTTCTGTGTATGGTACTAACCACACAAGATAATGTGACAATTTCTCCTTCCAAGCTATGTAGGAGAATCTATCATCTTTTAGAATGTGGGTCTCAGGTCTCCCTGCTCCAGTGTGGCTCTGAGACCACTGAATAATAAATGTAAGTATATAGGTGTATGCACCAAAGATTAAGGTATATAATGTTTTTTCCTCATGTGTGAGGGAGAATGTGAAAGTGCCTTCTTACCTTTTCTCCTTTAACTAAGTGTTTCTTCCCCTTGACTTTTGCAAGTTTCCTGAAAGCTTAAGAACAGTATTGGCCATAATTTGAGTCTTTTTTTACCAACATGCTGTCTGTTTAATGGTAGGAGGTAAATATGCTTAAAAAAAATCATAAAAGCTACACTGACTATTTCTCAGTTTGAAACGTCCAATTTTAACTGGTGGTTGCAGAGGAGATTTCAGAAATGCACAGCTTTTGAGAGGGCTCCTGGGCAACAGCCAGGTATAGCACTGATTATGCAGGAGTCTGAAATATATTGGCTAGACAAGTAAAGCAGGAGTTTTCTCATTTTGTTCATGGCTTAAGATCTGCAGTGTTATATTGGAGTCATTAGTCACAATTTAGTGATCTCGGGTGAAAAAGTGGAAAGTGTTCACTTCAGGTTGTATTTCCCAAAACCAGCACTCAGGAGGCCACGCGTGTCTTGCACTGGGGGGAGGGAGAGGTGAGGGTGGTAGGAGGAAAAGCACTTCAACAGAAGTGATTTCGTATCCCCCGAAGGCATTTTCACCTACACTGACAGCTATTATGCAGTGTCTCTGAAGCTGCAGAAACAAGTAATCTTCTCAGCCGTCCTATTTGTCTATAGAAAGGTGTGTGGTCTCTGCTTCTCTGAGGGCCTCAGCACCACGTCTGGAAGCTGTGATGTGGAAGGACATGTTGTCCTTATTCTCCTAGACCCTGTTTCAGGCTATTTCAAAACAAATAGTTGGGTTCATGAAGCCTTAACATTTAGGCTTCATTTACAAGGCAAAAAGCCTCAAATAGATTCCTGGCATACATGTGGATCTTCAGAGATATTTGTGAGAGATGTTTTACCAGCATTCAAAAAGTCCCTTGCTCCCAAATTCCCCCAGGTAAAGTAGTTTACTCTTGTTTGCATCCAAACCTAACAACAATGGACACAATTCAAGCACTTACCAAACCATTAGCTCGATTCATTTGATGTGTTTCAATACCACTTGAACTTGTCAGCTACTCAGAGGACCAGCTTCTTTTATTGAGATGGAAAGTGTCCTTAGATGCAGCCATTTAGCCTGTTACAGTTGTTGGCCATAGCAAACCACCTAAATAAATAAATAAATAAATAAATCCCCCCCCCCCCCAATTGGGCTCTGTTTGTCTCCTTCGAAGGATGATGCTATTGCTCAATCTTCAGTGCCTGTACACAAATGAACATATTTTGCCCACTTTCCTGCAATGACTATTGGGTGTATCCCACTCTTAGTTCTTTCCGTCCTCTAATGAGAGAGGTTTGGAGCCTGTTTTCCTTTTAACTGCTGATAGCTTGTTTTTCTCTTTGTGTTCCCTAGTCAAAAAAATACACTCTTTCTGTGGTATGCAGTAATTTTCAGAAGTTACTAATAGTTACTTTTGCTTAGCTGGCTTCCACTGAGATAATTTATTCAGTGACAAATTAAATACTTTCATTGAGTTAAACTGCTACCAGATGTGAGGGATTTTGGATGACATTACTGGTTTTTGCTACCTATAGTAAATGAAACACAATGAACTTCTGGCTCTTAGGGCAAGAAGTTGTCTTACTGTGGTGTTAACAATCTCCTGTCTTCCAGGGTGTGAATGGGCTTGTACATATTGTTTTATTGTTTTGCGGCTTCTTTTAGCAAAAGCATTGAAATCTGTTCATCATGAGCTTGGTTGGTTGTTGTTCCTTCTGCATTGGACAACATAACTACTAAATGTTTGCTACTGACCTTTATGTCACTTGAATGTTGGGATAGTTGTTACACACAAGTATATTGAATGAATATCTGAGGGAAGTGCTTTTTCAGTCTTGGCCATTTTCCAGCAGCATTTTTTTTCTTTTGTTTTCCACTTTCTCCCTACCTTCTCTATTAGTTTTCCTTTGCCTCTTAGCTCCACTGGAGAGCCCTAGAAATTGAGCAACATTGAGCATGCAAAGCTGGCTCTGCTGGATGATTACGTGCAGGTAAAGCAAGTTTGCAGTAGGTATACCCTGTTTCTCTTAGCAGCATTTTCATATTTTGCTGTTGGAAGTACCCAGATGAGACCTAAAACAGATGAAAACTGAGCTCTTTGTTTAGCCACCAAGTGCAGCAGATGTTGCACCTGACACAAAATGAAGTTTTCTTGTGCACCTCTGATTGGGGTGGAAACTCCATATACTCAGTGCAGTTTCATTGAATTGTGCTAAAGGTGGTTGTCAGGGGAGTCTGACAGGCAGCAATACCAGTTTTAATTAAGGTAACTACTTGAGGCATAACAGGAGAGTCTGAGTCAGTCTGGAAAAGTGGAATTATCAGAGAAGTCAAAGCAGATGTGGTTCACCTAAGTACAGGCACATAGACCTCAGCATTGGCCTTGAATGCTGCTGGAGAGTAGGGCTCAATTAAAGTCCTTCAAATGCAGCAAAAGTCAATGAAGTTATTAAAAGCAGTAGTGCAGAGGTTTCTACATTGAATCTTTGACAAAGTGTAAATTTGACATTCTGCATGTTTTAATATACTTATTTCATAATTCTTATGAATCAAACTTCAATTAAAATAGGAAAATAATATTTTCAGTTTTCAATTAAAATGTAAAAGCTTTTGACTTATAATTTTCTTTGGTTTTAAATCTCAAAAAAAAACCAAGCCCTCCAATATGTTTGTCAAAAGAGTATTTCAATGAAGCTGAAATTATTTTTAAAAACATTAACCTTTTATTTCAAATTAGAACTTAGCTAGAACTTTCAGGGACTAATCTTGTTTCCTTGCTTAAGAACCATTTACTGTCCATACTGTTTCAGTTCTTCACCAAATTTGCTGTGTAATCAATTTTCCATTAGAAAGATGATCTGCTTAACCTGTTGCCATGGATTAATAGTTTAGAACAAAGTTCATCCTTAAACCACCAGCGATAATCAAAAGGTTGAACTGCATTGCAGAAGAAAGGTGACTGGAAGTCTGAGTCTTGCTCTCTCGTACATCAACCCAAGCAGAATTGCAAACAACCTAGTTTTCAGTCCTAGTAGAAACAGTCTGCTGTTTCTACTACGATTTGTTTCAGTAAATTCTTCATTTTTTTGCAGTAATTGATTCTGAGGCTCCAGAACCCTTTCCCCCTGCCCACTGTCCCCTAAAAAGCCATTTGTGGTGTTGGGAGCCTGCAAATAGATGAGACTTGTATGCCCTGACACACAGGTATGGTTTAACCTTCTCTGCCAGAGCCATAGGACAGATGTTCCTTTTGAGTGAATGGGGATGGTGATAAAGGCCAGTACATCTGAGTGAAAAAGGAGGGTGAATTAAGTACAGTATTTAAAACACCTTATTTCACTTGTTTCTTTACTATTTGCTTTCCTGTGCAGTGTTTTGTTCTACCTAGTGGTTTAGGTGATATACTGAATCCTGATGAGAAAGGCTGAAACCCCAGGTGTCGCATTGCTGGTTTTGGAAGATGTTTTTCAGTGGAAAACACCTGTCCATTTTTGACTTGCTGGGTCTAGTCACCTGTGGTCACATTTCTTCCTTTAGCAGCTGAGTACAACGGACTAGTTTAGGATGAAATTTGAAACTACAGTGAACTAGCACTTCAGCTGCTCTACCTGTGGGTGGCAAGAGCAAGGCAGACTCATTGGACTGGTAGGGGCTGCAGAAATTCAGGCACATCAGTTCAGGCATGAGTGTACTTAGGACGTATTTGTAGCAAGGTGAAGCTGTTGCATTTATTGTTCTCTATTTCTGGAAAGAAGCATGTGCTCAGATGTGTGGTGAGTCATGTGCAGTATGTCCAATACATCTGTGGTGTAAATGTGTAATAAATCCTCTGCTGTCGGGGCTTTTATATTTGCTGAGATATTAAAATAAATTTTAAAACAGGCAAACAGTAGCTTGGACACTTCTCAGTGGCAGTGAGCATGTGCTGAGGGCTTGATTTGTGTGTGGTGGAGAACAAGCAAAGAGTTTCTGGGCATCCATGTCCAGACACCTCAGATGAACCTGAAGAATCTACTTCAAAAGGGCAGAAACCACCACCAGCCTTCCTTATGGCAGCTGTATAATGAATAGCTCTCTGTGGTCATTTGAATAATTCCCTGTACTGAGACAAACCTCTCTGGTTACTGCATGAGCATCATCACCACCTGGTGTGTTTTAGATGGTCTTCTACTTATAAATGTGCATTGGGTTAATTTTAGAAGTTATCTTTAAATGGCAGTGGTGTTGAAAATCAGGAGTTACCATGTGTTAGGAGTTTCTTGGGGGTTACTTGTTAGTCTAGATTAGAGGGGAAGGTAAGGTTCCTAGTGATACAGTGGGAAGGTTCACTGATGGGCAATAGGTGATTAGCACAAGACTGTCCTTAGCATTTTGGAAATTCTTAGGCAATTATGCATATGCAGCTTTTTTAAGGCAACTAAATCTGGCAATACTCAAATTGGAAATTACCCTCTAGGTAAAGAAATCAGGTACAGAGACAAAATAACACAAACAGGTCAGTGGGTAAGTAACACAGCTGGAAAAGAACACGGGTTTCTCCAGAGCTAGTCCAGGAAATTATTTTTTCCTTAAGTAGGACAAAATACAATAAACTTTGAATTTTCTTCAAATTGCACTTGTTCCCGTCTATGCAAAGAAATTGTGCAGGTAAGAATTGTGTTGGTAAGAATTAGTTTATTACATAAATGTAATGAATTAATGGGGATCTAGTTTTGATAACACAGGAGCTCCAATGTAATCATATGCTTCTTCTCTATAAAGTAACTCCAGTGTGGTTTTTCCCATATTACCGTGAAGGACAAATTGCCATTCTGATTAAATGCTCAGGCTGGTGACTCAGCAGTGTTTGCCATCACTGGACCTTAAAGGTCTGTTAAAGGAGGATCAAAACCTGGCCTTGATGAGATCTGTAGTTTTGGAGGCAAGAAAGGACGCTTTAAAAAGTGTTTTTAAGAACAGCTTTGAATCTATGAAAAGCTACTAGTGAGAGTTCCTGGTCTGTTTCCTGGCTTGGTGGATGGGGGAAATAAGTAGCTGTTAGCCGATTTTCATTTTCTTGTTTTCTAAGGTATGTTTAATTATGACTATTGATTCTAATGAAAGCAAGAAAACACTTTGAGGAAAAAGAAATACCAAAATAGCTTGGAAGCCTGCTGAAAATCTCTAGTCCTTGAATAAATGTTTAGATGAGTCCTCTACAGAAAGATGAGTACTGCAGACAGATTTTCAGCCAAGTAAACATATACAGAGGGGGAGGGAGATGCAGAAAGGGCTGATTTGGAATTGGATTTTAAATATCATGAGCACTTCTTAACTTTTAACATAGAGAGTATCTGCTTAATGACAGCAGTAGAGGTGAGCATAGCACATTGCTGTAGCACTGCTGGAGTGAGAGAAGCAGATGCATCTCCATTAGGTTTTCAAGGTTTTCTTTTAGGTGTCAGACCTCTGTAGCTCTTCTTGGTTTGTAATTCAAGGCTATGCTCAGAAGGGAAGTGTATTCATCTCTTTCTTAATGGGTTTGCACAGCTCCCATAAGTGTTGGTGGGAATTATAAACAGACTTTGAAGGAAAATATACCTTTTAGTGCTGTATTGTAGTTTCAAGTCTCAGTGCACAGCAGGATCTGTGCATGTGTCTCTATATACAATGCCTTGGGGATATAGCTTTGAAACACTGTATTACTTGGACAAAAAAAGGATGGTGACCTGTCTTGCTGCTTTGTATTAGAATTGCAATATTTGTGCTAGAAGTGGGGGAGAAGTCTGCTTGTTTTATGATAGAAGTCTGGTCTCATTAGGGATGGATGATCCTGTAGTGACCAAATCATTGGTGCAGGGAGTAATGCTGATCACATAAAAGTAGAGCATTTTAGGGAAATAACTTAGTTGTTTTCCCGTGGAGTCAGAGGTCCAGTGAGTTTTTTGAAAATTTAGTTTATTAAAGTTTAACCTCTCAACCCACCAATCTTTTAAGAGCATTCATGCAAATACTCTTCTGTCCCCAAACCTGGCTGATTGACTAACCTTAATTCCACATGGAGAAAAAAGCTTGCAGAAAATAGTTTCAGAGAAGAAAAGCCAAGCCTCACTTTTCCCTTGCTGTTCTCTTTCCAAAATATCATGTGTTTATACCCTCATTGGCTTGCTGAGATGTCTGCAAGTAGATAAGTAATAGCCTTAATCTTATCCATTCTTTCTTTTGATTGTCTGTACTGTTGATTCTGTTCTGGTCATCGGGCCTTAGAGAGTGCATGTGGAAGAGCACAGGCGAGGAAGAGCTCTTAACACATTTCTTAATGTCACTCTATGTGAAACTAATTTAACTCAACATGCAAGACCTCAGTGATTTTTTTCTTATTATTATGCAACTATCACATCAACAATTTAAATTTACTTTATCATGCTTAGCTGTATCTTCAGGTGTGCTGTGAAGGCATGTATTCCTTGAATTAATATGCTTCTGGGTCAAGCTACATTATACATAAAAATATCTGAGTCCCTTGGAAGGAGAAAGAGGTGTACAGTCTGCTTTTAATGCTAGAGGCACAGGGAAAACTTTCTGTAGATCATATCTAATATTGAGCCATTCAAGTTCCTCAGTGTTTTTATTCCCCTTTTAAAAAAGGGACAGTCCCATAGAGGTGGTTTGCCCAAGACAGTACATCTTGTCTGCAGTATGTTTTTCCTGTTACTGTGACTAGGTGGTCTTCAATTACTTGTGACTTTCTTCCAAACTTGTTTAAGAATTTAAAGAGGCACCTTGATTTCATGAGGGAGAGCATGTTCCTTACATGTTTCTAAGGAAATAGTGAAGGAAATTTACCAAAATGGATAAAATATTTTCTGATTTCCGTAGTCTTGAGTAAGATATGCTTTGAAGCACCAAGAGAAATATTGCTGTAATAGATGAGCATACCACCTAGATAACATGGCTGGCTGAAAGAAAAGACATTACTGTATAGGTAGCATTGCATTGCTGGTTCAATTATGGTGGGGACTATGAGCTTCTTGAATTCCTGAAGTCTGAAGTAAGGTTTGGATCAAACTGCTGCTGTTTCTTTATGACTATTAACTTTTTTCCCTGAATGAGGTATGAATACAACCACACTTCTAGTGCTTAAATTGGAAGTGAACCGAAGCTGATAAATGCAGCATTCCCAGCAATTTGTAGCTAGCTTTTATCCCCTGGTCTAGAGGAGGAGGCTATGCAGTTGCTCAACCACAGTGATTATAACTGATGAGGAAGCCAAAGCCACTTATCTCAGCTGATAAATCCTCATCTCCTTATATTTGTCTTCAGAACTGTCACTTGGGTGCTTGGCTCCATTACAGGACTTTCAGAAGCAGTAGGTAAGCTTAGACTTGCATGAAATGCTGTATGTAGCTACTGTGGTCAGCAAGACAACCTTTACAGGAATATCTTCAACTTAAAATAACTGTTCCCAGTCCCCCAGGAAAATTCTACTGTGTTACCTATATTTCCTGTGTTGGGACACAGTTGTATTTGTGAAAACATGCATCTTTTGCTAAAGAACTGTTGTGGTTAATCCCAGACAGCAACTAGGTTTCACACAGCTGCTCACTCAGTGAGATAGGGAGAGAACTGGAAGGGTAAAAATTGAGAACTCCTAGTTTGAGGTAAAGACAATTTAATAGATAAAGCAAAAAATGCACACAAAGCAAAGCAAATTAAGGAATTCATTCCCACCATCCAACAGTTGTTCAGCCATATCCAGGAAAGAAAGGCTTTATCATGTGTAATGGTTACTTGAGAAGACAAAATGCCATAATGCCAAATGTCCCCACCTTCTTTTTCCCCTCTCTCCTTCCGCTCCCCGCCCAGCTTTATGTGCTGATCATGACATCCTATGGTGTACATTATCCTTTGGGTCAGTCAGGATCAGCTGTTTCTTCTGTGTGTCCTCTCCCCCTCAACCTCCTTGTGCACCCCCAGGTTACTCACTAGTGGTGGGGTGTGAGGAGTAGAAAAGGCCTTGATTCGAAGCACTGCTCAGCAACAGCTAAAATATCAGTGTGTCAACACTGCAGCACAGATCCAAAATATCACCCCATACCAGCTACTATGAAGAAAATTAACTCTATTCCAGTTGAAATCAGCACAAGGACACATGATTTCTCAGACCTGTGAAGCACAGTCAATTCCATGTCCCAGGATGAAAATACAAAACAGAACAAAGTCCAGGGAAGACCTCCTCTGATATGTCCCTGGAAGCATCTTCCCATTCTGTTGGATGATCAAAGCTAATAGCGTTAAGTGCTATTTTTTAAACTGTCTATATACTTTGTAATAACTTAATTTAAGCCGTATTTCTTAAGTTTACTTATGAGAGCTAATCTAGCTATCAAAAGCCTTACTGGAGTTATGTCTGCAACTTTCCATGTACTCATCAGTGTCAGGAGTACCTATTTTTGGTGACTGGGTTAATTTGTTCTAAAGACATTCATACAGATTATGTTCATATTTTTGTCTCATCATTTTAAGCACTGTTCTAATACACTTCTAAGTATAAAATCAAGGTTGAGTGATCTTTAAATCTTTGGACCTTCCTTCTGTCTTCTCTTCTAAGAGTTGATGTTCTCTTTACCCTTCTCTGGTCCCCCAGGATTTCCCTGTCCTCTGAGTTCTCAAAGATAATTGCTAATGGTTTTTACATGGTTCAAGTTAATTCCTTGAGTACTTGAAAGTGCATTTCATTTGTCCCTAGAACTTCACTGTGTATTAAATATTCTTCAACCTGTCCTTTTCATATTCCTGTCCTACACTTTTATCTCCCAGTTAAAATTAATTGTTCAAGTATCTGGCTGTAATTAATCAGTGAAAATGAAGAAAGGCAGAATTTAGACACTTGAGCTTTCTGCATTTGCCATTGTTTGTTTGACTAAAATAAGGGAACAGGATGGTTCTTTATCTTTGATTAAATATGATTAATTTCTAGAATTTTCTTCTTGTTTTCATTTACATTAATAGCTGGTTATAACTTGCTTTGTGCCTCCACTCTTTAAATTCTATGCCTATATACTTGTCCTTAATTCTACCTTTACTTTCAGCACAATTTCACTTTAAATACAGTTTGCTTTTATCTGGACTGTTAAAGTGGTCCTGAGTCTCTTTATTTCTTTTATTTTCCCTGCATTGGGATTACCTTATATTGTGCCCTTAATAGGCTGTCCTTTAACAGCAGCTGTCCTGTACTTTATAGTGTTTTGTTTTAACCCCAGGGATTATCTTGACTATTCGTCCAAACTTGCTGATACTTCCTTTTAATGTACATTTTCCTTTTTCTGTGGAGTTATGAACATAATTGTTCTATGAATGTTTATGTCTTCTACCTTCAGATTTACAGCCAACAATACTTATTCTCATTCCTTCATTTTCTTGCTTTTCAGGATAGTTAAAGCAAAAAGACCTAGGGGCAGCATTTCAAAGTGCAGAAGCTGAGAGTACTAAAGGTGTTCTTTAAGGTCTCTTTTGATGGGCAAGTCTGTCTACAGTTTGGTCATACCTGTCCATTGATATAAGCAAAGAAGCATTGTTTTAGATGTTTAAACTGGCTGCATAAGAAGTACAGTTCTCATGGATCAGCATATACAAAGCATGAAAAGCTGTCCTATGAGTTCAGCAAGCATGACATCCTGTTCAGTATCGTGTTATGGTATATAATTGTTCCATGAAGTGAGTAGATGTCTTCGGTTTGCTTCTTGTTTGCAAGATGTTATATGCAGGTAATAGCCAGCTGATGTGGAGAAGACTGTGAATGGGTCAAAGAGCAGGGCTGAACAGGGAGATGAACTTGTGTCAGTCTTGGCCCTGGTCTGAACAAGACTTCTTAATTCATTAAAGTATGAAACAGGAATACAATGAAATAGTCTGATGACGCACATCACCTCCCTTTTTCCTGGAGGCTTCTGCTGATCTGAAGAATCCTTGTCCTTCCCATGCCTTTCCTATGTCTGTTCCCACCAGCTCCTCTGTGATGCAGCTCTTCCTCTTCCTGTCCTTCGCCACCTTGGAGCCCACAGCTAGCCGAGCAATAGTTACTTCAATAACTGCAGCTTCCCACTTAATTGTAACTTTGAGATTTTTATTGCAAAAGTAAATTGAGATATGCCTAATGATCCCAGGAGGAGGATCTCCCAGCACAGCAAAATCTAACAAATTTAGAGTGGCAATCTAGTGGGGGCAGCAAATGAAGCAGTGCTGGAAATCCATGGTCGCAACAACAGCTCAAATTTAAAACATTTCTTGTTCCCTGTACATGCATTTCACGCAGCTATCAGTATCAGCTTTTTTTTTTTTTGTAAGTTTAGCTAGCTCTTATCTTTCTCTTTAAAATTCCTGCCAGAAGCTCCTTGCTGCAGCCCTATTTGCCAATTAACCTCCTGTTCCTATTGTGTGCAGTGACATTTTAGGAAAATTCAGTACTTTTTTGTTCCATCTCTGGGAATGAGCTACCCTACTTTTGTCATGCCTAAGCAGGGTCTTTGGCATCCCAGGACTACAGTTCTCCTGTCTCCTATCCACAACTGCATTGCAAGCAGTCCAGCAGAGGCAAAGCAGCCATTTCATCATGGGCCATTCAGTCTATTCTGTTACCCTACCAAAAGAGGATTGCTCTACCCCTGGAGATCTGGGAGAGATGTGTAGACATGTCTTCATCCATACTGGCCTTTTGATGAAGGTGACTGTGGTCCAAAACAATAATGCTGCCTCATTCCTTTTTCTGCCTTCAGGAAAACAAAAAAGACCATTTACTTTCCCATTTGCACTGAGCTACAGAAGATGTAGGGAGGAGTAGAGCCTACTCTGAGGTAGTGCCACAGGCTGCATGGCTGTTGTTTGTCTTAGGAAAAACTATGGAGCTGGAAGTGGGAACCGAGTCACACCTTTCCTGTTGGTCTCATAGAAGAGATATGTCTCTCTTCCATGACACCAAAGATGATAAAGATTCTCATTACCATCTTTGGGGTTTTATGGAAGAGAAAGTGCTACAGAGGGAAGTGATTTCCCCACTTTTTTGTGCACAAAAGTTTTCCCCCTTCTTGTGCAAGGCCACCTTCACATGGGTGGACTGAGAGCCAATGTGGTTCAGATAACACATAGTCAGTTCTACTGGCACACAGGGAGGAAATCACTGTGCAAGAGTTGGATTTATTCTTACAGATGAAATAAATGTAGTTGTGTCTATCTATAGCTTTATAGACTGACCAGAAGGAAATAGTTTGACCAGATGGATGGGGAGAGGGTGTAATTTATAAATTACAAGGGAAAATGTTTTCATTTCCATAAACTGGCACAGAAACAAGAAAATAAGCAATATTTTTCATCCTGTAGAAGTTGAAAAAGATTGTCCATTCCCAAAGTATATTAAATTATAGAGATAACCATATATTCTGTATTTTGCTGTATGTACCTTTCTCTTCTCTTTCAAATTCTTCAATCCAGTGCCCTTTAGATCAGCTTCCCAACTGGGTTAGTGATAGGTAAATTTTTAGTTGTAATCAGCTGATGTTAGTTATCTTTTTTTCTTGCACCTGCATGGCATAGAGCCACATCTTTCAGTAGGATGTTACAAGTAGGTTTGTATTTATAATTTTCATATTGGAAGATGAAATGGGAAGATGTTTAATGCTCCCTGTTAGTTTTTTAATTAGGAAATTAACGACAAGCCAAAAAAGATCTTGGATACTGCATCTGTGCTAAGTACAGATATGGGTAGAAATTATTTTTGAGTTCTTTTACCTGTCATCCTTGTCTCTTTCCCATTGTTATCAACCAGGAACTGCTGGAAACACTAATGTAACTGAATGATTTTACTTAGGTGAATGGATTATATTGGTTGGGATTGGTGTTAGATTAATTTTGAGGCTGTGGGGCACTCAGGAGCTCTTAGGAAATTAGGATTTTTTGCTTACACTGGGTTTGTTCTTTGGCGTGACCTTTCCGAAGCCTAGTGTTAACTTTTGTGGCTCATTGCATTTTTTTCAAGCACAGTCACACAAGAACAGAGAGGATGGCTCGGTACTGTCTGTATCTTTTGCAGGGTTTTTATCATACGTTTGCATAGCAAAAATAACTTTTAAAATCTAAATAGATTAATTTTTCTGCAGTCTTTGTGTGGTTGTGATCATGTAGGAGAAAATCTCATGAAATTGTATGCAGATTTGTCTGGAGGCTGATTTAGCTTGGTCATATCAAATGAATCAAAATAAATCTATTTAAATCAAACCGAAATCTTCTGATATCTGGTTATTGGTTTATGGTAGAAATCAAACTGCATGTGCTCACTATATCTGAGAAACAAAATCATTGGATTTAGTGTCTGCAAATGGAGCTATGACATGAATTTTTGGAGTATGAATACATAGGAGAACTACATGCATATCCAGTAACTGATTTTTCTAAGGAGGCTTTCTAACATAGGTGGCAATTGTCATTATGGATGAAAAAATGACAAATAGAACCACTTAAGCCTAGAAGTTGATATTTTTAGTATATTTAAATTATTAAAATCTTGTTACTCCTAACATTAACCTGCTGCCATGGCAATACAGCTATATATTAATAGTCCTCAGCGTGTGGCTGACTAATCATCTGTGAAGTCTGCCCACAGCCTGTGGGATTTTTGTTCAGCTGGCTCCTTACATTTTGCAAGAAACAAGTGGTGTGGAGACATCCAGTCCAGTTCAGCCAAGCAGTCACAGAAGTGTTTCCCCAAATTTGTAGAGGATAATTTCAAAACATAAATGTCTTAAATTCTCTGTGTACATAAAAGATGAAAAATTCTCCATTATGTACTTAAAGCGGTTACTAATGCTTCTCATCTAAATGGGAATTACTTATACTAGCTCATGAATTTGGTAGCATAAGAAGAGACGTTAGAGTATTAGAAGAGCTGGAACTCTGTCTATACAACTTTTCAGCCCTAGCTTCCTAGCAGAAAGGGAGAAGTTGCTTTTTCCTCTTCTGAGTTACTCCTGGTAAAGCAGCAGCTTTTGCTTTGGCACAGTCAGTCTCTTTCTCTCAGATGGGCTCCAGGTCTTGCAAGGGCTGGGGGATTTGTCTCAGCCTGTAAACCTGAGCTTTGCTGTTGTACTCAGCCACCGCTGCTCCTTACTAAACAGCGTTACAAGTAAAGGGCATATGATTGATAGAAAATCAGACCTCTTCCTGACAAAGTATCTTGTCAACAGGCTTTATCTTTGAGTGTAATATTTTGGTTAGTGCATTGAAATACAGTCTTTATGATTAGATGTTGCATGTTTAACACCACGTAAACTACAGAATTGCATGTTCTGCAGTCTATGTTTGCATGACTGATGATAAAGGACTATTCAGAAACAAAAAATGCTTAGAGCTGAAGTTGAACTGCCCTATGCAGAACTGTAGAGAAGGAACTGGATACAAATAAGTTGTTTTCTACTCCTAGATTTCGTATTACCCCTATCCTGTGTCAGGATTTCACTTGGTACTGTATTTTAAATTGAGTGATGACTTGTGTATAACAGGTAACCTATATATTTTTGTGCCTCATTGCTGGTCTATGGGGCCATCACTTAAACAGTTCTTAGTATCTGGAAACGCAGTACCCTGTACTTCATTCAATAACCTTGGAGGGATTTCCAATGGGTCTCGATTTTTATCAGTCGGGGATTAAAAAAAAAAATCTCTTTCATTTTCTTCTCATGCACTAGCCATATTTTTTTTTTATGGTCATACAACTTCTAAACAACCACTGAGACTGCAATCTGCATGGAAGAAATTAATCCCATCCCTGACCTTTCTTTGTTTTGGAGCAAAGATTCTGCTGCAGCCCTGGTGCTTTATTACTAATATACTTTCGCAAGTTTCTGAAATACCAGTTTTGGCAAGTGCAGTTAAATTTAATGTATCTGTCCACTAAATAAGTATATGTCTTCTTGGCTATTCCTATTTCCATTATAATAGTACCTGTAAGAATAATTGCCAGTGAAGCCCCAATTAGTGTTAATATCCCATCACCAGCTAAATAGCTCTGAAGTCCCATGCTTCATCGGAAGCATACAACACATTCAGGAAAATCATAGTCAAGACGCTCATCAATGAAAACCTGAGAAAACAGTTAAAACTAATGATTTTTTTTCAAAAAGGAAAAAAAAACTCAATTCCCTGAGTTGAACAGTAAGTCAGTTGAAGTCAAAAGATGAAAAATAAACCTATAAAAGTCTTGACCCTGATGATTTAGGTCAGTAGTTGAAAATTATTTATGCTGTACACCAACTTTTCTTTCCTCATGTCAAAAATAACAGATATAAAAGAGTGAACTGTACTCCTTAAAACAATCTTCCAGCAGTTTACCTAGGCCTATGAAAGCTTCTTATTCACAGTACTCAAAAGCATTTGTTAAGCAGGTGAAACTGCGTTCCTTCTTCCCAAAATTTGTGAATAATAATTAGTGCAAAAGTGTCATTTTAAAAGGTTTTTTGAATTTTTCCAGTAGTGATCAATATTTATGTATTCCTTACCAAAACTGAGGCACAAAGCAATCTCATTAGTTCAGATTGTCCAAAAGGACAAAGTGAATCTGTATGAAGGAAAACATTTAGGCCTGGTTTCCTAACAACACCCCTGCCCTTGCCCCCAGGGAGCTTTCACACAGCCTGCTTGAATTCTTAGCCAGTCTGGTCCTGCAACTTGAGTATATGAGACTACAGTCCTATTTACTTTAATAGGACTTTTATACCAGCATGGATAAAAATTCATGAATCAAGGCATTAGCTGATATTTGTGGCTCCTCTGTGAATAGATTTCTTACAGACCACAGCCAGATCTGGATATGCTGGGAAATGTCAAGACAGCTTGATATTAAGACATTTCTCCTCCGTTGTTTGTTCCAGTGAATAGCTGCATGATTTCCTGACAACTTCTGACTCCTAACTAACTGCATATTCATATGTTCAAACACTGAGCTCTACATAGAATCATAGAATAGTCAGGGTTGGAAAGGACCTTAAGATCATCTAGTTAAAACACCCCTGACATGGGCAGGGACACCTCACACTAAACCATATCACCCAAGGCTTCGTCCAACCTGGTCTTGAACACCAACAGGGATGGAGCATTCACAACCTCCTTGGGCAACCCATTCCAGTGCCTCACCACCCAAACAGGAAAGAATTTCCTCCTTATATCCAATCTGAACTTCCCCTGTTTAAGTTTTAACCCATTACCCCTTGTCCTATCACTACAGTCCCTAATGAAGAGTCCCTCCCCAGCATCCCTATAGGCCCCCTTCAGATATTGGAAGGCTGCTATGAGGTCTCCATGCAGCCTTCTCTTCTCCAGGCTGAACAGCCCCAACTTCCTCAGCCTGTCTTCATACGGGAGGTGCTCCAGTCCCTGATCATCCTTGTGGCCCTTCTCCGGACTTGTTCCAACAGTTCCATGTCCTTTTTATGTTGAGGACACCAGAACTGCACGCAATACTCCAGGTGAGGTCTCACGAGAGCAGAGTAGAGGGGCAGGATCACCTCCTTCGACCTGCTGGTCACGCTCCTCTTGATGCAGACCAGGACATGGTTGGCTTTCTGGGCTGCAAGCACACACTGCCGGCCCATGTTCATTTTCTCATCGACGAGCACTCCCAAGTCCTTCTCCGCAGGGCTGCTCTGAATCTCTTCTCTGCCCAACCTGTAGCTGTGGCTGGGATTGCTCAGACCCAGGTGTAGGACCTTGCACTTGGCATGGTTAAACTTCATGAGGTTGGCATCGGCCCACCTCACAAGCATGTTGAGGTTGCTCTGGATGGCATTCCTTCCCTCCAGCGTATCAACCGAACCACACAGCTTGGTGTCATCGGCAAACTTGCTGAGGGCGCACTCAATCCCACTGTCCATGTCAGCAACAAAGATGTTAAACAAGACTGGTCCCAACACCGATCCCTGAGGGACGCCACTCGTTACTGGTCTCCAGCCGGACATTGAGCCATTGACTATAACTCTTTGTGTGCGGCCATCCAGCCAGTTCTTTTTCCACCAAGTGGTCCATCCATCAAATTGATGTCTCTCCAATTTAGAGACAAGGATGTTGTGTGGGACAGTGTCGAACATTTTGCACAAGTCCAGGTAGATGACATCAACTGCTCTACCCCTGTCCATCAGTTCCGTAGCCCCATCATAGAAGGCCACCAAATTGGTCAAGCAGGATTTCCCCTTAGTGAAGCCATGCTGGCTGTCACCAAGAACCTTGTTGTTTTTATGTGCTTTAGCATGCCATCCAGGAGAATCTGCTCCAAGATTTTGCCAGGAACAGAGGTGAGACTGACTGCTCTGTAGTTCCCCGGGTCATCCATTTTCCCCTTCTTGAAAATGGGGGTTATATTTCCCTTTTTCCAGTCATCGGGAACTTCACCCAACTGCCATGATTTCTCAAATATGAGAAATTAGCAACTTCTTTTACCAGCTCCTTCAGGACCCACAGATGGATCTCATCAGGACCCATGGACTTGTGCACATTCAGATTTTTAAGATGGTCTCAAACCAGTTCCTCTCCTACAGTAGGCACAAGGTCTTCATTCTCACAGTCCCTGCATCTGCCTTCCAAGACTTGGGTGGTGTGGTCAGAGCCTTTGCCAGTGAAGACTGAGGCAAAGAAGTCATTCAGAACCTCAGCCTTCTCCAAATCCAGGGTAGCCAGTTCTCCCGAGAGCTTCCTGAGGGGGCCTACATTCTCCCTAGTCTGTTTTTTATTTGGTATGTACCTGTAGAATCCCTTCCTGTTATCTTTAATACCCCTAGCTAAGTTTAATTCTAACTGGGCCTTAGCTTTCCTAACCTGGTCCCTAGCTTCCCGGACAACATCCCTGTACTCTTCCCAGGCCGCCTGTCCTTGCTTCCACTTATTATAAGCCTCTTTTTTCTTTTGAATTTTCCTCAGGAGCTCCTTATTCATCCAAGGAGGTCTCCTGGCCCTCCTGCTGCACTTCCTTCTGGTTGGGATGCAACACTCCTGAACTTGTAGCAGGTGATCCTTGAATATCAACCAACAGTCTTGGGCCCCCCTGCCCTCTAGGGCTATATCCCATGGAACCTTCCACAGCAGGTTCCTGAAGAGGCCAAAGTCTGCTCTTTTGAAGTCCAGGGCAGTGAGCTTGCTGCACGCTCTTCTCACTGTCCTGAGCATCTCAAATTCGAGCATCTTGTGATCTCTGCATCCAAGGCTGCCCTGGAGCATCACATTTCCAACGAGCCCTTCCCTGTTGGTGAGCACAAGGTCAAGCATGGCACCTCTCCTTGTCGGCTCCTCTATTACTTGCAGAAGGAAGTTGTCTTCCACACAATCGAGGAACCTCCTGGATTGCTTCTGCCGGGCTGTACCGTCCTTCCAACAGATGTCAGGGTGGTTGAAGTAACCCATGAGAACAAGGCCCTGTGAGCCTGAGTTTTTTCCTACCTGTCTATGGAGTGCTTCATCCGCAGGTTCTCCTTGATCAGGCCGTCTGTAACAGATCCCCACAGTAATGTCTCCCATAGCTATATTCCCTTTAACCCTGACCCACAAACTCTCTGTGGACTGCTCACCTCTCCCCAGACAGAGTTCCATACTCTCCAGCCTATCCCTAACATCAGGAGCAACTCCCCCTCCCCGCCTGCCAGGCCTGTCTTTTCTAAAAAGCCTGTAATCTTCCATTCCAACACTCCAGTCATAGGAGCCATCCCACCATGTTTCTGTGATGCCTATTATATCATACCCCCGTAGACATGCACACATCTCTAATTCCTCTTGTTTGTTCCCCATGCTACGGGCATTTGTATAGAGGCATCTGAGCCGAGCTCCAAATGAAGCCGGCTCATTGGCTGGAGCAGCTGGGATATCTCTACATTGCTCCGAGCTTTTATTATAGGTGCTGGCAACTGACTGGGTGTGTTGGAATGGAATGATGTCCCCCTCCCCCAACACATCTAGTTTAAAGCCTCCTTGACAAGTCTGGCAAGCCTCCTTCATCTCGGATGAAAATTTTAAGACAGTTATAAGGATGTTCCCCTCTGCCCAGCTAAGGGTTGAGGTGACCTAAGTGTTCACAACACCTAGCTTAAGCAAACCTGAAAGCATTTAGAAATGAAAATACAGGTTCTGCCACTTGATGTTAAGGACGTCTTTGAGTATGTGACGCCAGTAGACTGCATGTCAGAAGACAGTCATGATGCTGAGTCACAGACATGAAGAGAGACCACTGGTCTGCCTTCACAGCCGGTACTTCCAATAACACCTGTAGAGACACACTTGTGGCATGCATTTCAAAACTTCTGCAAAACAGTTCCTGTTTTTCTAGCATTTATTTTAGTTTTCAGATGGATACATTGATGTTTCTCTTCCACCTGCCTCTGAGCTTTCTATAACATGTAGGTTTATTGATGATAATATTAACTGGAATAAAACCTTTGTAAATGCATAGCAATATGTGCATGAGTTTCTGTTCTGCATTTGGTATAGGAGCCCTAACTCTGAATGTCATCCCAGCAGAGCAAGGGAACAGACATTTCATGATTTCTGCCTAAAGAAAATGGTTGAACTCTGCAAGTGGGTCAAATTCTTGACTGTATGAAAAATAATTTAAGAAAATCTTTAAGGCTCTTTACTTGTACAGTGTCAGTAATGTATCATCTATGTCAGTGAGAGCAGTAGCCTTTGATTAAAAACTGCAAAGCCAAAGACATTGTCTGGTCTCTATGGTAAATGCAGACCTATGGCTTATGTTCCTCACTGAGCATTTGCTCTGCTTTTCTACAAGTTTGAGGACCAATAAAATGACCTTTATTTTTTCTCTTCTATCCTGTTTCTGTAGGTTTTTTATCTTCATTTTATGGCACTGATGTTGAATGCAGGTAAGTCATTGCTTTGTTCTTGATTTTTTATTTTTATTTTTATTTTTTAGATAATTAACTAAAGTACCAAATAACCATGGATGTTTTGTGTGATGGTCTACTCTTGCTTCAGTTCCTGACCACAGAGAAACATAAAGAAGATGCTATGCAGTTGATTCTGAGCTGGCATCTTAGCTTTTTTTGACTGGAAAAAAAAGTCCACAACTAAAGAATTGAGAGTCATATTGTTCAAGCATCTGAACCTTGGCGCAGTACAAGTGTTTGGTGTAATTATTACTTGTATAGTAGCAAGTATAGGAGCAGTAGCAAATTCTGCTGAGGGATGTTTGTCTCCCTATGCAAAACACTGGTGAAAAAATGTTGCTAATTAATGCCTATGAAGTATTTACTCATATCTGCCTCCAAAGACTGCATTTTCTTTTTGCTTCATGGTGCTGGCTCTGACTCTAGAAAGGAAGGGAAAATGTGCTCTTTATGGCTAAAAGTGCTTTTCTAAAGTGGATATTTAGTGCTGCTCTTGATAGGGACTTACTCATCTAGAGAAATTCAATAGGACAACTGCAACAGACCCAGCAGGATTCTTACACTCTACTGCTGGCAATGAGGCTTAGTTTGGAAAAGCAAAAGCACAGAGTAGCCTCTAATATTAGAGGTTACATTTTATTTCTGAATTTTCCCTTTGTCTCTTCTACATTCCACTGCACTGAATGTGATAAAAGGCAAAACCAAGGGGTGTGGAAGAGTAATGAGTGTAGAAAAAGTGGGAAAGTGTGAAAATTACTGCTGCTGACAAGTACCGTGAATAGTTAAAGAGGCCCTTTCACTAGAGAGTTCAGTATGTAGAATGTAATGCTTTTTCCCTAATAAAATCTACAAAATAAAACTTGAGGGTTATTCAAAGTGCTGTTTTGCAAACTCCTACTGAAGAAAGCACTCTACTTTTGTTGACTTTCTTTCCTTACTGTTTCCCCTGACCTTTTTGCAGGTAGCAGCTTGGTTTACATTTTTGCCTTCTGGGTCTGGACATACTGGAAGAACATGGCAAAAGCCAAATTTCCCTCTCTTTTTTTCTGTGCACATGTGGTCATGGAGCTGTACTCTGCATGGACTGCTCTCAGCTTTGAGAACATAACTCTAAATGAAAGCTGCTTCTGTGGTCTGCGTGTTGGCTGCATAATTTAAATATTACAAGACTGGTAGGAAGCAAAGGTTCAGAAATCAATTCTTCAGTCAAATGGCTCAAGGGACTTTATTTCTCTGAAAAAGAGAAGCAGCTCTTCATGTAGTAGGGCTGGCATGGAGGGGAATACTCAGCAGAGAAGAGCGACTCAGCAGAGGAGAGTGAAGGGGCCTGGAGCGTTATTCCTTAGGAGAAAAAAATAGTCAAGCACTCGTAAATCCAGCCAATCTTTGCTCTCTTCTATATAATTCTTCTTTCAGGTCCTGCAAGAAGAGTCTAGAGCCGAGGTTTTACCTTTTTTTGTAGTGTTTAAGAGCTCCTCCTCACTCTTGCAGCCCATTGGGATCAGCTTTTCTCTTGCTGCATTAAACATAATGGGCCTCTATGAGGGTTGTCATACTTGAAATTCCACAAAATCTGGTTGCAGTGACTTTTTGCATGTTTTGAGTGAGTTTGCACCCCAAGGGAGGAGAGGGGAAGTAACTCAGCACTCATGGTGCCAAAATTTTCCTGTGGAGCCAAGTTAAAATGGGGAGAGGGAAAAGGAGGGGGAGATGAAGGGAAGGAGGCGGCAGAGCCATGCATGAGGATAACAGAAAAGTGGTTTCCTTAGCAACAACAGCACTTTGGATGGTTTCAGAGAAGAGTACAACTGGGTACAAAGTATCTGATTAAAATTTATTGCAGGGGACAGAAGCAGCACAAGCCATAGCAGATCCAGCGTGTGCAGAAGAGCAGGTGCTGGAGACATAGTGGTTTGAATGATTTCTGTACTGTCTGGGCTATCTTCTGCACACACAGAGAAGAAAAGAGGTTTGTGAAGTGGCAGGTGGGTGAAGGTGGCATGACCAAATTCTGAAGGCACAAAAAATCAAAATGAAATGCATGCCCTGGGCTCACAGTGTAGGGAAAACAAAGCTTTTTTTTCCCATAGAAAAAGAAGTCTTGAAGAATTCCCTGCTACAGAAAACTACAAAAGCTGCGTTTAATAAGGAGAGACATGTTTGCTTTCATCTATTGAGGTGGACCAATTTTTGGCAATAGTAGTTCCTGACTGTCCTACTGTGCTTCTATTTGTGAATTGAATTCTTTTCATTCACCACGGTGATAAGTAAACATCCCAGACACACACTCCTAAGCCAAAAATAATTGCTTCTCTTTACGGTAATACTAGGTCCAGTGGCAAAAGAACTGCAGTTAATATTTAGACTTCTGCTTTCCACCTAGGGTTGCTGTTTGAAAATTTACCAGGTAGTTGTTTTCTATTTATGACTTAATTAATCTAAGATGTTGACTAGGTTATTTTTAATATTTTATATATTTTTATATTTGACAACTCCTGTGTTTTAGCTGGAAAAGATGCTCATTTATCATTGTGAATATTTAAGCCATTATTTAGATTCCTGAAAGTCTATTTTAGATCTTGAAAGTCAATTGATAGTCATGTACTTTGCTCTGTACTTAAGTTTCCTCGTCTGTAAAATGATGCTGCTACATTTCTATCTCACAGGGTTGTCACAAGATTTATTTTTATAGGAAAATATAAAACATTTTGAGTTTCTTGTATGGCTGTGTAAGTGTAAAATACTATTTCAAGGAGAACTTCAAAGCTTCAAATTTTTATCTGAACTCTTAAGTTTTCGATACTGGACTCAGACTTAGGACAGTGCCCTTTCAGGCAGTACTCCCATTAGAGTTGTCTTTTGTGAGCATGCTGTGGTGCATAGAAAATGTCTGCAGTGAGATACAACTTAGCCAAACATATCTTGGTTCATTTTTGGTTTTAGATCTCTCAGGTGTTGCAGCTCAGAGCAGATAGGATGGGTAGATGGGGAGCTCAGCTGACCTGTGAAGCATAGACTATAAAACAAAAATCATATCAGTTTGCATTGGAGCAAACATCCCAGGAATTGTAAAATCATAGGAAAACTCACTTGGTCTTTCTGAACACCTAACATATGGCATGAAAGGAAGGTGTTGTAAAGACATCGTTGTCCTAATGCAAAACTGTATGTGTGTAGATAAATACAAACCATTAGGAAGGTGTCATGAGTTACTGAAAGTCAGTAGGTATATGAGCCCTGAGCAACAACCATCCTGATGAACACATTAGAATTTCAGCCGAAGGCAGTTAGGGGAAGGATACACAGCCCAAAACACTTGGACAGGGCCATCCATGTAGCCCCTCACTCTGTTCCACTCCAGACATTGCCTTAGAAGAATTATCACTTTCCTTTGTGGTAGTGAAGTACAGAAACAGCCCCAGAAGATGTGGATCCAGTTTAATGGATCAAAACCAATGATGCATTTTACCAGTTGATGTTGAGGTAAGCTCCTGAATCCAGAAGTACCAGTAAGAAATACATCAGGCAGAAATGTACGCTAGTAATGAAATAGCCAGGTTCTGGACTAATCAGTGAATACAGACCATGTCTGTATACATTCAACATGTATATTTCTTTGAACAGGCTGGTTTTGTTTAAAAATAGATTAAAAAGTTCCTTAGATTCACTTTTTCCATCTAATACCAACAGTTTTGAAAACAGCTTTTGCTTTGATTTTTTCATTGCTTAAAAAGTGTCCATTAACATGCTCAAAAAAGTTAACAGAATTGCATTTTCCCAAATTTATATGATGATAATAAGATAGAGTTCAAAATAACTAGTATGTCGGCAGCAAACCAATAGAGCTCTGTGCTTCACAATCTTGATAATAATAACAGTATGGGGATAACTAACAACTAAATGTTCCCTAAATTTGAGGAAACATCCTGTTCCTTACACTCCTCAAAGCAACTGGAATGGGTTGATGCTATCTTTGGCACTGTCAGCCTCTGTACCATAATATGAATTTGACATTCTTCATTTGGCTTTGTTATACTCCTTCTAGACTGACTGGACCACCCAGTCTACTGCTGTGTATTTAGGTATTTCTACTGGACTGCCCTTTGCAAGCACAGGGCTTAGAAGCCTCGCCAGGGAGTGGGGAAGAGTATGGGAGAAGCTTTTGTCAAACACTGAAGGTGTGCAAGCTGCTACAAATGCTGACATCTGTTTGTGTCACTTTTCACAATGCAATGCCAGCATGAGTTCCCACACCCCACTTGTGCAGAAGTTGTGGCCCATAATTCCTCTACATTCTCCTCTATAACTTCTCTCTCAGTCCAAGCCACTGAACTCTGAATGAACACAAGATGACTTTCATAAAGCTTTTAGTGTTACTCCTCGTTGTGTTGTGGTACCGTGTATGATAGATTGATGCAGCAGGATTAAGAAATAATTTATTATAATCTTCATCAATTTAAAGTCTCCATTTGATTTAATGAATTGAGAGTTTATCGGAAAAGCTTTTATCCACGGTCATTGACTTGAGCTCCCTTGGCCTGGCTTATGGCGGAGATGCACTCTAACTGGTTTGAGATCAGGAGAAGTGGTACGGGTCAATTCTTGTTTGCATTTCTAACTAGGGGAAGTAGCAGGCAGGGCTGCTGTCTGACATGTCTACTATTCATCTTGTGGGTATTTTTTTCTAAGTGGTATGGGATAGGAGATAACACGATCTGTTGGGAAGGAATTGGTGTTAGAAAGCTGTAAAATGCATATTCAGTCCCTGTCTTTACCTATGAGTTCCTAGATACTCATCTAGACAATCTCAGGCAAATTAATTTTCTGTTAACCTCCTTCCTATCTATACAATGATGAAGAAAAAAGAGCATTTTGAAATCATTTCCTTGTCAATGGTGAGCTGATTTTTGAGGCTATGTCAGTAGAGCAACCTGCTCTGGGGGCCACATATCAGTAGGTGCTTCATCTGTATGTTTTATAGGTTATTTTAAATGAAAAGGTCCACTATACTGAAAGTCTATTTTAAATAAGACTAGCTCTAAAACTCAATGTAAACTAAACCTTTAAATTAAAATTCCATAACTTTAACTTTTATAAAGTTGGCACAAAGTATATGAGAAAATTAATGTTAAAATTCAAAATTAATGTTTTATATTTAACTGTTTATTATATGTAAATGCTTCTATTTTGGGTAACCACCTAAACAAAATAAAAAGAAAATGAAGAGCAGAAGTTGAAAAAGATTAAGATATACCACAGAAGTTGATTCACTGTGTGTGTATACATGTACAAAATTTAGAAGTAAAAGCTTACGTGATACATTATTTAAGTTTCATTTTGGATGCAGATTTTGAGATACTGGATTAAAAAAAAAAATAGATGTTGTTTAAAATACACCTAAGGCTTTCCAATAGATTTTTATTAAATTTGATTCTTGGATGAGATCTGAGCTATATTACACTGTCAAAAAGTAAACTCTAACTTAATGAATTCAACAACTTAAAAATTGTAGAAGTATTTCTCATAGGCAATGTCCCACAGTTCTAGTCATCTACTGGAACTGATTTTTGATTTTTTTAAATTATTTTACTTTATTATTGGATTTAATTTTTTTGGGATAACAGCACTTTCCTTTCCGGAGGCATACCATGAACTCTGTTTTCCTGCTTATGTGGTCCCAGGGGAATAGATGAGAGAAATATATTTTCCCTTCATCAAAGCAGGAATAAACTTATATCCTCCAGTTTGCACCACAGGTCTATGTTGCATATTTTATGCATCTTTCTACCACAAATCAGTAGAGAATAGCAGAAGTGCAGAATGTACAGCAGAGATCTAAACCATGCTTGAATGCAGATGAGAGAGAAGATTTATCCTCATCTATAGCGCTGTTAGTAACACCAAATTTAACAATGATTTCAGGATGGGCAATGCTGATTCCTCCCTCTCTCCAAGTACAAATATTTGGTATTAGCTTTCTTTGCTACTTCTAGTTATATTTTTTTTTAACACACTAAGCAAATTCAGCTAGGTGGTTTTTTTGATGTGTAGGAAAGATGGTCCTATTTAAACTTGAACAAGGTTTCTCATTTTTAATAGTTTGTATAAAGTTGAACACATGTCATGGAAGGACTCAATTTCAAGCTAAAACGTACCAGCCCTGAGTGTGGAGCAGGGACAGGTCCTCTGTACTGTTTGGGCACCATGGTTATTCAGGTGGCTTGCACAGGAATTGCTCTCTATGAGCATTATGGAGGTGAATTGAAGAAAAAGTTACTCAAGCAAGGTGCGTTTTGGCAGGCAAGGAGGGGGATGAGGGTAAAAATGAAGAACTGGAAAGGAATGAAGACTGCCAAAATAGCAAAAGACAATGTTTTTCAGCAGAGCAGAAGAAATGCCTTGTTAGCAGAGGATATGCAGAATACCTGGCAGTGGAAATAGTGATCAGGGCTGGCAGGCAAAGGAAAAATCCTTGAGCCAGAAAGCAGGATATGCCTGAGGTGCAGGAGGAGAGTGACCTGGCAGGAAGACAGGAAAAGGCATGGGGTATCTTGAATGGTTTAACTCCAGCTCAGTCCAGTGACTGGGAGGAACTGGTTATGCTGAAGGTCTTATTTGAATTTTTACCTTTATTATTGTAATACAACCTTCATGTGTGCCTGTGTATTAGACATATGCATATATATCTTATTTCTTAATGAAAAAGGTGTTTTCTCAATTTACAGGAGGAATTTATAATAGTTCTTTAAAAGGTAACTTGAAAAATAAGTGTGAAATCAATGTGTCTTCAGGCCCTCTCCCTTCTGAATAAAATAGAGCACATCCTTCCTGTACAGCTGCTATTTTGCTCCTAGAGCAAAATTACTGTGCAGTGGAGAAATTCAACTTTCAGGGTGTCACTTGCCATCTATAGTTCTAAATATTGAGCGGTTTATTTATAATTCCAGCATTAATCCTTACATGAAGACACCATTGTATTGGACATCAAAATCCTAAGGGATGGAAATAAAAAAAAATTCATGGAACTAGGTAGCATTTTATATGACAAACACTTCATAAAATTAGAAAAGCCTTATAATTTAAAAGATGAATCACACTGAGTTGTAACTGCCTTGCTATGCTTTGCATTCTGTCTGCTGATATCTAGTATTTCAAATGCATATATCATCAAGCTCCTTATTTATACTTTACAATCCTTTCTGGTTGTTTGTTTTTTTTTGCGTGTGTGTGTTGCTACAAAAGTTTTGCTGATCATTCATCTTTAAATTTACTTTTGGAAGCATTCAGTGGTTAATTTGAAGTATGTTTAAGGCAGCATTTAAACTCAAATTGCTGTTCTGGGATTTCTAGGATGGGAGGAGGAAAACTTTATTTTATATACTGTCTTTTGCTTCAAGAGCATCAGGGAAAACAGATCTCTGGTACAATCCACACATATGACAGGAAAAGATACTGGTTTTTCTTAGTAATTTATCATCTTCTTCATGATGTAAAGCCTAATTTTCCAAAAGAAATATAAGGTAAGGAAAAAACCAACCCTGAAATTTGTATTCCAATACAGGTGATAAACTTGGTGACTGAAAGACAAGCTTATTTTCTGTATTTCTGATGGACTTTGGTCTACTATTTACAAATTCTAATGGGGATCCTAAGATATGACCCTGCTGCGTAATAATTTTCTAGTTTGTGGTAGATTTTGGGGAAAGATGTTATTCCATGAAAAATCTATTTAGACAATTCATAACACATCTGAAATGAACACCATTTTCTAGTGTGTTTTCAACCAAGCAAAATGTGACATGTCATCGTGACTGTAACAGAGAACCATATTTTTAAACAAATGTCATTTTTCTTATGATTACTGTATTCGATTATGAATCACCTCTGTTGGTGGGGAAAAATTAATCCCTAAATGTACATAGCCTTATACCCGAAATACACTGTGTTCTCGAAACTGTAATAATAGGAAGTGTGGTCTGGATGATCAGGTAGTGAGGTGGACTGTGAACTGGCTGAAGGAGAGAAGCCAGAGAGTTGTAGATTATGGGGCTGAGTCTAGTTGGAGGCCTGTATCTAGTGGAGTGCCTCAAGGGTCAGTACTGGGACCAGTATTATTTAATATATGCATCAATGATTTAGATGAGGGAATTGAGTGTACTATCAGCAAGTTTGCTGATGACACTACGCTGGGAGGAGTGGCTGACACGCCAGAAGGCTGTGCTGCCATCCAGCGAGACCTGGACAGGCTGGAGAGTTGGGCAGGGAATAACTGGATGAAATATAACAAGGGGAAGTGTAGAGTCCTGCATCTGGGCAGGAACAACCCCAGGTTCCAGTATAGGTTGGGAAACGACCTGTTAGAGAGCAGTGTAGGGGAGAGGGACCTGGGGGTCCTAGTGGACGACAGGATGACCATGAGCCAACACTGTGCCCTTGTGGCCAAGAAGGCCAATGGCATCCTGGGGTGTATTAGAAGGGCGGTGGTTAGTAGGTCGAGAGAGGTCCTCCTTCCCCTCTACTCTGCCCTGGTGAGACCGCATCTGGAATATTGTGTCCAGTTCTGGGCCCCTCAGTTCAAGAAGGACAGGGAGCTGCTGGAGAGAGTCCAGCGCAGGGCAACGAAGATGATTAAAGGAGCGGAACATCTCCCTTATGAGGAAAGACTGAGGGAGCTGGGTCTCTATAGTTTGGAGGAGACTGAGGGGTGACCTTATTAGTGTCTATAAATATATAAAGGGGGAGTGTCACGAGGATGGAGCCAGGCTCTACTCAGTGGCAAACAATGATAGGACAAGGGGTAATGGGTACAAACTGGAACACAAGAGGTTCCACTTAAACTTGAGAAGAAACTTCTTCTCAGTGAGGGTGACGGAACACTGGAACAGGCTGCCCAGGGAGGTTGTGGAGTCTCCTTCCCTGGAGACATTCAAAACTCACCTGGACACATTCCTGTGTAACCTTACCTAGGTGTTCCTGCTCCGGCAGGGGGATTGGACTAGATGATCTTTCGAGGTCCCTTCCAATCTCTAGCATACTGTGATAATAGGACCCAGTAGTCCTCCTGTGCCAGCCTCAAATGCCATTCACTCTTCAAACAAGAAATGCTCTGGTCTTGAAAGATATTAATAGGCATTATAGATATGATTTTTTATATCAAAACCAGTATGTTGTGATACCAATGAAGCCTTTCAGTATAAACAAACAACTGACAGTGTTTGGTATCAAATGATCTATAAAGCAATCTATTTCATACACGATGGCTGCAGAGTTTAATAGGCAGCAGAAAGTTGCTATAAAATGCCATGATGTTGCACATAAGAGAGCTGCTAATTAGAATTGTCAATCAGAGACTGATCACTGACTCATAAACTGCATAAGATGCTGCTGCATCCAAGCAATTGTGTTATCTTAAGGGTACAAGAAACTGCACTATTCAGCTCCTAGCTGTCAGCAGGATTTCACAGAGCGAAGGTCTGTTCTATCATCACAGTCTGTTCAGCAGCCCTTCTGAGAACACCTAGAGCATTGTGAGATTTGCAGGCTGCTGACAGAAAGGAATGCTGAGCTGTAATGTAACATATATATCAGACTTCTTTTTTAATTTAAAAAAAATAAATTGTAGTGTCATAAAATCATAGAATGGTTGGATTGGGAGAGACATTAAAGATCATCTAGTTCCAACCCCCTGCTATGGGCAGGGACATCTTCCATTAGGTTGCTCAAAGGCCCCTCCAACCTGTCCTCGAACACTTCCAGGGATGGGGCAGCCAAAGCTTCTCTGGGCAACCTGTTCCTTCATAGTGAAGATTTTTTTTTTCCTAATCTCTAATCTAAATATCTTCCCTCTTCCACCTTAAAGACATTTTCTGTTGTCCTATCCCTATATGCCTTTGTAAAAAGCCCCTCTCTAGCTTTCTTGGAGGCCCCTTTATGCACTGGAAGACTACTCTAAGGTCTCACAAGAACCTTCTCTTCTCCAAGCTGAACAATCCCAACTCTCTCAGACTGTCTTCATGGGAGAAGTGATCCAGCCCTCTCATCATCTTGGTGGCCCTCCTCTGGACTCACTTGAGCAGGTCCATGTCCCTTTTGTATTTGGGGCCCCAGAGCTGGACACAATACTTCAGTTGTGGTCTCATGAGAGCTGAGCACAGGGGGAGAATCACCTCCCCCGACCTGTTAGCCACACTCCTTTTGATGCATCCCAGCGTTCAGTTGGATTTCTGGACTGTGAGCACACACTGCTAGCTCATGTTGAGCTTCTTGTCAACCAGTACCCTCAAGTCCTTCTCTCCCAGCCTGTCATTGTGTTTAGGACTGCCTAAACCAAGGTGCAGGACCTTGCACTTGGTCTTGTTGAACTTCATGAGGTTTGCACTGGTCCACCTCTCCAGCCTATCAGACCCCCTCCAGTGTGTCAGCTGCACCACGCAGCTTGGTTTTGTCAGAAAGCTTGCTGAAGGTGTACTCAGTCCCACTATCCACATTGCCGAAAAAGGTATTAAACAGCACTCATCCCAATACTGATCCCTGAAGAATGCCACTTGTCACAGGTCTCCACTTGAACATTGAACTGTTGACCACAACTGAGTTGTGTGTTCCTTATTCACCAAGCGGTGCATCCAAGAAATCCATATCTCTTCAGTTTAGGACAGGAATGTCTTGTGGGGCAGTGTCATGCTTTGCACAAGTCCAGGTAGATTATCAGTTGCTCTTCCCTTGTCCACCAATGCTGTGGTCCCATCATATTTGTCAGGCAGATATGTTGTGTTCAGTTTTCTTGTTTTGCACAGTGACACATAAAAGGAAGACCTTAACAGAGAGGCTCTTTCCACCCCATGTGGCCATTTCTTCCCTAAAGTTTACATACTGCTTTCTCTTAGAATTGCTTTGGCCCTTGTGTATTTTTTTCCTTTTTTTTTTTTTTTGTTTCTTTGTTTGTTTGTGCAGTATGTTGGGAAGGAATTGTGCCTCCTGCAGCTGCATGTCAATAGGTGAACACTATTGTCTGTAGAGCATTCTCGTATCATGGAGGATAAAAGACATATATTGGAGAGCATACACATGTATTAAGTGTCTTAATAAAGATCTGTAGGAAATACAGCATGAAGAGGACTGGTGTCTGTTACTTTCAAAATAAACTGAAGAATAATTTTATTGTAGATTAACAGGGGCCTGATGTTATAATGTTCTTTCCCTTTGAATTTTCAGCATTGCCTGGTTCTCTCTGTAAATTGTGTCCTCAGACTAGGAAAGTGTCTCCCTAGTCATTTATAGCTGTTCAAAAAGAGGCTGGTTACAGTTTGCTGAAAAGGTTCAGGGTGGCAATGCTGCATAGTTATTGAAAGACACAAAATTTGGGAATAATTGTATCCAAACTATTTGTATTTTTCCTTGTGACACTCTACTATCAATCAAAATATCTGTAAAGTGTCTGGAAGGAGGAATTTCTAGGAAAGCAATATTTTCTCTCTTTAGAAAAGCCTGGTGTGGTCGGTTACTGTCAGCTCTGCTGAAGAGGAAGGAGCAGAGATCAGGGTTGTAGTTAGTTTGGTGGGAACTGAAACAATATAATGATTCTGCCTTAAACTTGTCAAGGACAGTTGGGGTATCTGAGATAAGGCAGGGTCAGCCTAATGTCTTGTCCTGGATTTAGCTGTAGCAGTCATTTTTATTCTTCTTAGTAGCTGGTGCAGCGCTTAAACCATGGCATGTCTATAAATTGTAACCAATGAATATTGAGTGTAAGTTGACTATTTTGGGATTCAGGTGTTGCAGAGTAATTTAGGTGGGAAGGGGCCCCAGGAGGTCCCCTGTCAGACCTCCTGTCCCAGCAGGGTCATCTCTGGGGTCTGACCTGCTTGCTTAGGGCTTCATCTGTTTGGGTCTTGCAAACCTATGTGGTTGGAGGTGGTGCGACACATCTGGGCAAGCTGTTCTCATGCTTTATTGCTCTCATGGAGGAAAAAGGATTCCTCATAACTACTCTGTCACTCACTCTTCTTTAGTTTTGAAAGATTAGTGTAATAAATGCAAAGATAATGGTGAGTAATTTGTTATCAAAAATAGAATCATCTTAGGATATTGTCTAAAAGAAAGACAATAAAACTCATCCACATCCCAGCTTTATTTTATAGCAGCTGTAACTAGACGTAGGAAACAACTTGCACTTGAGGTTTGTCTGCAATGTTTTGCAAGGGAATTCTCAAACTGTAAGCATTGGGAAGGTTAATTTAATACAGCTTTAACAAAGAGTCTCATCCTCCCTAGTGTTAATAATTCAAAACATCTTTACTTGATAACTGACCACTGTCAATTATCACATCTAAGATGCTGAATAGGTAATATCTTGTATACTGATTCTTGTCAGTATTTTAGAAAATAGCATCTCATTCATAAAGCTTGAATTTGGAAAGCACAAAAAACCCTTTTAGAACAGATGGTTTCTGTGATTGATGCCCTAATGCACAGTTTCAACTCTGTTTAGTCATTTTAACAAGAAAGTGTTTTGAGGATTCAACAGTTGGCTTGTCAAATTAACATCAAGGACCAGTTTGGGTGTAAAATTACAAGTATAAAACTTTTGGTGACCTGAGGGTAGGTGAAATATTAGCTAAAAGGAAACTTTTGAAGAAAAGCATTTTCTGTGCTCTGACAAACATCAAGCAGAGGTGCTGACTGGTTGGACTTGACCTCTTTTGTGTGGGGTATGTGTCTTTCTACAATGAATTCATGGAAGTACTACTGCTCTACCATGAAATAAGGATAGGGCTAAGAAAAGCTATTTCTGAGTCTTTAATGCCAGGGTCTGATGCCCCCATGATCTAACTACAGTTAAGATTCTGTCTCCAGACCGTCCTTAATAGAAGGCTGTTCAGAAAGCCATGTTTAACTGAACTGAGTGGTGGAATAACATTTTGTAATCAAGTTCATTAAGTCTAACATCAGATCCTTTGTACTGATTTTATTACTTTGTACTTGGGAAATTTGACTTCCATGCATTAGAAAAGTTTGGCTTAGGTGATGTTCTGTTTAGGTCTTTTTGTTGTATAGAAACTCTTTAGTAGGGAGGGAGGTAGGGGAAGATGTGGCAAACCAACTATTTCAGTTCACTGAAAAAAAACAACCAAAAAGTAGTTATTTATTCAATACAATTCTGCATTCTGAGTAGTGGCACAAGACTCTTTTGAAAAGAATAAGACCTATAAGAAATCCTGCCTCTTAGGAGATGTGGTTTTCCAATTCCTGCTTAATTTTGCAGAAAATATTCCTATGCCAATAATACATGCATGACATAAGAAAGGGAGCTGGAGAGAAAAATAAAGGCAGGGGAGAAGGAGGAAAGAGTAGGAATAAAGTGAAAAAGAAACACTAAATAACAAGGGAAGGGGAAAAGGGGAAAAAAGGGTATTTCAAGTGATTAAAGAGAGGGATGAGTAGGAGGTGGCAGGTTCAAAATAAACAAGCTATAAAGCGCGGGGTAAGCTCCGAAACTCCTGCCACAGGATGTTGGGAGAATATGTACTCTAGCAGACAATATTACTTCCATATGCTGTATATGTTTATCTTAGATGCCTTTAGCAGAAAGGAGATAATAAAAAATGCATAGTAAAGAGACTTTAATTTCAGGTAAAATCTAGACATATTGTAGAAGAAAAGTCCCTTAAGTTTTTGGAAAGCACATCTGATAGGTGGTGGGATGGACAGTGGAAGGTTTTGACTTTTGCCCACTGATGGGACATGGGATCTGGCACTGCTGCTCTGGCCCTCTGGGGCTGTTCCTATGTCAGGAAAGACAACAGTGCTGGCAGAAAACTGTGATCAGTGCATGCTGCGAAGGAAAGTTTGTAAGCTCTAAAAAGAAGGGTGCAAACAGAGCCAGAAAACTTCCAAAGGGTTAATATCTAATTCTTTTTGCTGTTATGGCACTCCTCTTCCCTGGCTCTCATCCACTTTCCTTACTCCTAGTAAGGTGGCTTCCACTTGCCATTGTTTTTATGACATTGCTGAAATCCATCATTCTCCTTAAGTACACTATTGTCCTTATGGCTCCCCAGGCAGGTATCTCTCACCACTCAGTATTTAGACTTATGCTGTGCTCAAGTATAATTTGTGCTAATCTCCTTCACTCTGAGGAATTCCTAATATTTATCTAGAGCATATGCAAGGCTTTCTTTGGAAAGATGAACATGAGTACATTTCTTTGAATTAGATGAGTTGTTCAAAGGTGTTTCTGTACAATTTAGCTGTGTGCAACAAACATTTGAAATGAGAGTACCTTGTAAAATTGCAGTTTGCTTGATGCTGAGATGCCTTAAGGCTGTGCTGGTGGGACTTCCTACCAGCACCTCAGTACAGGTCCTATGCCACTGTTAATAACACATCCTCAGCAGGATGAGCAGGAAACTGGATCCTGCTTAATTCCCTGTCAAATCTTGGTCAGTTGACACAATGCAGGGGTGTGAGGTGAAACAGGAGCATGGATGGTACAGCCCTGGGTTAGACTGAAAAGGACCCAGTCTGTGACTTTTTGAATCACGACTTTTTCTTCCTTGTTAGTAGACCAGTTCCCTCCATGTACCCTTTACAGACGACAGCATTGTGCTCCAAAGTTTTTTAATTTTTTTTTTTCTCTCTCTCATTTTTGATTTTCTCTGGTATGCAATGTGTAGCCTTGCGAGTGATGGGCAGGCTTTCTTTTAAGCTATTTTTTTCTGTGGTGAACTATGGAAAATTAATGAACACATCACGCTTAAAATTTAAAAGTACTGTTATGGTGCACAAATGGTTTGCAAAATGTCATCTCTGCTTAGTCTGAGAACAGTTATTTGACTTTTGAATCTGTGTAGGAAATACAGTGCCCCAAATACAATGAAAAGTATTCCGAAGTTCCATATTTATCATGCAATCAAAATGAAGAGATTATATGTGCCTATAACATAGAAATACTTTTCTTTGCTCCTTTAAGATAATTTTACGTAATTTAACATATGTAGAATATAATTATAAACTGGACGTGTTTAATTTGAAATCTGGAGTGATAGAACCCCACACAGTTTGAAATGAATAATTGGTGCAAGTTTGCAGTTTGTAATTCTTTCTAACTACTTCTCTGTAACAGCATTGTGTCACAGAGAATGCTTTATCATCCATTGCATAAGGGAATTAAGTCACTCCTATTGAAAGAACAGGTGACTGTTTACCTCTGACAAAATTACAAGGTAATAACTATGAGTAATGTCAAAGTTTAACTACCCAAACCATTGTCAATTACCCATTTCTAGATGATTGTTAGGGGGAAAAAATGAAACAATAATAAAATACTGTTTGCCTGCATGAAATGCTTAAAAGAAACTTCAAATGAGAATAGTATAAGACTGCCTCCAAGTGGCACCTGTCTAAATTCCACTTCAAAACAAAAGTTGAAACACGTTTAAGGAACTAGCTTGCAAAACCAAACTAAACAAATCCTGCTTTTTTTTTCCCTTAGTCCATTTCATTCCTTACACAATTATAGACATTATTTTGTGCTAGCTAATGGGACTTGATATATGCCAAGAAACCACTAGAGAAGGGTATGTAATCTAAGTCAGTGCTCTTAAGAGAAATGCCTTTGCTTCCTATGTTTGCAATGGTCATTCTTACATTAATGGTTAAGATAATCTTATTGACACTGCATGTCACTATATCACTGTTTCCTGGGAACTATTGCTTTACAGAAATTGTGTCTTCCTTTGCTTTTGTGGTGCTTCCCCACTAAGGGATCCCCATTTGGCATCAAAGCAAGGGCAAAGTGACAACCTCTTCGTTGTGACCTCAAAGTGACAACAATCTGCACCATGCTTGGCTTTGTGGGTCTCTGACATGTGTTCTGGCCTCACTGCTGCCATTGATGTCTGCACAAGGAGGAAGGGTAGACTATGCAATGTGGAGACTTTTTGCCCTACAGCTGAAGGAGTGGAGTGACTGACTCAAAGAGAAGATCTATGGATTCAGTCAGCTGTGATGTGGTAGTGCTGAAAAAAATAGAAGAGCCCGTATGCTTGCTAACACAGGACAGTGAATTTTGCAGGTATGGTTGTGTGCCAGAAAAACATGTGAAAAGACCGAAGTGTGTTCTCCTGTACTCTCTGAAGTCTGGGCTTTGGACAGACCAAAGGAATATCTTAATAACAAACCCTTCTTGGTTTTGAAACATAGTAGAACTAAAAGAAAATCAATTAGAAACATACCAGAGAAAAGTACTTTTTTTTTCCCCACTGTGGAAGTGAAGTTCTGGAATTGACTGTTTCAGGAGGTTGTGAAGACAGGCAGCATCAATCCACTCAAAACGTGATTAGACAAATTCATGGATAGTAAGTCCACACAAAACTATACTGTTGGAAGGGGTCATGCACACATGTCTGCATGAAAATCCCTAATCCAAGATATATGGATGTTGGAGTGTTGGAGAAAACTGTGGACCATGGAATGTCATGCAGCTGGACTAGATGGATCAAGGGTCTCACCCAGCAGGCAATTTCTTTTGCCACTAACAAAGCTTATACCCCAAATATTGAAGAGAATTGATTACAGCGTGGTTTATGTTTGTTTTATTTGTTTGGTCTTTTTTAATTTGGCTTTTCGTTTGTTTGGGTTTTTTGTTTGTTTTGGTTTGTTTTTTTTTTTGCGGTTTGGTTTGTTGAGAGAAAATCAGCTGATATACATTAGAAGAAAATAGAAAATAAATGTTGCACTTATATTAGTACTTATTTTGTGGTTTTGTAGAGGTCTTTATAAAGACAGTAGAATTTAACACCTATTTTTACAAGTCTGTCTACACATTAAAGAGCTGGGATTTAAGTTTAGACAAGAAAAATATAACACCAAAAGTACAGCCTGGGAAAACACAAGTGGAGATATCTGGTGTTTGTAACCTGCACCAAGATTTACTTTTGCTCTAAAAGAATGGTTGCACTTTTTGCTGAATGTTTTCTTTGTATACCTTAAAACTGTGGGTTTTTTTTCATTTTTTAAAGATAAATCACGTTTTGCTTACTCCAAGTTTTATGTGAGAAACACTTTAATTTCTCTTCAATAGTGATTTGCAGTTTAGTAATCCTTGGAATGGCTTTCTCCAAGGAAAGATATTTGTCAGAGATCAGTCTGCAGGAAAAAGAAAGGAGATTTAAGAAACTAGCTAAAATAGCGGGGAAATTCAGGAAAACCTATCTGAGCAACCTATCTGAGAACAAAAGAATGGTAAATGAGAAAAAGTACTGACAGAATTTTCTCAGGTTATAATATGTAGTTTATGCAGCTGGCACATAATTGTACGGACCTTGATCCGTAGGAAGCTCAAAGCAAGTTGAAGATGGGTAGGCAGAACTGAGCTGTCTGAAGCTGAAGGTCTTCAGAAAGAGTGTGTACTATTTACTACTGGTATGGAGAGTATTGTCCCAGATGGCAAGCATTTTAAAATTATCTTAACAGAAATGTTGGTATGCTTTGGGTTTTGCCCATTATCTCTCTCAGTTCTTTTAAACACTCCTCAGAAGTAGTTTCTCTGTATTTAAAATTCTTCTTGTTTTTTTCTTCTTTTTCTAATATGGGGCTTTTTACTTCTCCAGGAGAGCTAGTGACCTGTCAACAAATAAGAACTAATTATATCATATTATCAAAATATTATGTATTTTTCAGGAAGGTGTAAGTATATATGTTATGTGTTAACTGCATTTTCTGTAATACAGTGCCGGCTTAACAAAAAAACAGTTCCATAGCTGGTGAGCTAAACCACCTTTTTAAAATCCATCCACTGAAAGCATAGGCACATGTCAGCAAATGAGCGCATAAAGAAGAACTCAAAAGTATGTGTAGGCATAAGCATTCACTCCCTTTTGAAGTAGGGATGAGACAGCGGCATCTCAGTTTTAGTGTAGTAGGTATTTTGCAAAGACAATACCATTTCACTTGTTAACTGTCAATTTTTTATGGCTTTTCTTTCTTCTTCAAGTCCTCCTCTAGAAGTGTCTGCTGGTGTCATCATGTGCTCATGACACAGTGACTAACCAGAAAATACACTGAAGCCAGAATGGTAATATAGCTGATGGCAGTGGCCGTGGCAGTGGACTGACGTTTTGGTGATAACCTTTAAGCACAGTGAATCATAAAGCTTTGGGATAGATTCAGCACAGCTGATTTAAGATGATATGATTTATGCCCCTTCCAGCTCTTGTCTCAGTATGTCTTGGAGGACAAGAATCTTCTGCTGAAGTATTGTCTAATTAAAATTACCACAGAAAGAGAGAGAATCTGTTACTCAGCATTTAGAAAACAGAGGGTATGCAGGCCACCCATGTTCAAGCATCTGCTTTGAAACAATCAAGTATTTGCTCTCCAACCAGCTATTGTGGAAGAGGGAAGCTCCTACTGCTTTGCTGCCCACCAGTGCTACACCTGTGAAGTAGCCACAGTCTCCTTATTCTACTTTCTGCCAGCACCTCTTCATTGTATCAATTTGATCCTCAGTTTTGTTCTTTTTACCATCTTTCACAGAAAACTGTTGAAGAGATTTTTGTGATGGTTGCAGTCCATCTCTAGGCACAGAGAAGATTACTTCTCCGGCTTTTAAATCTCTTTATTTCAAACAATTATCTGCTAACAACTTTTATCTCTATAATCTTATCAAAAAGCAATTGTTCAGAAATGCTTTAGAAGGCAATAATTTAGAATGAGATAACTCTTTAGAGAAGGTATCAAGCTCACAAGTATATAATGAGGTGGGTTTTTTGTAGAAAATTAATCTTAGTTTGTAGCTATCTGAAAGCCGTGTTTGTAGCTCTTCCACTAGAAAATTATTAAATATCATTGCCAGCATGATTCAGCATTAGCCAGGAGCATCACCATTGCTAAAAAAATGTGAGTTGGGTGCTACCATGCATTACCGTTAGAGGAGATGGACCTATATACTAATCCTGCAGTACCATTTAAAAGTACAATAACCCAACATGTACTTGGGGGCCAGAGCCACATTTTGTACCCAAGAAAAGTAGAAATGTAAGGATTTAGTCAAAGGCTGAAGAGATAGTTAGAAGTATCCTTATAAACAAATAGTGATCCCTTAATAGTTCACATTTTTAGACACTAGTTTCACAGACAGGCTGAAGGTTAACCTCAAAGTGTAGAAAATAGCAGCAGGAGATTGCTTTTCCTCCTTGATTTTCTTTGGTTAGCTGTTCTCTCAAATGAAAGGTAATCAGTCTGGAGACCTGGCTCTTTCTCTTCCTGGATTATCCCTGTTCTTTCATGAAGGTGAGTGGGAGTTTCAAACATGAAGTTTCTGTCCAGCAGCATCCTCAGTAAAGCTTGACTACATCTTTCCTTGGCTGTTCAGCCCTTCTGCATACTCTTTGAGATGGTTAGTGACTCACAGGGTACCCAGAAAACTGATGCTTTCACTGCTTTTGCTTTCTGGAACCTCAAAGAAGCAGGTGGGTATTTCCCCTGCAATGCCAGAAAAGGGGGCACTGGCAAGGTGAGCTGTCATTTATGCAGAGTTTTGGAGACAGCCCCAAGAGCCAGACCAATCAGTTACCTTCTCTCTTTTTGTAGGAATTACTGATGTTTGAAGAAATGCTCAAACCATCTTTCCAGTTTTTATCCTGGGTTCCCAGGTCTGTAAAGGACAAAAGATTCAGAAGGCATCTTCCCAATGAGAGAAAATCCACTGTAGCAGTTTGGTTAGAAAACAGATAGCTCCACACATTCCATGCCATCCCATATTATCTCTGGTTTACCGTAGGGTTCATGACCATCTGCTCATACTATTTGTCTATATTTATTTGTGTGCAAACATACTGGTGAATGTATCTCACATAACCACCTTTTCCGTAAGTGACATCCCCTGAAGCATGGCAGCAGAAGCTTCACTTGTTAAGACAATTGTCACCTACCAGTGTAGAGGAAGATCTGGTCCTGGTCGGTTGCTATAGCAATTTTCAGAGGTGTGAATGTGGCTTAATAGTGTCATCTTGGAGCACAATAAATCTGAAGTAATGCCTGCCAAATTATTACATTCTGAAAATTCTATACTAAGGGAGTTAATAAAATTGATATGTGTGCAAATGGCATTTATAAGTTTCACGTTACCAATAGTGTGCTCAGTCCCATTCCAATAAAAATCAGTTGCAAAATTCTCGTGGACTTTATGATGTTCAAGATGAGGCCCAACATCCAGCTGTGATTAAATATTCAGTCTTGACAATTCGATGAAGATAAAAAGCAATGTTCCTATGGAGAACAAAGCTTCTTGTCTATTTATCAACAAATGCATTCAAAATCTTATATCATTAAATTATACATCAATAACATTATAAAATGGAAAGGAATAAAGCAAGTATCTAACTAAATCTTTGATGTAAAAACTTGTGCAAGATGATTAAAAGCAAAGCCCAATATCTAATAAAAATGTCTAATAAAATCTGCTGGGTGTATAAAATATAACTTTTCTCTACCATATGATTTTATATCTAAAGCTAAATCATTTGTTCTTATAGTTAGTAATGGTTAAATAATTATCTTTAGCAAAATTGTGAAATATACACTTGCAACACTTTTGCAGTTTTTATATATTAGTGTTATGGACCAAAAGGTCAGTAAGGGTTTTAAAAAAAAACGTTCAGCCCATATCAGTTGTAAGGCAAATGCAAATTAATGTAACTGCTTATAAACCAATAATTTTACGTGCTTCCCCTCCTCCCCCCTCCTTCTCCTTCTTCTCCTTCTCCTCTTCCTCCTCCACCTCCTTTCCTTTCCTTTCCTTTCCTTTCCTTTCCTTTCCTTTCCTTTCCTTTCCTTTCCTTTCCTTTCCTTTCCTTTCCTTTCCTTTCCTTTCCTTTCCTTTCCTTTCCTTTCCTTTCCTTTCCTTTCCTTTCCTTTCCTTTCCTTTCCTTTCCTTTCCTTTCCTTTCCTTTCCTTTCCTTTCCTTTCCTTTCCTTTCCTTTCCTTTCCTTTTCTTTTTTTATTTTTTCTCCTTTTTTATTTTTTTTTTTAATTTAATATGTTATCTCATTTATTCTGTGCTGCATCTTTCATTTTTCTTCTTTATGAAGTTGCTGATACTCACCAATGTGCTCCCCAATGCACTGTTGTCAAGGTGTACCAGAGCATGCTAAGGCACTGTAGGTAGATGGAATTACTGACTAATTTCTAAACTGTAGCTCTATTGGTAGAAAAAGTTACATGTGTTAATTTGCAATGGGCTCAGTCACATGTTTCTGCACAGTAAATGTTGGTATGTCACCAGCCAAATTTTACAAATACATGGCTATTATTTTATTTCAAGAATCCAAGCAAATATAACTTTATCCCTTTCTATAAAGCACACTGCAACTTACCTGCTAAACTACCAGACAGTTTATTATGTATCAAGGTCATTCCTTATTGCAGTACTCAAAAGACTAAATAAAAACAAACAAAAAAAAATTGTGAGACTGAAATATTCTGAACAGATACTCTTTAATTATATGAACCTGGTCCTGTCTTTTAAAATTATATAGCTATGTCTCATGCTTGCTTTGCAGTTTTTGCTTTTAAATGGGTAGACATTGAGGATGTGTTTCTTCTTGCGGTGGGAAAAGAATCCAGAAAAGAACAGGAGCAGAAATACTACAACCACCAGGGAGGTCCAGGGTCACCAGAGAGATGGCATCTGCAGCAGAGTGACTAACTTAATCTCAGAAAATCTTAAAAGACTTTGCAATCATTTCAGCAGGAATTATGTCTCAGGTTGTATGGTTTATTTTATGTTATGAAGTTCATATAAACAGCACAGATTGACTTTCATCTCGTTTTACCTTCTCATGCTTTTTTTAACTCAGCTAAGCATGAACCTCAGCCTCCCTTTGTTTCTCAAGAAAATGTTGGAGCTGGTTTCCAGCAATTATTCAGAAATAAAGCAGATCAGCATAGCAAAGTTAAAGTAATAAAAATAACAGCACAGACAGGAAAAATATTGCATGATGGATTCTGATCTCCTGTGTTTCAGCATTAATCACTGTATTGATTTTAGCAGGGATGACTTGTCAGAGTAGTGACTGCAGCTGCTTTTTGTCCTTTTTATTTTACTGCAGCTGATTAGTATCTGTCCTTCCCTGTCCAGTGCAGAACCATTCTCTGGAGAGAGTGCTTTAAGAGATACATTTTTTTTTTTTTTCCTTAGTAAAATAATTACTTGAACAGATTAGACCTAATAATTGCAGTTGAGTCATCTGGTGTTATTATTGGATCATTATGGAAAATCTAAAGATATATATACACTGAATTTGCTAAGAGGCATGCTCATAAACTGTAGATTATTTCAGTTCAAAACATTTTGAAAAAATTCTTACAGTAAAATATCAGGTTATGGCATAGGTACTCCACAAAAAGGAGTAAGATGAACAAGAAAAAGAAGGTACCAAGTAGTCTGAAGAAGAACAAATACCTGGAGCCAATGAACTGAATAAAAAAATTCTTTGTGATTAGCATGCTCCACAGTAAGAATAGTTGAGTTATTCTATTGTACTGGACATCTAATTTTTATTTATGTGCAGTGAATTAAATCCTGTATTAGCAACACTGATATCCTTGTCTTCCTATCACATGTAAATATGCAAATGTACATGTACAGCATGAACATTAGTATTTCCCAGCACGTCACAACATTTCTTCTATTTGATGTCCTGTTAAACTGCTCCTATACAAGTATATCTTTGCACAGGCTGTTTCCCATGAAAGGAATACTTTTCTTCCTCTCAATAGCAATAGCAAAGTCACTTTTCTGTTCATTCATGACCCTTGTTAATATTTATTTTTTTCTTTAATTTTCTTTTTATTTTGAAGCTCTTTCCAGGCAATGTCAGTCTCAATTATTACTGACTTCAGTGGTGCTACTTAGAAATTAGATTGCTCAAACATTTTATAGTTGAGCTGTAGCTGATAATTAGATACTGCTATCTGAAGGTTTAGTTACATCTTTACCTCAGCCCCTTGATACTCATATATATTCTTCATTCCCTGTACATTCTTGATTTGGGACAGTACAGGTATTTTGTTGCCTCAGTTCAGTAGACCCTTTGGAGGTGGGTGTCACAAACTGGATGCCAAAGGTGCAGGGGGTGCATGGCATAGTCTTTTCAATGGCAGCACAAGCCTAACAGCTGTGTAAAGCTATGGTATTGCAGGTATTTGTTCCTGTGAAAGCGTGACTCACTGATATGCATGAGGTAAGTTTGCATAAAAAAGTTCTTAAACCCCCAAAAGAGGTGCAGTCTGTGTGTCAGGGGGAACTGGGAGAGCTGAGAGGGTATGTGAAGCTATGCTATGCCTAGCCTTGTAGTTCTGCTACAGCTATCTCATCTTTTAATATTTACATCTCTATATTTAGCATAGAAGATGACTATGAAAGTGATGGTTCTTCATACATAAACTACTACAATTTTGTGTTCTTTACTATGAGAATGACTGCAACTGACTTCAGTGCAGGTTTTTTTTTTATCATTATTAAGACTCCCCATTTCTGTTAGTTCTTCTACTGCCTAATCACTGTCCTAAGTATTCCTGCAAATGTGCCTTGGCTTCTCTGGACTGGTACTTTAACCTCTGGAAAACTATTTTTCTTAAACTAATGTGCTATTCTCATTCAATCAGGGGTGGCTGGGCTTGACTTTGTAACCTCCTGAATGCAGTAAAATCACTAGAATATTACTTAATGACACACAGGGCTGAAAATATATTTTAAGATTTGCTGGGCTGTTATTTTCTCAATTTCAAATTTATCAGACAATTAAAATAATTAAATATTCAGTCTCTGTTTAACTTAAGGGATGTTGGGACTACTTAACAGACTTTATTAAGCTCATGGGTCAAAATTAATTTGTCAAAACTACTTAATGCAGGAGATACTGTCCTGTATTACAACTATTTAATGCTAATCTACAAAGAAGCCACATACCAGATTTCTAATTCAACACTTACCAGTCTTTAGAACATTGTTTCAATCCATTTTACTGAGTAAATTTGACTGTGGCAAAATCAAATAACAAAGACAAATTAGTTGCATCTTCTGTTAATCATTGATTATAAATTAGGCATGCTAGCTCAACTGAAATGTCTCTGAGGATGTGAATATTAGAGTTAATTGTTTAATTTAGAAAAGAGCTAGAAAGTTTGTTTGCATTTGTACTGGTTGTAATCCTTTGAGATTAACATATTTGGGCTATCTCTTTACTTAATAAGTGACAGCACCTTTCAAATGGATGGATGTCTTTCAAAATTAGGTGGACTACTGTTTAGAGAGTAGCTGATACCTGAACAGCCAATGTATTTCTTTCACTGTAATGTTGACTCTCCTTTGTTGGTGTGTTTTCCATGATTGCACTTCTTGCATAAAAACATTACACAGTTTATCGATATTTGTGGACCTACTAAATAGGACCTGATTCAAGGAATAAGTACAAACATTAAGTCCAATCAAGTAAAATATATAAAAATCAAGGTTTTTGCTTAAGAAGTTTCTTAAGAAAGCAGAACTAATAATTCTTCAGCTGGCAGAAAAATGAAGAAGCTTTAGATAGCATTTAAAGACATCCTAATCATTTATTTCAACCAATTTTGTGTCAGTATAATGCCTAGCACAATGGAAATCAGGTTCTTGGCTTTGTAGACCTGGGTGCTACTTGTATTATAAATAAACAATTTGAAACCCTTTTATGACATGATTTCCTATATTCCTATTTTCAAAGCCTCAGAGTCCAGCTTGCTCCAATTTGCTCATTACTAATGGAAGGCAATGGGGCTCTTAGAAACACTACTGGATGCATGCTGAGTGTTCATCCTTAATATTTTAATGACAGGAATGGTAGTCAACTATGAAAAAAAAAAAAACAAACCCTAGTGAAAAGACTTTAATGCAAAGATATGGTAATGACTTTGTTGACTCAAGAGCTCAGTCAGGGGAAGCAGAGATGTGCATCAAAATGAGCACTATCACCAATTCAGTGGAGAACCCTTGGAGCTTTTCCTTAGCACTTTATATGAGAAAATACTCTGAGGAATTTTATTAAGAGCATTTAGCTCTGTGAATCCCAGAGGAACAGTGTAAAAAAAATAAAAAATTCTAAAGCTCTGAAAGGAGAACAGGCAGCAGTGAAAATCAAGAATATTGTTCAAATGAACTTTAATCCTTGGTAAATAGCAAAGTCTTCCCCTTTCCGTCTGCTATTTATGGCAGTGTTTAGATGGGTGTATGCTGTAGATTGACAGATTGACACGTCACCTGAGTGTGCTGGCCTGCCAAGAGAAGGGTCTCTGTTTTTTGTTTGGTTTGGTTTGTGAAATGAAACAAACTAGTGGACTTCACAAAAGCAAAAAATTCTGCTCATTTGATTGACATAATGTTTAAGATTTGTCCAATTACTTTTCTGTTTTGCAAAATACAGCTTCAGTTTTACAGGTGCATCTTAGACTCAGCCCTTAATAGAAAGACATTGAAGCTAATGAAATACATTTTTGTCAAGTTATGAATGTTTTCATAGTTCAAGGGGAACACAGCCCTGGTGAGGGCAGGCTGTGTCAGGGAGCAGGCTACTCCAGCAGTACCAGGGAGTCAGGAGCTGCAGGTGACAGCAAGGCCAGCTTCAATCAACAGGCTTCTATAAGAAGTGCTGATATTGAGTTTTCTATGCAGAAGGCATTTAAGTGCATCATTTAAATGCTTTCATGCTTTCAGTAGATGCTTAAAATCAAAGTAAATACATGTTTAACACTAGGCAGAGATCCTTTCCTGAGCTGGTGCCTAACTCTAAGGGGGTAAAAAAAAACCCAACAAAATAATGCTTCTAATGGCAAAAAATACTGTCTCACTGAAATCAATATAAACATTGGAATAATTTCCCCAGGGAAGTGGTGGATTCTTCAACATTGGACACTTTTAAGATTCAGCTGGAGAGAGTACTGGGCCATTTTGTCTAGACTGTGCTTTTGCCAAGGAAGGTTGTACCAGATAATCCTTGAGATTCCTTCCAGAGTGGTATTCTGATTCCATAATTTATCTTGCCATTTCAGATTAGTATAATGATCAGAATGAACACGCAAGTTTAGAGAGTGTAACCTATCAGTGCAATGATAAATTGGACAGGCTTCAGAATATCTGGTCAGCCTTCCTTGTGATTTATAAATGTCAAAGGCTTAATAACCGAAAAAAACTGAGCCATGCTGTTCATCTTTGCTGCGATTTGTGTTTGAAAATAATCTTTGTGAGTGTTTGTATCAGTATTATAATGTATTTAAATATAGAGATAAATCTAAATTGATGTAATCTACCTCCATTTCTGGTTACTTTCCCCACATCCATCTCAAAACCTCATAAAATCTTCCTACTAGTATACATATGTTTTCTTTTGTATTGCATTCAATTTTACACAATACCTCTTGAAACGTACATTTCTCTCATACTCTATGCACTTCTAACAGCAGAAGTATATCTATGAAAAAATAATGTAAAGGAGAAACGACACTGCAGTTAGCTGCATCTCCTCCAGTATATCTGCTACCAGTCTCAAACACAAAATTGGATAAGCTGGATCTTACCCAAGCCAAGAATGATATAAAATACAAAAATTGAGTGGAAGATATCTCTGCATTTCTGATTGTGAATATTGCCAAGATATCAGTCAAGATATGTTAGTCAAGATTTAGTCAAAGAACCAAAGGTTTGATACTGCTGTTTTCTTACATACAATTTTTCTCTTAACTTCTGGTGAAATCTTTCAATGGTAGTTATGCACTCCATCTAAATACTTTTTGTATATATGATGATTAATATGATGCTAAACAACGTGTAAATTATATTCAAGCAACCACGCTATATATTGCAATAGAGTGCAAAATATTAGACACAGCACTTCAACTAGATTATATCTTTATAAACCTTGAGAAGGAGAACGTTTTTTAAATTATTTTAAATATAGCATCAGAGAAGGGTTAGCTGGGGTAATTTTCACCTGTTGTAAAATTGGACTAGTTAATAGCAATCTGTATAAATTGGGAAATGTCAGAACAGTGCTGAATTCTGGAATGAAAAGTTACATAAGTACAGCTGTGAGATATTTTAGTCTTTGCAATGTAGACATTGCAAAATCCAGGCCAAAATGGGAGTTAAATCTGGTGGCAGTGTATCTTCTTTCCTACTTCTTAAATGCTGAGGATTTTACAAAAAGTTTACGTTTCTTTTTAGATATTCTTAGTAAACTCATATGCTCTGCCACACTGGTGCTTATCATGAACTGAGATTATTTCTGTAGCCTCACAAAGATTGGCCTCATATAGTCATGCCAAGTGGTAACAGGTCTGCATAAGATGTTTCACTCTCATTTTTCTGCACAAAGTTTAGGCTGATCCCCTCCCTCCTCAGTAAATTAGACACTAAAGCTTTCAGGAAATCAAACACTTAATACACAGAATAATCAAACACTTAATACAAAATGCATCATGGTGCACCAGCCTATGTTATCCACTTGGAAAAAAAAACAGTATAAAAATGCTCAGAAAAAAATGATTTTCATGAATATAAACATTAACGCTAACTTCAATGTCATTGTACTTCTGAAATGTTTAAACCCTCTACCAGATTAGATTTTCTTCAAACCTTTTTGACAAATAGCCCTTCAATAAAAAAAACACACAAGTTGATAAATTATTATAAATGAGCAGATTATGAATATGGAGTGAAATTAGGTCATGTCAAAGATATCTGTACTGTGCACATTTGTAAATATTTATCGCAATCCCATCATTGTCACTGATAGGACCCACTGAACAAAGTGGCTCCATATCTTCCTGCGCAATTCTGTGTTTTAAACTAGATAAAACAGCAAGACATAATCTTGCAAAGACTTTAACCTTACTTTTCAGTAGAAGAGTCTTTCTGTATTTCTTCAGAACTGAAGAGGAGGTAAATTAAGAGTTTTAGGTGCTGACTTCCGAGGGAAAAAAAAAAATATCCTTGTCTCTGAAAAATGTAAGTTCAGTCATTCAAATGTGATACAGTGCTGTTTTCAATGTAAGAAATTTCACAAATGTGAAATATGAATAATCAACTTTCTTACATATATATTGTATGTATAAGAGTCTCCTTAAACTATCTGCTCTTCGTATCAGCTTAAGATTTTTACTCCAGTTCCCATTATTTTGAGCTGCTTATGAAAGGACTTCAACCTTATCTAGTATGTAGCATATACCTATATATATAATTTAGATATACATGGCATTTATAGCATAGAACTATACAGAACAATCGTATGAGCAATTTTACAGATTTTTTTTGTGTTTTTTTCTTTAAAAAAAAAGGTAAATTTGCAGGGACAGAGTCATATGAAACAAAGTGCCTAGCTTGGCAAATACATTTAAGATGCTCAAGCACCAGGGGCCATCAAGTGACTGGTAGATAATGTTGCTTTGAAAACGCTTGTTTTACAAGGGAAAAGAATAATACATGTGTAAAAAGTTCTCTCATACACTGTTTGTTGTACCTAGCAGCACTTTAAAATGTCTGTCAAACTAGTTGTAACAATAATACCAATGACATCTGAAGTGAACAGGTACACTATAAAAGTACTAATAAAGTTCCCCTGTATTCATTAATGTCCCTTGTAATAGACCAGTTAGAAGAAAATTTGTTCTTTCTTTCATGCAAATAGTTCTATTAATGGAGCAAAGAGAGTGATGAACATTTAAAAGTTACTAACACACTCGAGTGAATATATGGGATGAGCAGCATTTCTGTGGCTGGGATATTGAGGGAAAATACAACATTAATGTGCGTGGTATTACCATTGCTATGAATCAGTTCAGCCCTTGGTCTAGACAGGTTTAGGTACTTAACAAAAAAAAAAAATTACCTTGCTAAAAAAGTTGTTTCCACTGTTATTATATGGCTAGACAAATGATTTCAGGATTAGTACAGAACCAAATACATCCATAGTGTAAATGGGTATTAACTCCATTCAGTGCAATAAATCTGTACTAATGTGGAATAGTGTAGGGTTTGACATGAACTTCTGTTGTTGACTGAGGATGGGTTCACCACATATTTCTGATTCTTTACACATATAACTTAGATATTAACCTACAACGGTGCTCGAGAGAGACTCTTCATCAGGTACTCTAGTGGTAAGACAAGGAGTAAGGGGCTCAAACTTGAACAGGGGAGAATTAGATACGATATACGGAAGAAATTCTTTACTGTAAGGGTGGTGAGGCACTGGAACAGGTTCCCCAGAGAAGTGGCAAATGCTCCATCCCTGGCGGTATTCAAGGCCAGACTGGACAGAGCCTTGGGTGACATGGTTTAGTGTGAGGCGTCCCTGCCCATGGAAGGGGGGTTGGAACTGGATAATCTTAAGGTCCTTTCCAACCCCAACCATTCTATGATTCTATATTTTTGCTATCTGTATCTAGGAGCCTGAGTAGGCTATACAGGCAAGACTGGTATCTGCAGTATTCATTCAAAATACATCCATGAGTTAAGAGAAGTTCAATTGTATGAAGAAAAGCCTACGAGATACCAGAAGTTAAACCATTTGAAGAAGAGCCTGTGGTTACAGATTTCTGAAGTATGATAATTGACATGGAATATTCCTGTCAGATCGTCAAAGCTTTTACTTATCTTTGAATATAATTTTGAGGTACTCATTCCGAGTCTTCCCATTGTGCAAAGGAAGCTTATTGGAGAAGTTATATCTGTGTTTTATAGATTAACATATACCTTAATCTGGGATGGGATTTGTATACATAATGTTAAGCACATCAGATTTAATAGAATTATTTGTACACTTAAAATTCAGCACTGGCTTTATTATTTAGCAAAACCAGGATTAAATGAATCAAAGTCTAAATTCTTACCGACTGTAGGTAAATTTGGATCAGATCCTACACTCCTGTCATCACTCAAACTTCTTGAAAGGTTTTAAGAACACCACTAAACAGAACCGAAATAAGAATAACTTTGTGGTGCTCTTAGAGTTGTTACTGTTGCATATTTTGTGAGTCATCAGCTCATCGGAATATGCCATTACAGGAGGAAACCTTACAGAAAAACCTAACCTGCTTTGTTCTGGGAATTCCTTCCAAGAGATAAATACAGAAACAATGGTGACTCCATGAAAGAGCTGTAGCATCTGCTTATTCTCTGAAAGGGCTTGATACAGCATGGTATCTCAGAAATTGCTTTGGAAAATTGAAACTCAGAGATCTCAAGCTATCTGGAGAAATAAACCCCTCAAGATTCTAGTATCTCACATCATTTTTATATCCCCTTTTGAAGCATGATGCACGCTCTGGAAGAGTGTTCTTCTATGAATCCTTCAGGAAGGAACTCCTCTGACAGCTGAGTTTTTCCTCTGCATTTACACTTCAAGGATACATTCAGAGCTAAAGTGACACCTTGCCTTCAGCCCTTGTAGGTTATACGACAATCTACAAGGAAAAAGCAAACAAGTTTTTTACCTTTTTTTATAATTATTAGATTCTTCGCCCTTGAAAGAAAAGCCCTATGGAGATATTATCACTTTCTATTATATCTGATGGTTCTTGCAGAGATTTCTGTAGGTTCCTCTTACAATTTCATAGCGTCCTATTGATTTTGTTTCTGTTAAGGGCTTTCACATGAAAAGATTGTATATAATAAAAAGGACAATAAAATAAATTGCTAAGCACTAAGGATTATTATTTTCTGTGTTTACTATTGCACCAACTGTATAAAAGAAAAAAAGAGAAAAGGCTGAGGCAGTGTACTTATGACTACTGGGATTTTTAGTTTGTCCCATGTAAACAAACATATGCTGACCTCCAAGCGTCTGAGATGGTAAAATCAGTAATAAGAAATCTACCCACCATTTATTATATTAAAATTGTTATGCGGGATATATATTAAGAGAGAAAGTTTCATTTACAGAGTGTACTGCATCATGTTACATATCTATACTTTTTTGAAAGCACCTATCATATCTGTGTGGATATTGTATTACTCTGGCATATTAGCATTGCACTTGCAATCCAAATTCAGAATTTTTTTCCTTCAAAGCTGTATTTATGGGCAAAATAGCCACATTTTTCTTCACATAAAATATGAAGTGTAGTCTAATCCTTCTCTTCCTCATAGAAGAGCATTGTAATTCTATTCTGTCTTCAGCCATTCTTTAAAAAGACTAACAATGGAATTTTGGATTAAATGCAATAATTTATTTTAAAAATAAAACTGATGGATGTTTTCTTACTTATGACAGTAACTGTACTATTGTAACAAATATTACTGCTGCTCCTTTAAACTATTTTTAGTCACATGACTAATTCTTACTCAAGTGAGGTACCTCACTGAATGTGTATTTGCATCAGTCGTTGTAATGAAGATTGGTTTGTGTTTCTTCTGCAACAAAATCTGTTGGAAAAGAACTTCTTGAAAACTCTTTCTGTTGTTATATGGCATTGTGACTGATGGTACTTATGAAACTTGACTCCAACGTCATGAGAATTTACAGACTTGAATGTGGTACCACTGATTCATCAGTAGAACTCAGGCTGACATCAGTGATGCCAAGAAAGAAGTCTTACAGGAGTCTGGGTTCTGAAAATTGATGAACATCTGCAATTTTAAATAAGACCAGTGGTTGTCCTTTACAGATCCAGCATCTGTAGTTATCATACAATGACCAAATAAACCAAAATATGTAGACATTTTTGAAAATATTATTTTTAGTATATAGCCAAAATTATGACTATTCCCTTTGGTATCGTATGAAAAAAAACATTAAATATTATTGTGAACCACATGGCTTTGCAAATTTATACAGCTAAGACATTAAATGTACAATGCAACTAAATGCCAAAATGAAATGCTAGGATAAGCACAACATATTCTTTTAACAATAAGTGCTACGTTTACTCACAAACTACAAAACTAAAACCCCTTTGGTTATTAACAACATGAAAGTTGCCTTTTCAGTTTCTCAGGAAAGGAAGTACAGATAATTTAGTTTCAAACTTCAGTATCCAGGAAAACAAAGAAAAAGATCAGAGTGGAGTAATAACAAAATGACCTCATTGTTGAGATAGAAACGCACAGTTTACCTTTTGATTAAAAGAATCTCCTCCTCCTTTCAAATGAGGGCATATTTTTTTTTATTTCCAGGTTTGTGAAGACAGAGAAGTAAGGAACAGGCAGAACTGCCCAGAGATTTGGTAACACACACATACACACACACAGAAAAAGAAATTAAAAGTTTAATTCAGTTTAGAATATTTTCTCAAAAAAGACTGTTGTATTATTAGTTTTTCAGGTCATCATTGTAGCTTATATGTAAGGCATAACTCAGCACAAAAATCATAAGCAACAAGACAATATTGCTATTATACTTTTCTGCATCTCTGTCTCTTTTTTATTTAATTGGGTAATTGAATATGTGCTATAACCAAACTAGTATAAAAGGTCAGAGCATGAATTAGTCTCCTCTTGGGACATTTTACCATGTGTCCTTGCAGCTTTTAATGACATTTCCACTATGTTTACAGAAATAGAGTGTAAACCTGGGCATCCACCATTTATTTTAGGTTGAATCTGCCTCCTTGGTTTGTCCTCCACAACACAACAGGAAACCCAGGCAGCTATTACCCTACAAAGGAATTCTGATAAATAATATTTGCTGAATTTGCTTGTTGTAAGTGGGCAATGTGTAATGAATCAACTGCACAGAAATGGAAACCTTTAGAAAAGAAGATTAAAAATATGGCCTAAAGTTAATGATACATTATCCAAAGTTTCTCTTCTTCCACGAAGACATATCTTGGCTTTCATACTCTGTAGTTACTGAAATTACAATAGAAGAAAATATTTCAGTGAAAGAATTATTGCCAATATTTAAATTCAGAGACAATATGAAGTATAACATGCAATTTAAAACTCATTATGATTGTCTTAACTAGTTATTTCTTTTACAAAACGATTTGGACTGGATTAATTATACCATGACCAAAAGTAAAGAGGCCAATGCATTGTTTGGCTGATACTGTTCTTTATAGTTATGTTGTAACTTTTTACTTTTGCTGCTCTGTATTCTTCCTGTCTTCAAATTTTACTTTAAATCTTTGTCTTAGTTTGTGTATGTAAAAATGTCACTAAGTAAGAACAGACTCGTGATTGCTATGCTCTTTGTAGAAAAGAGTTGCCTGAAAAAGGTAACACTTTTTTATTTATTGATGTACTATTCATGACATGAATGAGTGCTTTTTCCCATATAAAGACCTGTGTGTTTTAAAGAAATTTGGCCCACACCTTGCATCTGAGCCCCTTTCTGTGGACTAGGATAACATAGGGAATTCTGTATCAGAAGGACTTTACATCCTTGATAATGGGTTTTATTGTATTGACTCAGTTAAAAAAGAAATACAAAGAGAAGTATAAGCTTGCAGTTTTGTAGTGTTGCTGTAAATGTTAGTTCTTGGGCATAAGGAATACAAATATGGCTTGAGCTTGATGGCCAGCACAGTGGAGAGGGTGGGGTTGAGGGTGGGGTTAAGTGTGAAGTCAGTATGTCTGCTGGCTCTTGCCATACCAACTTAGAGCTGAGAAGTTTAAAAACTTCAGTGTGTTAAAATCTTTTCATTCTGTTACCTACCTTGATATTCAAAAAGTATCCAAATCTATTTAAACCTAAGAATAAAAAAGGTTAAAAGCAGAATGGGGAAAAAAAGGCTGCTTTCACATACAACCCAGCCAATATATATGAGTCACTGTGGAAGTCTTGAAATTTTCTGCTAAACAATAAATTATTACCTTAGCCTTCATTGGAAATGTGGAAAAAGTTAGCTAAGGGGTTTGAGAAAAATAATACTTCCTACTTTCTTGCTGCATAATAGTAGACACAGCTATCTTAAATAAGTCATGTTATGGTCAGTTATGGTGGGAACTGAATGCTGAACAAGCTGCATTGATTCAGTATTGAATTTAAAATAAAATGCTTCAATTATTCTAAATAAATATATGTTTTCCCCATTTTGGAGTATTTTCAGATATTCTTTTAAAGGTAAGTGTTTTACAAGGGATTCAAACTGCATGAATAAGTAATATGTCATAATAACATATCATTAACTTTATACTTGACATCTGAATGGAAAAGAGAAAATAGCGCTGTTATTATTCAGACTTAAGTTTAGAAAAAGAGAATTAAAAAAAAATGAAATAATCTACCACTGGATGTGGTAATGTGTGTTTGTTTCAAAAACCCATGAAAACATTAAATACGAATGAATTACTTATTTGCTGTAAAAATAAGTATTTTTATATCATTACATTATGGTATGATAGGCAAGGCTTTTTTTGCTGCCCTTTTAAAATTTTGCAAAAGCAATATTATTTTTTTGTATAATTGTACCATAATGACTGAAGTCTTTTGATCAGTAATTTAATTTTCCTTTTTCAGTTTCACTTCTTCCCTTTCTCTCTCTCTTCCTTTTATACATCTATTAAAAAAAAAAAAAAAAAGACCTGCTACCACAAAAGAGAAAATGGAAGAACCAATATCTCAAACTTCTCACTGTTAAAAAAGTAGTTTATTTTAGTTTTCTGTTAAATTTAAATATTTTAAGGTCAGTCAACCTTTTTGGAATTCCGATTTCCCCTGGGAAGTGTATAATTTTCCCAGCTCAAATCATGATACATCTAGTAAATATAAATCTGCATCACCAATCTCAAGCGTTCAAACTGGGGAGATACCATTTATGTGAACAGTTATTCTGAAGTTCTTATTTGCTGCTTTGTTTTTCCAAAACCATGGATTTTTAAACCACTGGGCTAATTTAATCCAGTTTCAGTGGAGGTGTTGAGCCTCAAGGGCAATAAATACTTCCCACAGGTTTTGTGAAATAAGCAGGTGGGTAAGAATGAAAGACATAGTAAAACACCTTATGAGACACCCATGTCCACCATTCAGTTACAGTTTCTTCCCACATGCATCCCCTGCTGACTTGCACTGATTTGTGTCTGTGAGTAAGGCAGCCTGATGTTTCTCCCATTGCAGACTCAGGCACAGAAAGAGGTGAACCACTGATGTAATTCAGTTAAAAAGCCAATGCCTTGCAACACACAAATCAGTTTATTCAGGTGTTCATGAACTTGTCTTACAGATGATCTACCAGAGGCAAAGGAAACTTTAGGAGCCTCATGTTGTAAAAGGGCTCTGTGGTATGGATGGAAGGACAGAGGAGAAGGGGTTGACTAGCTCTGAAAGTAACTTTATCAGTTTCCAAAGAATTCAGTGAAAAAAAATCAATATTTTTCTAACATAGCTGAAGTCATCAATGCTAAAGGTAATTAAAAAAAAAACAAACAAAGAAGAACCCCCCCCCCCTTCCCCCCAACTCAATCTTGGAAAAAATAAGCCTTTGATCTTAATTTCCATGGTCTTGATTCAAATTGCCATTAGATGCTAGATGCAGAGTCCCATCTCAACACTGAAAGCCTGTTGAGGATCTGTCCTAAAATTATTCAACACTAAGGAAAAGGGCATTAAACTGTGACACCAAAAAAGTTTAAAAGTGTTTAAAGAAGGTGCCAAAGTGTATACTGCAGGTTTTAAATATTTTTTCCATTCTAGGTACATACAATTGAACAACAAAATTCATAGAAGCTCAAAAATATCTTGGTTTATAATTTTTTGAAATTATATTGGAAAAAAAGTATGTGCTATCCCTTATTATTAAGAAACTGATGATTATAAACCACCTTAGGCTTTATACAAATTTTTGTATCACAGGTAAGCTCAATTATTATTCAGCACATTGACAAATCATTAAAAAACAAAACAAAACACAAAACCAAGGAAACTGCACTGAACATCTGTCTCAAAAATGTTTAAATCAATAGCAAAAGAAAACTTTATTTGACTTGTACTCACAGTCTACTTCCATTCCCAGATTTTCCACAATTAACCAGTGATTAATACTTTAATTAATAAGAATTTTGTTGAGGAACTGAATATACCATACTCTCAAAAAATGGAGAAAAGTAGGTTAAAGGGGTATTTCATAGGTATAGAATCATAGAATCATAGAATTATAGAATCGTTAGTGTTGGAAAGGACATTAAGACCATCTAGTTCCAACCCCCCTGCCGTGGGCAGGGACACCTTACGCTAAATCATATCACCCAAGGCCTTGTCCAGCCTGGTCTTGAACACTGCCAGGGATGGAGCATTCACAAACTCCCTGGGCAACCCATTCCAGTGCCTCACCACCCTAACAGGAAAGAATTTCCTCCTTATGTCCAACCTAAACTTCCCCTGTTTAATTTTTAACCCGTTACCTCTTGTCCTATCACTACAGTCCCTAATGAAGAGACCCTCTCCAGCATCCCTATAGTCCCCCTTCAGATACTGGAAGGATGCTATGAGGTCTCCACGCAGCCTTCTCTTCTCCAGGCTGAACAGCCCCAACTTCCTCAGCCTGTCTTCATATGGGAGGTGCTCCAGTCCCCTGATCATCCTTGTGGCCCTTCTCTGGACTTGTTCCAACAGTTCCATGTCCTTTTTATGTTGAGGACACCAGAACTGCACACAATACTCCAGGTGAGGTCTCACGAGAGCAGAGTAGAGGGGCAAGGATCACCTCCTTCAACCTGCTGGTTACGCTTCTTTTGATGCAGCCCAGGATGCGGTTGGCTTTCTGGGCTGCGAGTGCACACTGAAGCCAGCTCATGTTAAGTTTCTCATCAACCAATGCCCCCAAGTCCTTCTCTGCAGGGCTGCTCTGAATCTCTTCTCTGCCCAACCTGTAGCTGTGCCTGGCATTGCTCTGACACAGTTGTAGGACCTTGCACTTGTCATGGTTAAACTTCATGAGGTTGGCATCGGCCCACCTCACAAGCATGTTGAGGTTGCTCTGGATGGCATTCCTTCCCTCCAGCGTATCAACTGAACCACACAGCTTGGTGTCATCGGCAAACTTGCTGAGGGCACACTCAATCCCACTGTCCATGTCAGCAACAAAGATTTTGAACAAGACCGGCCCCAACACCGATCCCTGTGGGACACCACTCGTTACTGGTCTTCAGACAGACATTGAGCCATTGATCACAACTCTTTGCGTGCGGCCATCCAGCCAGTTCTTTATCCACTGAGTGGTCCATCCATCAAATTGATGTCTCTCCAATTTAGAGACAAGGATGTCATGTGGGACAGTGCCAAACGCTTTGCGCAAGTCCAGGTAGATGATGTCAACTGCTCTACTCCTGTCCATCAGTTCTGTAGCCCCATCACAGAAGGCCACCAAATTGGTCAGGCAGGATTTCCCCTTAGTGAAGCCATGCTGGCTGTCACCAAGCACCTTGTTGATTTTCATGTGCCTTAGCATGCCTTCCAGGAGAATCTGCTCCAAGATTTTGCCAGGCACAGAGGTGAGACTGACTGCTCTGTAATTCCCCAGGTCGTCCATTTTCCCCTTCTTGAAAATGGGGGTTATATTTCCCTTTTTCCAGTCATCGGGAACTTCACCTGACTGACATGATTTCTCAAATATGATGGCCAGCGGATTCGCAACTTCATTTGCCAGCTCCTTCAGGACCCGCGGATGGATCTCATCAGGACCCATGGACTTGTGCACGTTCAGATTTTTAAGATGGTCTTGAACCAGATCCTCCCCTACAGTGGGCACAAGGTCTTCATTCTCACAGTCCCTGCATCTGCCTTCCAAGACTTGGGTGGTTTGGTCAGAGCATTTGCCAGTGAAGACCGAGGCAAAGAAGTCATTCAGAACCTCAGCCTTCTCCAAATCCTGTGTAGCCAGTTCTCCTGAGAGCTTCCTGAGGGGGCCTATGTTCTCCCTAGTCTGTTTTTTATTTGCTATGTACCTGTAGAATCCCTTCCTGTTATCTTTAATACCTCTAGCTAAGTTTAATTCTAACTGAGCCTTAGCTTTCCTAACCTGGTCCCTAGCTTCTCGGACAACAACAGCTACAGACATATCTATAGCAGAAAATGGGTTATTTAATAGTTTCTGAAATTTGTCTTATGTTTGATTTATGACTTTATAGTTTACAATTTTATTTTATTAGGTTTTTATGCTCATAGATAAAATGGAACATGAGCCAGCTTCACTGTGCACTCGCAGCCCAGAAAACCAACTGTATTCTGGGCTGCATCAAAAGAAGCGTGACCAGCAGGTTGAAGGAGGTGATCCTGCACCTCTGCTCTGCTCTCGTGAGACCTCACTTGGAGTATTGTGTGCAGTTCATAGAATCATAGAATCATAGAATAGTTAGGGTTGGAAAGGACCTTAAGATCATCTAGTTCCAACCCCCCTGCCATGGGGAGGGACACCTCACACTAAACCATATCACCCAAGGCTTCGTCCAACCTGGTCTTGAACACCAACAGGGATGGAGCATTCACAACCTCCCTGGGCAACCCATTCCAGTGCCTCACCACCCTAACAGGAAAGAATTTCCTCCTTATATCCAATCTAAACTTCCCCTGCTTAAGTTTTAACCCGTTACCCCTTGTCCTATCACTACAGTCCCTAATGAAGAGTTCGTCCCCAGCATCCCTATAGGCCCCCTTCAGATATTGGAAGGCTGCTATTAGGTCTGCACACAGCCTTCTCTTCTCCAGGCTGAACAGCCCCAACTTTCTCAGCCTATCTTCAAAGGACATGGAGTTGTCTGAGATAAGACTTTGGTCTTCCTATTCTCTTCCCTGCCTGTTTTCCTTTGCAGCCTGGCTTTCCTCTGCTAGACCTGGGATTGCAGGTGACCAAAAGGATCCATTATAGGTGCACAGACTCAGACACCCATGAGGACAAAACAATGGAGTTGAGAGATTCTGATATTGGTGACTGAAATCAATCTACAATAAGTCCTTAGGAAATTTTCAAAAGAACATCAAGAACACAACTTTGTCCAGCCATAGAATCATAGAATCATAGAATAATAGAATAGTTAGGGTTGGAAAGGACCTTAAGATCATCTAGTTCCAACCCCCCTGACATGGGCAGGGACACCTCACACTAAACCATCTCACCCAAGGCTCTTTCCAACCTGGCCTTGAACACTGCCATGGATGGAGCATTCACAACTTTCCTGGGCAACCCACTCCACTGTCTCACCACCCTTACAGTAAACAACTTCCTCCTTATATCCAAAACTTCTCCTGTTTAAGTTTTAACCCATTACCCCTTGTGCTATCACTACAGTCCCTAATGAAATGTCCCTCCACAGCATCCTTATAGGCCCTCTTCAGATACTGGAATCTCTTGGGAATCACCAAGACACTGCAGCTTTCTTAAAACTGTGATTTTTGTCAGACACATGTAATTGAGCTAAAAGAAAAAAAATACATTCATTAAATGCTGCTGACTTTGTTACACAAGAGATCAGACAAAATTAGACCCTGCATATTACATTGCATATTTACTGTCCGTTTGTGTAGATATTGTATGTGGTAACAAATTAACAGCAATTTATAGTGGCATGGAAAATTTTCACTGTCCACGTACCAAACCTTTTGGGATTTTTATTATTTTAGGCCCTACTACTATTTCTGAAACAATTAATAGGTTTTACTTTTTAAGTTCAGTAGTTGCTTAATATTAATTTATTTTTTTTTTTAATTTTAATTCTGTGCATACTTTGAAAGTTTAGGCAGTATTCTAATGAGTTGCCAGTTTGCTGATTCCTCTGTTGCGGAATAACTTGCGCTGAAAAACTTGAAAGGCATCTCTAATTTCTGTTACTGTCAAAATCTGGGTAGTGCCAACATTTTGCTTTGAAATTATGTTCGTCTTATGAACTGCTTATTAGGCAATTGTATGTGCTGTTTAAGCCAGAACTACCTAGAAACTGAAATAAAATTATTTTTAAAAGATTCAGTGGTAGTTCTTGTTGAAAGGCAGTTATGACTGTGCGGTTGTCAGACAGGGTTTAGAATAATGAGACACACAGGTAATCAGCATGAACTGGCAAGAACATTTTTTCCATGATTTCATTCCAAGGGGACTTGATTAGAAAAAATATTTCTCTTATTAGTTATTACTGAATGAACATTTTAAGTAGGCTTGGTTAGAAAGAGAATTACATATGGCATTACTGTTTCAGGAAAAAATAAAATATAAGTAAAAAGAGGAAAATTATTATTTCAAGGATTGTCATTTTAGCAGGCCAGCTAGCCAAACTTTTTTTACTACTTACAACTTAAATGTGCTACTCTAAAATTATGAAAAACATTCTAGGTGTGATGAAGCTCCATTATTTAAAAAAAGATTCATACAAATTAAATACAAGACAAGGTATATGATTGTAATTTCCATCTTGCCTCTACAGACTGGTGCTTCTTTGTTTGTTCTAAAATGTCCATTCTACCCTTTGGTTACCATTTCTTATTTACAAGGCTCCCTTCATTTAAGTGGACCTCAAAACACTCTACAACCGACTTTGTGTGACGAACTCTACTTCTCTGATGTATTAGGAAGTTCTTGTTAACTTTGAAAACACATAAGACGTAACATAAAATAGATTAAATAGCAACAAAAGCATCTGAGTCTGTAATACTGTGAGTAGACTACTTTAGCACAGCGTAGGGAAGATGAAGTAATGTCTCTGCAACCTCTTGTTCCCCTTACCACTTGTGTAAGTAGAGCTCTGAAGTCCAGCAGAGGGTGAGAGAGGAGCTAGCACAAAAATTTACAATTGTTTCAGCAAGGAAAGACAGAAGATCATTAGTAGAAGTAAAGGAATAGCTGGCATCTCTTGATTCAGCATGCCCTGAGCACTGTGCCAGGCCCCTTGGTCATAGATATTGTGATAATTGAACTTGTGCTGCTGCAGGAATGAAGAGCTTTTGGCTCTTTTGATACTGAATGGTTCAGAAATTTCTTTCACTCATATTTGTGTATGTGAAAATGAAGTGAAAAGGTAAACAAACCTGAAATATTTTGGCTAACTCTTAAGTCAATGATTAAAGTTGTCTTAGGAGATTAAATTTTTACATCTTTATAAAATCCAGTTTAGACTCCATGTCACTCATTTTACATTACTGAAACCTGATGAAGTTTTTGCAACTAGCTACCACATGCTACTTTATCATCATAGTAGATTCAGTCTATAGTACGTAAGAATAAAGTCTGATCACTTCCTTTTGACTTTTCAAAGAAAAAAAAAAAAACATGATGTAAGGAATCATCAGAGCTCCCACAGATTCTCTTGAATCTGACAAGTGACAAGTTTGGAAACGTGAAGATAAGCTACAAAGCCCTATCCTTTTCTAAATTTGTGGATGTAACTCAAGAATACTTTTAAAACTGAAATTGTAATTATAAATTGAAACAGCTCACAAAGGGGAAAAAATGGGCTGTTCAACATCAGCTATCTACCTGGAGTTATGAAGAGTCCCAATCATTCATTTTAAGACATAATGGGATGCCGAATTTAAGGAATATTTATTTGGTAGTCATTTCCTATATGATTTCTTATTAGTTTAAGCTGAATAAACTCAACAGACTAGCATTAGTAACAAGCCAACAGTGTCAGTGGCCTGGAGCATTATATTGGTAATGGGTGACCAAATTAGTCTCAATAGGCACATATGTTGCCATTCCACATTTCAACCAAGTAACTTAGTAATGCTGTTGGTAAGCCCAAACTGTTCATCATACAAAGAAATAAAAAGGCTTTTTAAAATGCTAGATCAGACCACTGGGGAAGAAGGAAGATATACCTGGCATCCCCTCAGTATGGGTGTCTACTTACAGTGAACTGTATGTAAGAGCACTTTCAGTCCCCAGCTCCCTAACACACCAGCAAAACAAGTTTGCACTCTGCTTGTGCAGATGAACAAGGCTGAAATCAAACACAAGAAGAAAACACCTTGTAACAGCCAGACAGATGCTGAAGTATGTGGAGATTTAAAAAATCAACCGTAAAACGGTAACTCCCCTCTACTCTGCTCTTGTGAGACCTCACCTGGAGTATTGTGTGCAGTTCTGGGGTCCTCAACATAAAAAGGACATGGAACTGTTGGAACAAGTCCAGAGAAGGGCCATGAGGATGATCAGGGGACTGGAGCACCTCCCGTATGAAGATAGGCTGAGGAAGTTGGGGCTGTTCAGCCTGGAGAAGAGAAGGCTGTGTGGAGACCTCATAGCATCCTTCCAGTATCTGAAGGGGGCCTATAGGGATGCTGGGGAGGGACTCTTCATTAGGGACTGTAGTGACAGGACAAGGGGTAACGGGTTAAAACTTAAACAGGGGAAGTTTAGGTTGGATATAAGAAGGAAATTCTTTCCTGTTAGGATGGTGAGGCACTGGAATGGGTTGCCCAGGGAGGTTGTGAATGCTCCATCCCTGTTGGTGTTCAAGACCAGGTTGGACGAGGCCTTGGGTTTTAGCGTAAGGTGTCCCTGCTCACGGAAGCGGGGTTGGAACTAGATGATCTTAAGGTCCTTTCCAACCCTAGTGATTCTATGATTCTATGATTCTAACTGTGACCCCAGCCAGCAACTGCTGGATTAGTTTAAAACTAGTGCTGTGGTCTCTGGCGGGAGGCACGCTTCGGAGAGAGAAGAGGACTGCTGACATCTAGTGTTTACTACTTAAAGAAATGGTGTGCTTGAGATCTTAAGGAGCAAAAGTGTTGGGTTACAGCCCCTGGGTTGCTCAGAGAGCACAGGGTGCAAGGCTCCATAACATTAATTTAGTGAGGGAATTGCAGAAGATGCAGACTTGAAAGTTCTTCATGTCCGGTCCACATTAGCCGTGTTTCTAATATACCTATCCATTTATACACCGAGGCAAAGAGGACTGCAGGGGGAGCTGCATTTGAGCATATACTTTCTTTTTCTCAGCTAGTCTTCTTTCCTTGAACCAAAGAGCAATTTCTAAAACCAAGATCACCAATCAACACAAGCAAAAGTCATAAGAAGACACTACGAAAAGTTTCTGCCTCACTTCCTAAGCCCAACAATCAAATTTTACTGTATTTCCAGACTTTAGCTTTCCACATGAAGCAAAAAAGCTGGAAAAGAATGCTCACAGATACTGTAGATTAAGTAAGAGCACATAAATATTGTATGTCCTCACTGTGATTGTCACTATGCTTCCTTTTAACCAAACATAATTCTTCTATAATATTTTCATTGGAGAATATGTTTTGCCTCCCTATGAAAGTTCATTCTCTTTATTTACAGTTAGTGCATGCTGCCTGATTATGTTAGGACTGTCATTTTGTGCTGTCATTATTATCTGGATTGTTTTGTTAGCTCTGTCGCTGTTAGACTCATTATTCTCAGCCTGCTAAATGTCCTGACCTAGATTTGATTGCCTACCAGGTGACTCATTATTCAAATTAACTGGTGTATTTACATCAGACATTACAATCTAATTCCTTGAATTAGATTGCCTGCTGATTCTTCCTCTCCAGATGATTGATAGTTTGAATGATTGCCATTTATGAAAAAAAAACAAAACAACCCAAAACCTCCCCCCCCGAGGTTTCTAAATATGGATCAGTATTTATTCCTTTTTTTCTACACTTCAGCCTCAAATTTGTTCTTGAGCCCTCAAAAAGATGTGGGGATGTGGACTATAATGATTTTACAGTGGAAAATACTGAGAATTTAATATTTTGCCTGTAATAACCTTTACTTAAATATTCTAGAAAGATATTGTCTGGCTACAATTGAAGTTCTCTACGTATGTTGCAGATACTTTTATACAGCAGCTGCAGGGAGACCTTTGTTCTAAATGTGGGAGGGGATACTAACTTCTGTAAATATCTCATGCAATCTAAAGGTTACATTGAGAATGTCTTTTTTTTTGCAGTGATGGATGACTGCTGGTATGAGCTGTATCATTATTTTGTATGGGACAACTGGTGCATCAGCAAGAGTAAGTGGTTCACGATCTGTCTCTCAAAGATAAGATGTGAAAGGGACATAGACCTTGGAAATTACTCCCAATCTATCACCTTAACCATAAGGCCATTCTGATGAGGATATCACCTTGTCTTAATGTGTTTGTCTATAGAAGACACCCTGCATAAAAAAATGAACCATTTAAAAAACCTTGTAATTGTTATCCTCTATAAAATGTTTTTTAAGTCATCATTCTTGCACCACTAAAATAGATATTTTTTCCAGCTGACGCTCATTTTTGACTCTGCAAGGTCAACTGTTAAATTGCTGCAGTCACACTAAGATCTAAGCCTGTTAGTGTTACACAGGACAGGAGTTATTTCCATGAAGTTTCTGTGTTTACAGTGGAAGGGGTGAGATCTCCTTGTTGCTCTACTAAAGGTTGCTCTAGCTCTTCCTTTTCTCTAGAGCATTTATTCTCTTTGTTTTAGTTTGACAGTTTTGAGTGAGGTTAGAAGAGTCCATCTTTTTCACAACTTCTCTGGAAAAAGGTAATGTATGTGTATATTCACATACTAAAGATGTAAAAGGTTTATGTTTTGTGGATAGTTTGCTAGTTTTCTCATTGAGAAAGCTTTGTCTCTGTACATGATCACAAGGCACTAAGAAAAGGAATAATGATGGTTTTGTTTTTGTAGTTGTCTATGTAAAAAGAAAGGAATCCATCATTACTTCTTACAAGGGCATGTAGTGACAGGACAAGGGGGAATGGCTTTAAGATGAAAGAGGGGAGATTTAGATTATATATTAGGAAAAAGTTCTTTACTATGAGGGTAGTGAGACACTGGCACAGGTTGCCCAGAGAAGCTGTGGATGCCCCATCCCTGGAAGTGCTCAAGGTCAGGTTGGACAGGGCTTTGAGCAACCTGATCTAGTGGAAGGTGTCCTGGCCCATGGCAGGGGGGCTGGAACCAGAATATTTTTAAGGTTCTTTTCAACCCAAAGCATTCTATGATTCTATGATTATGGCAATGCTAATAGAAACCCCTCAGCATTGCAGATGTAGGTTGGGAGTAAGCAAGCAGTCAGGCTCATTGCCAAATTGTCTCAGCTCAGTGAATATGGAATCACAGGCCTAATTGTAATCAAATAAGTAATCCAAGCCTCAATCCATAAAACACATAAGGGTATAATTAACATTAAACAAGTGCCTAGTCCTATTAGTTTAATGGAAGGTAAGAATGGACTAATGTAACAAGTTGCCCAGAGAAGTTGTGGTTGCCCCATCCCTGGAGTTGTCCAAGGCCAGGCTGGATGGGTCTTTGAGCAACCTGGTCTAGTGGAAGGTGTCCCGTGGCAAGGGGGTTGGAACCAGATGACCTTTAAGGTCCCTTCCAACCCAAACCATTCTGTGATTCTATGATATATTTTGTTGAATCAGGACCTACTGAGCTCCATGTGCTTCAGAGTAGCAGCCTTAAAACTCTTCTAGAGTAAAAAGGGATTTGCTTCAGTATGTGCATAAGATGTATAAATGTAGACAGAGGATATGAAAAAAAGAAGAAAAGCAGTGCATTTAAGCTAACTTAAATTCCCCTGGGGAGCATGCATCAATGCATAAGGCACCCCATGTTTTATTTTGTCTGATATGAAGTGTGAGAGAGGGTTAAGATATTGTTTGTGCTTGTTAAAACAAGAATAATTCTTGTGTCACACTGCTCTGTGGAAAAAAAAAAAAACAAACCTATTCATAACACAAAGGACTGATGTGATTAAAGCTCCTGGTGGCTAAGGGATAACCACAGAAACAAATAGGCAGACCATTCCATGGATGCTTGGACAATCTGATTCAAAAGCATCTCGTGAACCCCAGCATCCAAAGGGTGGACGGAGAGCCTGTGTACTTCAGCATTTACATTACTGGCTTTCAAAATCACTTATTATTGAAAAATTATGTGGGTATTAAATCAAGCAGAAATTACAGGAGGAAGAAACAGGGAAAATAGAGCAGAGAGATTGGCAAGTTACTGTAGACGAAGTCTAGAATACAGGAATATGTGTTAGCTGCTAATTGCAAAAGACAGAAACTATCAAACTGTTCTGCACAGCCAGGGTAAGGACTGCAGAATTAAACATTAATGCTAAGCTGCTTAAGATGAATGCTGTGACTCCAGACTGTGTACATTAGAAAGGTTGACAGAAGACTAATTTCTGAAGGAGAAAATGTTTTAAAAATTAAGCACAGCCATCAATAAATCAGCCAAGCTTAAAATAAAAATAGAGGTTTGGATATATATTCTGACACTTGACTCTAATATAGCTATAAGAATAAAGGGTTTAGAGAACTCTGTTCTGAAGTAGTCACTATTTCTTAAACTTAATACCTTTATGCTGGAGATTGTGGTTAAAGGATTGCAACCAATGGTATAGTTCCTGGATTTGTATCAAACTTCATATGGTACTAGCACGACAATAATGACTTCTCTTAGAACATATATAACAGTGCAGATCTTCAGACTGCTTTACCAGCATTATTTAATGACATGCACAATAGCCCTTTGAGGTAAGTATTGTAGAGAAGGAAAAGCTGAGGCATGGCAAGATACTTCTTAAAGCTATTTTGTGAATAAGATGAAGGGTAAGAATTAGGATTTAAGAGGACTTAGTTCCTCAAAATGACTAGGGAGCATCTCTGTACAATGGTTTTCAAAAGTGATTAAACTATTAAAATGCTTTCATTCAAAATGCAAATAACACATGTGGGCTCTAACCCACTGATGTCTTTGGCCTAAACTACTTCTTTTCATTGTTGAGGGCTAGATCTTCAAAGAGGCTTTGTAATCTGGACCCTTTTAGTGAACTGCTTACATCAATAAGACTACACATACAGAGTTTAAGTACATGCATTAATGCCTCTGTGGATTAAATCCATATGGTTCAGCACCTTAAAAGAGCTGCAAATTTATGTTTTAATGCTATAAACTGCTTAAGACAATTAATTTTTAATAGCAAAGGCATTGTTTTTGACACACTTCCTCCAGCATTAAAATTAAGATCTCACTGGTCCAATCCTTTTGCTTGGACTCATTCAGCACCACCAAGCCTCCTCTATGTTAGGCTGCTTGCTGGGTAATGCACAGCTGTTTAGGGACATCATGCAAACAAAAGTCACTCTAGGGCTCTTTTTGAATTGTTCCTCTGAACTCTGGCTGGGGAACCTGAAGGTTCCTGTTCCTGGGAAATTACACCCAAGTTAATGCAGTTGTTCACTCAAGGCCTTAACATGAATGCTGGGGCTTTTCACAAGAACAATAAAAGAAGAGGAGGGGTGGGGTGATCTGTTCTGAGATAACACAGTTTCCCTTTTATCTGATTTATGGACCTTGACTCCAGGCCACACTTCACTGTAATGATGAAAATTGTGTGTATACGTATACACACATGCACACACACATAAATTGTCATTAACTTATTTGTTTTCATAAGTAAAATATTTTTGTTCCTACTTTACAGTTATCCCACCAATATTTTAACTGTATACATTTATCACCATTTCTTATGCAGTTATCAATATGGTCTCTAAGCTAGCATATGGATTCTAGCAGACAATGAGGACTGCTTCAAAGCCACTCAGTTCTATGTCTTAAGTTTTAATTACAACAAGCAGACATTATTTGTCATGTTTTGGTTTAATTGTTTTTTTTATCATAATCTGTTGCATTTGTTATTATTTTCGTTTTTCTTCTCTCTCTAAATGAAGCAGCAAAGCAGCATGCCTTTCCATCTGACTTGCGACTTAAGGAACGACTTTCTGATTTCCCCTTCTGGTAAGATTTTTTCAGATCTCGTACCTTGCTTTTGAGAAGATTGTACTTAAAAATTGCAATACTCATAGGTTCCAATGCAAGATGTTGCAAGTGCAACTGACTTGGCAGACAAGATGACAGTAGCTGGTTTTACCTCTCCATGGAGATAAAATGAAGATAACACAGAGTCATTCTGCTTTTCAATCACAGATGAAAAATGTGATTCAACGGTACATGAATTTGAACACTTCAGGGACTATTCTATTCACTGGCTCACCTAGAGGATGATCATCTGTGTTGGAATTTACAAGTTTCTTGTTTAATGTTCAGCAATCTTAATGTTCAGTAAACTCCAGTCTAATTTATGGTTATCAACGTAGCTGCTTTTGTGAACAGATCCTGAGTTCAGTGAGCTCCTTGAGCAGTCATGTATGTGGTATTTACAGTGGTTCTTACAGTAACCATTAATATTTGATTTTGAAAAGCAATGAAGTTTCTCTTTTGACCAGGGATTCATGCTGTTCTAAGGAGCTATGTTTTCATGTCAAATGCAAAGAGTTTGCTTTTGACTGATGAGCAACATTCTTTTTCCTTTTCTTTTTTGTGTGTGTTAATTTATTTGTACTTGAAATAAATTCCAAATCAAAGTGAGAAAACAAAACGCAAAAGTTGAAATAAAACAAAACAAGAATATTCAATTGGAGACCTGTAATACTGTTGTGTTTCAAAATACATTAATATTATTCCAGTGCATTCTATTTTTATTCATATTTCAGTTTTGTACAAAATTTGCTAAGTAGACAACATGTTAATTCTTTTATATATTTATAGATCTCTATATAGATCTCTATATGAGTCTGATGTTGTCATCTGCATTTCGCCTGTTGCAATCTGGAGGAGAGTGTTTAGCAGTAATATTCTGAAGGTGGAAACTCCTCTCCTTCACCTGGCACATATGACCTGCCATATGGTCATATGTCCAGATGGTCACTGTGCTGTTCTTGGACACAGTCAGATTTCAGGGTATGAGTTCCCCAGTACAAAATGTTCTCTCATGTCTTTTCCAGTGCAGGAATGTAAGATGACAAAGTGACTCACAACTCTTCCGGTAAGTCTCCCACCTTTCTTGTCCATTACACACATTTATATTAAGGTCTGTATCTGCTTGATGAGCTGAGGCTCCCTCTTAAACGATTCTCTGGGATGTTTCCAGGCACAGTCCCTAATTAGATGAAGTATAGGTATAGCTGTACCTACTTCTAGTTACATACAAATTGGTGGAATTGGTTTCCAGGCTTCCATTGTTAGCGTAAGAACTGACACATAACCACCGGAATGGTTATATGAGGTGCTTTATTGCAGCGCTGGGAAACCAGGGGCACGCGCCCAAATCTGGCTTCAACCCCGTTACATTGCGCTGGCAATTTATACACTAAAAATGTCGTCACTAATACATATTCAACACAGATTACATCATTGACTAATACATATGCATCAAGGATTGCCACATCAGTCTATTACGACATCAGCCTCTTCTGCGCTTGCGCAGCCCCCCTCTGGTGGTCATCCTGATGAAGTAAGGAGTCTTCCTCGGATGAAGTAAGAAGTCTTTCTCAGGTCATCCTGTTCACTTTTCTGCTTCTTGGACATGTCCCAGTCATTACGTGGACGCCAGCATTCTCTTATTTTCACTTGACTACTCCTGGTACCTTCGTGAGTTCTGCTTCGGTAGAGTTTCACAATATTCCCCTGGATCTACCCATGTACCCTGCCCCATATATGGCTATGTTAATTGCTTATCATTATAGCTACCATTGTAATATTTAGTTATAAAGTAACTAAGATACACAATAGCAGAATTTCTTAATACAAAAGAAACCCTCTACTGATTAACAGATTTTCAAATATAATCATCTTTTCTCTTTGTCTTATTGTTTCAACACACAATTTCACCTATTACTAACACCATGTCCTAGCTGTGTCCTGAAAATGACAGGACAAGGTTTAGACACTCAGAGCTTTCCTCTCCCAATCTAGTTTCTGTGAAGGAAAACCCGCACACAGTTTGGAATGGAGTATACCCTTCTGTAGTTTAAATTATGAGAAAAGCGAGATCCTTGGGAATGACAGGGTACAGCAGCACTATAAGCTTGGTAGCAACCTTTCATGAGTTCTGGTGTCACACAGTGCAATTCTAAAGCTATCCGTCCTCTGTAAAGGGATGACATCCGCAGGGACCATCCTCTGAAAGAAGCATAGTGGGCTACGTCCTAGATCAGATCCAAAATAAAGGCCTATGTTACACCAGTATGCTAAGGATACAACAAAACCTGAAGGTTGGTATCCTGGGTTCAGCAGTAGCAGTTGTTTTTTTCCTTCTTAGTAGCTGGTGCAGTGCTGTGTTTTTGACTTTCAGCCTGGGAACAATGCTGATAACACTGGTGTTTTTAGTTGCTGCTCAGTAATGTTTCCTCTGACCAAGGACTGAGTCTCATGCTCTGTCAGGGAGGAGAGGAAGCCAGAAGGAAACAAAGACAGGACACCTGACCCAAACTAGCCAAAGAGGTATTCCATACCACAGCACACCATGCCCACTATATAAACTGGGGGCAGTTACCTTGAAGGGTTAGATCACTGCTCAGGTCGGGCTGGGTATTGGTCAGTGGGTGGTGAGCGGTTGTATTCTCTTCCCTTATCATTATTATTATTGGTGGCAGCAGTAGTGATTTGCGTTATACCTTAGTTACTGGACTGTTCTTACCTCAATGTGTGGGGTTACATTCTTTTGATTCTCCTTCCCATCCCTCCAGGAGCAGGGGAAGGAAGAAGGTGGGGAGTGAGCGAGCAGCGGCTGCATGGCTCTGAGTGCCCTCTGGGCTTAAATCACGACAGTTAGCCATTATCATAATCATCTCAGAAATGATGGGTGTGGTGGCAGACCTGAATCCAGCAAAAGAATGTTGTCCCGGTAAAGCAGTTTTACAACATATGTGGAATACAGAGAATTTATCAAGAAAAGGAATTTCTCTATTTATGTAGGAATATTTCAAAGGCATTTTCAACATTGTTGTATATATTTTTTCTCAGGTATAAATCTTTCTGCAGGATCTGCACTTGCTAGTGTAATTAGCCAAAGCCTGCAGCAGTAGCCAGTTAAGCTACCAGGTTTCAGAAGGACTGAATATTTTTTAGCCTCCTCAATCCATTTCTGAAAATGTGCAAAAATGGGATTACAGGGAGGCTTTGTATGAGTTGCTTTAGCTGTAATTCCCGAAGAGTTTTTAGAACTGCTAATCTAAGAACTTGTCTCCAGAGGATGATGACTCTTAAATCTATTTTACAGATTTAAATACCTCAACCTTAATATCCAAGGTCACGGTTAGAAATGCCACTTACCCTTTCCATCCCCTCTCTGCTCTCTGAGAAGGATGATAAAATTACCAGGAGAGACAGAAAAAGATGAGCAGAAGGGTTAGGGAGAAAGAGAGAGGCATTTTTCCTTGCTTAGCTCAGCTTGCACTCTAACAGGTATTTACAGTCTCTGGCTCGTGGTGCTTGTACTCAGCTGTGTCAATCTGCTTCTATCCACAGGCTGACTGTAGCTAGGAGCAAGACAATTTATCTTTCTTGGTCTTACCCTTGTCTGTGTTCCCACACATTGAGGATATTTTTCAGGCAGCACAAATGTGTGAAATCTCTTGACTGCCTTTGCTCCTTGTGAGCATTGTATGCTCTGTCCTTCACCAGCTGTTGTTATGCCTTTATAGTTGGTGGATGAATTCTCAGAGCAGAAGCACAAATTTTGATGGAGTGAAAAAATAAAAAAAGAAAACAAAAAGAAAAATACATATGGTCCATACTGGAAGGGCACAGCTCTTGGTAACACTGCCTGCCAGAGAGGTTCTGTGCGTTGGATTTTCATATTCATGGGCTATCTTCTTAGCAGCTAGTCCCAGATGCTTGTGGACTCTGTGCATCTATCCTCTGTCTTTGTAGATTAGTGTTTCTGGGTGAGGAAGGAAGGTGCTCTATGCTGCTGCTTCCCATAAAGATCACTGTCCCCAAAAGGATCAGCAGCATCACTGCCACCCTTGCACAAGGTATTCCCAGTTCTCCAAAACATAATGGCTGATTTATTTATTTATTTATATATATTTACCTTTTAAATGTGCAGAATTTCTGTGAGCATTTTTTACAATAGCTAAATATTTCTTGGGAAAAGACTAAGACTAAGTGGAAGGGGGGGCGGAGGGGAGGAGAGATACAAATTATTTTCAAGTGGTCATGTTCCTCATTGTCTGCTTGATCCCCAAAACAAAAGGAGCCTTCCCCAAATATTTCTCATGCTAAAGAGAGGTTTTGGTGTGTTGGTAGACTATTCACAAAGCAGAATCATGCATGTGGCAATTTTATATTTAACATCTCTCAAGTGATAAAATATAACATCTTCAGTTTTAGATAAAGGCACTGATAATAAAGTATGATCTAGAGATTACAGAGGAATAATCTGTAAAGAAAAGTATAACTAAGTCACCTTTGGGACACTACTACATCATTCTAGCATTACCTCAAAATATTTAGTTGTAAGCTTACTGGGACATTCTGTACAACGGAGACTCCCCTTCTGGATCATAATGAGTGGAACTGGCAAAAAATGTCAGGTTTCTGATTAATCAAAAAAATGTACTGAAAATCAGCTTCAATATATGATGATTTTAGCTCTTAAAAGCAGTTATTTAGACCAAAATGGTTCAAGCACAACCAAAGATAAGAGATAGAAAGCCTTTTGTTTCTTCTATATCAATGTGTGTGGAACAGTGTCATTTTATATCAGGAGAACATTTGTTTACCAGTGATTACAGATTCAAAATCCAAGGTTTGACCAAATTAATAATTTTTTAATCTGGGGCAAAATGTCTGTGAAGTATCACAGAAATTCTCTGAAATTCTCACTTCTTTTTCAAATGCATGGGGAAGAGCATTACAGATTTAGTCCTAATGCTGTCTTCAAAAGAATTGTGAGCTATTTTGCATTTCACAATTATAATCAACAGAGACCTACAAAGATATGTAGAAATACTAGATAAATATTGGGAAATAGTAAAGAAATACCTTTTCAGATTGACAAATGTACAAAAAAATATTCCAAGGCTGCATAAATTCACCTCATATTTCAAATTCTTAATACAAATAATAAAGTTTTAATTGATAGTCCTGTAAATTCTGAGCAACTCTTTCAAATTTTGCTTTTTTTTTTTTTTCTGGCATAAGAGCCTTCTTCAGTAGGTATATTTTGAGAACAGTTGCTGGCAATATATGCATGCATTCCCAGCAAAGCATTTTTGCAAATGTACAGCCATAATTCAAATTAAAGATGAAAATAAGGCATAATTGATTCCAAAGTGAAAGCAGAGGCAACAGGAATATGTGAAGTGCCGTTTTTAGTTAAGTACGGAGATAACCAAATATATGGCAGCTGGAGCCAAGAAGAAAAATATAAGAAGATTCGCATGTGCATTTAGCAAATGTAGAAAAAAGCTAGTAGATGGGATAAGGCCAAGGAGAAGTAGTCAAAGAGTTCAAGTCAAATGTGGGACATCTGTATTAGGGATGTCTAGGCTTACAACATGAAGGAAGTCCATGAAACCTTGGTTTTAGACTTTATCTACTGATATGATCTTTCAAGCATAAAAAATGCACCCACCAGATTGAGTATTTTCCTGTAAGTCAATGAGAAATTGGTATAAGCTCTGCGCTGACTGTGATCTGTCACAGTACTGGCTCATTAAAGTCAGATGGATAATGGAGAGAAGTGACCCACAGGATACTGAATTTGAATTCAAACTCTCTATAACTCTTATATATATGAATATTCACTCATTCCTCAATCTGAGTGGTAGAGAGCAAAGGAAAATAACCCACATAACTAAAACTCCCCATTTCACGTCTGGTGAAGTAGGCCACTGCTTCCCACACCAGCCCTGAAGGAAGGGAGACTTTGTTTATTTATGAAGCAACAGTGTGAATCATATATTTCCACCCAAGCTTTTTGTTACTTTTGGAAGAATTTTGCCATATTAAAAATATTAGGGCCTCAATTTGTATTTTCAGTTTTTATTGTAAACTAATATTATATTTTTGTTTCTCAAAATTGTGTTGCTCTCCCATCACCTTATCTGATGTCTGTTGAAAGCATGTGCTGGCTTTAGATGTATGTGCAGCTCCTGTTGAATTCAGTGTCACTCCTTAACAAGGATTCAATTATCTGCTGTTAATGGCCCATCCATTTAGAAAACACCTATTGCTTTCTCTAAGTATGCTCTTAAACGCATCCTAGTATTGACTAGGTTTATCTGGAGAAGGTATCTGCTGAGCATGCTGTCAGGATACCACTTACCAGTGTATCTCTTTTGTCATTTGATGTTCTCTAATTCTTATTTTAATAAATTCTTATTTTAATAAATTCTTATTTTTTAGTACAGTAGTGCATGTACCTCTGTGACCCTGTCTGTGCATGAATCTTAGAAAAACGTGCAAAGCTTCAACTTCAGTGATATGCCTTAGAAAATATTGTCAGAATTTGAAGTAGTATCTCTGGGAGAAGCCAGGAAGACCATTGTCAACTACAGCTGTAACCAAAATACAACCAGCTCTTAAATACCCAGATGGAACAGACATGATTCACCATTTTAATATCACTCAAAAGAACATCAGCAACCTTTAGTAGACAAATTACAAATGCAAAAAGATTAAAAACTGAGTCAGTGCTGCTGGGATTGTTAACTTTTCAGTACAGGGAGTGTGATTTTATCAGAGTGGGTGCCTGGGCCACAGGTAAAGAAACAACCTTGGTTCTTCCCTTCACACAGCAAAGAAAACCATGCTTTTTTTTCCCCATGTCTTGTCTTAGCAGCAGTCCCTCCACGTGGCACCTGGCAGCTGAATCCTCAAGCTATACATATGAAGTTGAAAATGTTACGTACTCAAACACCACTGAGTGCAGCTGAAAGCTTACTGACTCCCTGATGGCAGCAGCTTAGCATGGATAGCACATAATTTTCCTCCTCCAACCAGCCTATGGAAAATTGAAGTCTTTCAAATGTTCACCTTGACAGATCTAGGTTAGCAGAATCCCTGACAGCCCAGCTGTGTCCTTGTGTCCCTATGTCTCTATTTGAACATAGAAAGCATATTTTAGGAGGGGCAGAAAGAACAAGAATAGCTAGTTTGCCCTTCTGAAAGAGCTGTGGGTTTACAAAATTCTGCTAAAAGAGAGGTGCCATGCTTGCTGATGCTGCCTGATCACTATCAAACAGGTTTATACTCCTGATCTGTGGCTGTCAGCCTGAGATGCAGAAACAGAAGATGTCCTTTTTTCCTGGTTTACATGTTTTATGTACTTGCTAATTACTTCATAAGATAGTTAAATTTTACTTTGCAAGTCATATTACGCAAGGTATTGGTTTTGTCTTTGTTCCTGGCAAATGCAGTATGCTGTTTCTTTCTGCACATAACATCAGCAGCTCTCTCTGCTAGCTGTTATTATTTATCAGTTCAGTGATACCACTATGCTAAGGCAAATAAAGGGTGTTGTCTTTGGCCATAAGGGACAACATTGTGTTTGAATGCTTTTGTTTACTGATTTATCCTCATTAATAAAAATTTCTAGGTTTAGTCAGGGTATTTCCTTATTCATTAAAAATGCATGGTAAAAAATCCCAGTTGCACATGGTACTTCAGATAAGAGTGTTTCCAGATATAGGGCAGATAGATGTTTCTATGGGATATTTGTTCATTTTGTGGATACCAAGGCGCCCCAGACCTCAGGTCATGGTATCTCTGTGCAACACAAAAGTTTCCTTCTGAGTACATATAACTGAACATGCACACATGCAAACTACTATTTCAGTTGTTTATCAGTTCAAACAGTGGAAGCATGACATTCTTCATCCCATTCCAGTGTTATGCGCTGGCACACTCTGTGAGCAATGAACGATGTTAATAAAATCAAATTTTGGCCTGCACAAACTTTTCATAGATTAACCAAGGGTGTAAAATTTTGCTTTGGCACTGCTGGCACAATCCCAAGGTGTTAACACACACAGATATAAAAGTTCTTTAGCACACAGTAGCACTTCCCACACAGGAACAAATTCCTCTAGAACACAAATGTGTCAGTTTCTGTTTGCTCACACTTTCTCCACAATTGTTTTACATTCCTCTAGGAATATGTGGCAGAGCCCAGTGAAACCTGCTGAAGAGAGGGGAGACTGGCTTATGTCAGCAGCAATGAGGCAGGCACAGGGATGGGCACCAGAGCCTCTGTTTTGGGGTAAAGAAAGACATGCACACTAAGGGTTGATAGAGATGTACCTTTAGTTTAGGCTCCATGGAAATATTGCACAGACTGGTTTGTTGTTTTGTTTTTTTTTTCTCTAATTGCTGTAACATATGGAACGAAGTCTACTTTGTTATTCTACCATGAAGTATCTTTCTCATTAATCATTGTGTCTCTGTGGTCCACTAATGCCCTTATGCTAATTTGAATTAATCACTCTATTCTAGGTAGGTATCTCATGGTATAGGCTTTCATTATTCCTATAATTTGTTTTGGTTTGTTGTTTGGGTTTTTTATTCTTCAGATGTATGGGAGATTGTAAACAGAAGCTGAGGGTAAACAGACAGCCATAGATCACATACGCATTCGTTTCTCAGCTATGTTCATAAATTGCTCAATAATGTGGAAGATGCAGTGGTTGCAACTTTAGTGCAGCAAGCATCATGCAAGTGAGGTGCACAGGTGTTTGAACCCTAACAAGGGGAGGTATTTCTTTTTGCTGTTCCAGTAGGATGTTTGATTTCTGAATCCACTGGAGGAATGTGTTAAAATAAACCTCTTATTTATATTCTTGACAGCACTGATCTGATGTAACTTACTGGGTGAGGCAAAATGGCTGAGTTCACTGGTAAGAAAGAATGATGACACAAACTGCTCACTGGTGGCTGAAATTAGGTTTAAGAAGGTCTGTTTTCTTAAAGACCTTTGATGAGCTCATCTGTGTTTTGTAGCAGCAAAACAGTGATCTAAGACTTCACCTCAGCATAAAGCAGTGAGTTGCTATTGTCATGGGTTTCTGGCTATTTGAGTAGGAAAACTCCTGTGTTTAGAGATCCCAAGTGGGCATAATTAGATGGAAAACTGGCTTGTACCCAGCAGCCTTTACTGATCCATGGGATGCAAGGTAGAAAAGCTTGATGGGCAACAACTCAGCTTTGCAAGGAGCTGCTGTAGGGTTTACGATTGCATCTATTTTCTTTCAGGCAGTTCTTATTGAGGGCTCTTGAGTGAATCCGCATGGAAATACACAAGGACTCTGACTGAAAAGCAAACCACTCTTTCCCTGGTAGCATTACCCAGGGAGAACAGGAGGGCAAATAGACACTCATCATTCAGAGCTCTGCTAAGCACCTTCCAAGCCCTGATGGCAGCACCCCCACCACATTGTACACCCTGACTCTCCAGAAGCATTCATGGCTAGGAAACTAGCAGACTTTTAAAGTCATATTACAAAGTCTTTACCTTGAGATTAACCTTAATGTCTGTTCTGAAAAGCCTTCATTGCAGTCTGGACTATTTGCTTGTAAAAAGCAAATACATTATAAGTAGTTGCCAGTGCATTTTTTTCTTCCCCTTTATTCTGTTCACTTAGGGAAAGATGTCCATCTTATGATGTGTTTCATCTGAAGACTGATGTAGATGACAGCTTGCATGGAGGCTAATGGCATTGAGAGTCAGAGAGGGAGAATGAGCAGGAGCAGCTGGGAACAAAGGAGGTGTCCCCTTACCTGACAGGGAACAGGGCAACAACATGGTAAATAACGTTATTCCATACATATTTAAACACTCTGGAAAAGGAGATCAGATGTCTCATGTGTGGGAGTTAGTGTCCACATCGATATTTTTGCATTTCGCATAGCATCTAAATTTGGTGAATCATACAGTTAATGACTATGTAGGATATTTCTGGTTGGTGTGGGCTTTGAAGGCCCATGCTTCTAAAAAATCTTACAGGAGTGAATTCTTATGTTGAATTAACTCCTACTAATTATTGCATGGGAGGAAATGGTCTGCCAGAGAAGCATTCAGTCAAGGGGATTCTCACACATTTTCTCGTCTGCCCTTGTAGAAACGGAACTTACACAGGACTAAGGTCCCTTTTCATGTGCACCACTGAAGCATAATGTGACTTGCAGAAATCATGCCTGAATAAAGCTGTTTTGGGGAATTTGACACTTTTCAAGCTCATTGCCCTTTATACCACACTATATATAAACCCAAGAGCCTGTTTGGTCAACTGGATGAAAACTCTGTATTTTAGCCAAGGATACTTTTACACCTGCATGTTCAAAGTCTTGCTCAGAAAGGTCTGGTAGACTTTGGTTAGGCAGACCACTTTTTGAAGACTTTCAAATTACTAATTCCACTATAATCTTTTGAAAAAGGTTTGTTAAATAGGTCACTGCACTTGCAAAGCCTTTTTTATTCTGACATTTCTGAGTAATTCAGACTGAGTTTCAGTCTACTGGACTTACTTATTTGCATTTCAAAGACCTATAAGGTGAGCTGCAGAGCTGACACTCCTAGAGGCTGGGGTTTAAAGAAAACCCAGCACAAACCTTCGGCAATTGTTAGGGGAAATGCTGACTCATCAGTGATGTTACACTTCTGTAACCTGCCTTGGTGTCTAATTAGGGATTTCTAAATGAAAAACAGTTCAAAATGGAGAAAGCAAGGAGAATTTGACTGACAGGATTAGCAAAGAACAGAGCTGGATCTAAAGGGAACATTATCCTCCACATGTCCCTGAAATGCCTGACTGCAGATCAGAGAGCTGTAGGAGTGTACCTGCTTGTTGGGACCATTTATGAGAGAATAGGGTTTATAATAAACCACCAGGTCTACTATATCTTTCATTACCTGATTGAATGGGTATTTTTGCTCTCAAGTGAAGATGACACAGAGCTAATACTCTGCTAACCCATATCCTGCCTTGGAGCTGATGATAAGCTGCCAAGACTTGATGAAGGGCTACAAAAAAAAATTAAGCCTGAATTCCAGTAGCAACAAAGGAAAATGAAGGAAAAAGCCTAGAAAAACTGTTAATTTTTTTTAATTTTTTTTATTTTTTAATTTACAAAACTGAACACAACCCATCACTGAACATGGTTCCCTTTAGATCTCTGATTCCATGTCTGATCCCTGGACTGTACCAGCTTCATACAGATTCTTCAAATAGCTGTAGTGAAATAAGTCACCTTTAGATACTGTTAATGATGGGATAGTAAACACACCCTTATTCATGTATTTTATCATTTCAGATACCTTCACTGATAAAGCAAATCAATAGTACTTGAATTTTCCAGTTTAAATATCGAATGTGTTTAACTATCTGATCTCAGCATAGTTGAGGAGCATTCATAAATTTGTTCACAATAATGTTTTTATAGATTGATGGTGTAGTGTAGTAGTTAAACTCCCATTTTGGTGCCATTAGACAAGTAGATTGAGCCTAGAATCAAAGGCTCAGGAATTACACAGGCGCTCCTAAACTCTCTGTTAAGATATTGACAAGATGTTTTTGTCCAGATTTCTTCTGGTCATTTGGAATATACCTGGTTTATTCTAACACTATATTATACTAATATAATAACAAATACTTACAAATGTAAGTTATATTAACGGTTATGATATCTGCTTTGCCAGACATTTAAAACCCTGGAATGGAACTAATACCACCCCCCCCCCCTTTTTTTTTTTCTAATTATCTTGATTACTACAGGAATGAAACCAGTGCTGTATAATTTTCAGAAAATCAAAGGACATCTTAATCTCAGCAATATTAGACAAAATAATAGCATTTATAGAGCAAAAGTTCTTTCTATGAACTTCAGAAAATAAGATTTTTACTTTTTCTTTTTTTTTTCCCCCAAAAACCATTTACCCAAAGTTCACATTATACAGCCTCACTATGAGCAGAAGCTGTCCTTTCTTTGTAATCTATGTTTTTTCCCAATATCTTACCAGGGTGAAAGAAAAAAATCAACCAGATTTCCCAAGAAATTAACTTCATATTAAACTAAACTTTTTACTTTCATAGAATCAGAATGGTTTGGGTTGGAAAAGACCTTCAAAGACCATCTAGTCCAACCACCTTGATATATTTGCATTTGTTTTGTTTTTCTTGTTGATTTTCTACTTGTTAGACTCTTTTGTCACAACATAAAATTTGAAAGGGCATTTTGGAACAGAAAACTAAAAAGGAAAAGAGTAAAAATATACCCTTCCCCTTATTTCAAGTTTAAAAATAAATAATTTATATTGATAAAAAATGTGACTATTTAAAAGGAGTTTTTCCTTTTACAGTTAACAATTAAAAATATTTGCAAATTCCAGTAAGCTGTGAAGACAAACTCAGCACATTTTTCTGTGTGAGCTTTTCTGAGTCATATTTTGTACCTTCTTTTTTCTTACCCCCCCCCCCCTTTTTTTTTTTCTCCATCTACATGGCATCTGCTAATGAGAGTGCAGACTCAGCACTGTGCAGCACATCAACTGGGAACTGATTGAGATACTTTAAGTGAAGAGACAGGCACAAAACTGCTGGGGTAGTCTTATAGTTTAATTAAAGAATGAAACTGGAATCAATGCTACAATTTTAAAGCAGTTTGTAGAGTTCACTAACACAGTAAGTTTGTCTAAACACTCATGGTTAGATTTGGCAAAAGACAAGGTAATTTACCAATCAGTAAAAAGACATCTTAACCATGCCAAGTGCAAGGTCCTACACCGGGGTCAGAGCAATCCCAGGCACAGCTACAGGTTGGGCAAAGAGGAGATTCAGAGCAGTCCTGTGGAGGACTTGGGGGTGTTGGCTGATGAGAAAATGAACATGAGCCGGCTTCAGTGTGCGCTCGCAGGCCAGAAAGCCAGCCGTATCCTGGGCTGCATCAAAAGGAGCGTGACCAGCAGGTCAAAGGAGCTGATTCTGCCCCTCTACACTGCTCCTGTGAGACCTCACCTGGAGTATTGTGTGCAGTTCTGGTGTCCTCAACATAAAAAGGACATGACACTGTTGGAACAAGTCCAGAGAAGGGCCACGAGGATGACTGGAGCACCTCCTGTGTGAAGACAGGCTGAGGAAGTTGGGGCTGTTCAGCCTGGAGAAGAGAAGGCTACATGGAAACCTCATAGCAGCCTTCCAGTATCTGAAGGAGCCCTATAAGGATGCTGGGGATGGACTACTCATTAGGGACTGTAGGGACAGGACAAGGGGTAACGGGTTAAAACTCAAAAAGGGGAAGTTCAGATTGGATATAAGGAAGAAACTCTTTCCTGTTAGGGTGGTGAGGCACTGGAATGGGTTGCCCAGGGAGGCTGTGAATGCTCCATCCCTGGTGGTGTTCAAGGCCAGGTTGGACAAAGGCTTGGTAGACATGGTTTAGTGTGAGGTGTCCCTGCCCATGGCAGGGGGTTGGAACTACATGATCTTAAGGTCCTTTCTAACCCTAACTATTATATGATTCTATGTGATCAGGGCAGCAGAGGGGGAGATGCTGCCTGAATGTTCTCTCACTATGATCATAGTTAATAAAGCTTCTGTCCTACCTGTCCTATATTGTACTTGTGTTATTATGTACTTGGAGTTCACAGATCTCCAACATACACCAACATATTTGTCCTGGTGTTGCTAAAGTGTATTTCCAGTTCCATTGATGTCTTCCATTTTCCAGGAACTACCTGGAGAAACAAGCTTAATTATTTCTGTCTACTGATTTGGAGAAAACTCCAGGGACAAACCTGCCACCAAAGTTTTCAAGTTGACAAGCAGTTATTCTTTATTGTGGGGCCCGGAGGCATGGGGGATAGCTCCTCCTAACGTGTGTCCCCATATTGCTACACAAGCTGTCCTTATATAGCCACTGGGCGTATATACATATTCATGAGGCTACGTATGGATTACATCATTTTCCAGAAAGTTCCCCGCATGTGTACAAAAATGTGGTGGTGGTGGTCTCTGAGGGTCGTTTACTTCTTCCAACAATCTTCATAACTTCCAGCAGTCTTTGAAGCATTCAGCAGATGTTTATACCAGCTTACTTGGTTTGTTAACACCACAGACATAACAATCATCCTGTCCTTCTACTTACCAGTTAGTTTAACTGCAGCCCATCACGGACACCTGCCTTTCCCATATACTCCTTATCCTTACATCCTGTTCTTCTAGCCTATTTTTCTTACACTCATTTTGTACTAAGGTCATAAGGGCCTAAAACTATGTCAACTACAACAGTTTATCTTGTACAAGAATTCTCAATATGTTCTCTAGCTGTACTCTAGTCTTTTTTTTTCCTGTGAATCAGCCACCTCAGTAATTTTCCATTACTACCGTTACAAAGCCTTCAAACTTAACATTACTTAACTGATTTTTAAAGGTTTATATATTTCATTTTGTGATTTTGTGCTCCCCTTGTCTCACTACACATTTCTTTCCTAAACCGTGCAAACTTTTTATTTAGAGTCCCACAAGTGCAGGAAGTACTTTCCAGGAGATGTTACTGTGTCCAAGAACAAGTCACAGAATACACCTGATTTTATAAAGCAACTTTTATTGGGTGTTGAAGTTCTGGAATACTTAAGAAAACCTTTTTCAAGTACAAACATATTATTAATATTAAAGGAAAAAACTGCTATTATATTAACGCAGGAAAGACAAGTATTATGAGGAAAGTATTAATTAATGTGCTTAACAGTCTTGCTGCTCCAGTTTTTGGATGAAGTTGTTCTCATGGTGGGATTAAGAGACATACATTGAAATAAAGGGCAGGAGTATCTGATGGATATTAACAAACCTCAGACAGCTCCAGGTATAAGCAATGACTACCCTGCTTGCTTTGCCTATGCCAAAGCCCTAGAAAATCAGGCTTACTGCTTCTGCCACACAAGCAGCAAGTCAAGGTTTATGCAGCATAAATTACTAATGAAGTCATAGCCAGACTGTCTAAAATACACTGACGAAACATAATCAGAGCTCCTGCAGTGCTATGTGTAGGATGACTGAAATGTTTTATTCATATGTCTCAATCATTAACCATGTTATATTTTCATATAGGTTAAATAAAAATTTTGAGAACAGTGACACTGGTTTATCTACAGGTCAAGTTCTTCACCAGGAAGTCTCACCTTGGTCAAGTCTGTCTTTTTTTCGTTGATTTATCTTTTGTAATTAATTTGAGACAAAATAATTTGTGTTTTTTACTAATAAAATTATTAGTGTTCCATAAACATTCTGGCATGGGATTAGTGTCTTTTAATGCACTGCATTAAAAATTCAGCATATATTTATATTTACACAGATGATGGTTCTATGAGAAAAATTAGAATTTTACCTATCTTCTCACAGAAGCGAAGAGCCAAAGAAGGAACATTTTCTGAACCTATCTGAAAATATCTTCAATGTCATTGAGAATCCAGTTTTGAGATTTTGAGATATGTAGAGTGAAGTCCTGGCTTGGCTGAGGGAGTTTTACTGTGGAACTCAAGGCTTCTCTTCAACACCCCTGCAAAATGGTTAGATATGTACTAAGATATAGCAAGAACAATAACCCTTAGGCCAGTCTGCATGAAGATGTTTATGGGGAAGGAATGGGAAAGATTAGAGAGTCTTCTACCTCCCTGGGTGCCAAATTGCCCCTTTACCACCTGCAGAGTAGCTGAGAAGTGGGCGACGCTATGGAAATCAGTAATCTACAGCCATGCTTGACCTTTCCTTTGTGCTTTCAGTGCCTTACTCCAGTCTTGGTTAATGCACAGGGATCAGAGCGGGTGCTTCTACCCGAGCCTCTGAACGGCCTTCATCTATTGTAACCATGGAAAAGCAGCCGTTGTGCCTGCGTGGGGAACTAGAAAAAATTGCAACTGCACTTTATATTCATAACACAGCTTGTTCTGTGCTGACCTCCCTGTGTAGACAAGCTCTTTATGAGATCATCTGCAGTTCTGACGATAATGGAGGCTTTATTTTCTCCTATTGGGCCTCAGGGTGCAAGAGCTATTGTAAATCCTCTTGCACTTGTGCATGCTATTTCTCTTTATTCCTATCCTAATTTACAATTCCTATCCCCTAGACCAAAATACCTATGTAAATAAGCTTTTTTATTTTAATTTTTCAAAGTTATAACTCTACACAGTCTGACACAAAAAAATCCACACACTTTCCTTTTTTTTTGAAGGAAAGTGTTGTTTGGTTGTTTTGTTTTCAGGGGAGGAGGGGGCTTTACATAAGAAAGGTCAAATGCTCCATCTCACATTTTATTCATTTAATAGCAGGATGCTCTTTCTGGCCATCTGCTTATTGTTGAATTAATTGACAATTAATTGTCTCTTAATTGAAGCATTTGTTTCCAATTTTCAAAGATTAGCAGGGTATTAAACAAGAGAGGTCAACACAATTTAGGAGAATGTTTTAAGTTTTGAGTATAGAAGCTGGGAATTGTAGCTTTCATTAAACATCAGTCTGGTATAATTTGTGTTATTAAAAGCGGCAATTTCAGCCAATTACTGCAGCTGTGTTGAGTTTACTTGCTTGAATGATTCCTGATTCCAGGACTCAAGAAGAGCTGAACTCTCACTATTGCTTGCTACTTTTATGTCTTTTTAAATATAGAATTAAAAATATAAAGTAAAACTGTAAAAATTATTCTGTTTTACTGGAAAATATAACTCTTTAATAATAAACCCAAACATATAATAATATCTGTTCATAAAGCCAGACTTGTAAAAGAAAAGACTGGTGGTGGTGGAAGCAAGACTAAAGCCCTGGCTCTGCATGAGGGCAGGTGAAATGGTCCTGTATGCTCAAGGGTGATCTGTGGAGACCAGGATCAAGCACAGGGAGCACAAAAACAAGAGTTAGTTGTATCTGATGTAATTACACTGGGCAGATTATAAGAAGTCCTTTAACATACAGGAACTGAGCTCTGAAGCTTGTGTGAGACCATTAGATCTGAACCTCAGCACTCTACCAGCCACTGACTTTACCATAAGGTATTCAGGTGAACCCTGAAAGTTGTGTTTCACTGATTAATATTGTCAAGAATATACTCTATTGAGTCCATGTCAGCTCAGGACTGTTGATAGCCATCAGTTTAACTTTTGCTTGTGGTTTACATTCCATTAAGTAATTTAAATGCTTAAATTGAATAAGGCTGTGGTCCCTTAATGCATCTGCTTTATTAAATGGAAATACTAGTATTGGAGGGTATGTTTTTGAAAGAACTTTTGTATTTTATTCTCCAGAAAGTTACATACTAAGGAAAAAAATCATGCCTTAGTTTAATTCAATCCAATCTGTAGCTTTATTAAACACTGATTCAGCAGGTTCTGGGGAGAATTTTTTTCTCTTACATTTGGGTTTTGATATTGCATGTATTTTTGTACTGAGTAATTTTAGATAAATTTTAGTAAATTTAGATTTGGAAAAGTAGGCATGTTCCCCAATTGGATGTTACTTTATTTAACAGACCACTGCCTTCTCCCCAGATTTTGGGATACAGACCAGAAGGGATCTGTTTTTCCCAGTATCAATGCCTAGACATCAAAAGTTGTGCATGTGAACTGATACAAGCATTCATTTGATGACATTATACCCACTATCTAATCACAGAGAAATATCTTTCAAAGCCCAAGCTAACAGAGTTTAGGAGATAGAAGTATCAGTGCCTGAGTAGATAATACTGATTGCTTAAAGAATACAGTATGCTCTATCTTATTTGATACAGAAGAAATTAAATTTGATTTTGATGTTTGCCTGCACTGAGTCTGTACGAGGATGAATGTATATTCATCTGTCACTGTGTGTGGAAACTCTATAAATTCCACCCTTATCCAGCCAAGACAGTCTTATTTCTCTTTTCTCAGATATATAAAATAATTATGTTCAGAATAGCCACAAGATGAACCAGGTTACATCAGATAGACTGTGATTAGCATATTTTAAAAACAAAGAAATAAGATATCAAGAAATGTAAAATGTTTTTTCATACTTCCCTTCAACCCTGTGGCATGATGTCTTAAGGCTTTTCTCTGAGCCCTGCTGATCCATGAGACAGCCTGCGAAGGGCAGCTATGAGACAGATGGTGTAGGATAAATGCAGTGGAAAAAAGGATCAGGTAGTTGAAGCTGCTCAGGATCATAAATTTAGCTTAAAACCTGAAGAAATTAATCCAAAAGAATGGTAAGATACAGATACATAATTTTTCTCCCTGGCTTTGCAGTTTGTCAGTAAATTGCCTCTATTGTGTGTGATAAGTGTGAAAAAGAGGATGTTCAGGTGTCAGTAGGATGTCAGTGAGTATTGGGGTCTGAATCAGAGTTTGAATGGGAACACAATTCCTTCTACTCACAGTAATTAACAGACGGCATATATTCAGAGAAAAATAAAGTGATAACCCATGTTACAAAAGCCCAAATTCCAGACATGTTCTATAAACCAGAAGCAAAGATAAATCTCCTGTTTACCTGGATTTAGTGTAAACCATAGAATCCAACAAATCTTTCCTGACTCAGCCCATATTTAACAGCTGGGAACCTGTTCTCACTGGGTCATGCCTGCTGGCTTCAAAAGATTTATTTTTGATTTACTTAAGCATGAGTGGAAAATACGGCCTGATTGCTTTTATTGAATACTGTTGTAGAGGGGTTACAGTAAAAATAATTTAGTGGTTCTACATGAAGGTCCTTAAAAAAAAAAAGTAATAACGTTGTTAATGGTATCTACATAAATTTATATTAGCACTGAAATAGAGGATATTTTTATTTTTTAAATAATAAGCTTTGTGTAGATCCTCACCAAATGCTGTGCAGAATAATTCTGCAGAGAAAGCGGAATACTTAAAGTAAAATTTAAAATGAATAGAACTGGGCAGATGAAAAATAAGGGTTATGTAAACTGGAAAATAATATATATTCTCTTTGGTTGAACAGTCATAAAAGTCCATGTTAATTTCTCTATTTATTCATTTAATATGAAAATAATTTTAGACACTATACATCAAAGTTCAGAATAAGACTTCCACTGCAGAAACTTAGGTCATGGGAGAACTGAATTAACCAAATTATCAATGCTGCATATGTGCTTCTGGATTATTTTTCTATCTGAATCCTTTTATAGAATCATAGAATCATAGAATAGCTGGGGTTGGAAAGGACCTTAAGATCATCTAGTTCCAACCCCCCTGCCATGGGCAGGGAAACCTCACACTAAACCATGTCACCCAAGGCTCTGTCAAATTTGGCCCTGAACACCACCAGGGATGGAGCATTCACAACTTCCTGGGCCAACCCCTTCAAGTGCTTCACCACCCTCACAGAAAAGAACTTCTTCCTTATATCCAATCTAAACTTCCTGTTTAAGTTTTAACCCGTTACCCCTTGTCCTATCATTACAGTCCCTAATGAAGAGTCCCTCCCTCTCATCCTTTTAGGCCCCCTTCAGATACCGGAAGGCTGCTATAAGGTCTTCACGCAGCCTTCTCTTCTCCAGGCTGAACAGCCCCAACTTCCTCAGCCTGTCTTCATACGGGAGGTGCTCCAGTCCCCTGACAATCCTCGTGGCCCTTCTCTGGACTTGTTCCAACAGTTCCATGTCCTTTTTATGTTGAGGACACCAGAACTGCACACAATACTCCAGGTGAGGTCTCATGAGAGCAGGATCACCTCCTTCGACCTGCTGGTCACACTCCTTTTGATGCAGCCCAGGACATAGTTGGCTTTCTGGCCTGCGAGCGCACACTGAAGCTGGCCCATGTTCATTTTCTCATAGACCAACACCCCCAAGTCCTTCTCCTTAGGGCTTCTCTGAATCTCCTCTTTGCCCAACCTGTAGCTGTGCCTGGGATTGCTCCGACCCAGGTGCACTTGGCATGGTTAAACTTCTAAGGCTGGCATCAGCCCACCTCACAAGTGTGTCAAGGTCTCTCTGGATGGCATTCCTTCCCTCCAGAGTATTGATGCGTGGATTGACTCCACAACTCGTTAAAGTTGTAAAGTAGGTATGCTTTTTATTCAGCGCTGAGACGCACAGGGATAATTCCTCAAAGTCATGCGTGCCTCAGTGTTGTTTCCCTCTACATTTATTCTCTAAAGTTATATATATTTATAAGGTTGCACAACATGCCTATACATATGCATGTACTATCCCTGCTTCGTATTATAATGAGCCAGAAGGTCCTCTGCGCCTGCGCAGTGCCCCCTCTGGTCATGGGCAGGGGTCTTCAAGATGAAGTAAATGAGTCTTCCTCCTGTGGGTAGGGGTCTTCATGATGAATAAGTCTTCCTCTTCTTGCACTTTTCACCTTTTAGCCTTCACATATGGCCTTGGGGTTTGGTCGGTGTCCCAGCCATAAACTGTCTGCTTCTTCCCCTTATCAGTAGATTCAGTGTCTGCTTTTCCTTATCAATAGCTGCTTATCAATAGAACCAAGTGTCTGCTTTTCCTTATCAATAGGACCAGGTGTCTTTGTTCTGCTTAGCAGGCATTTACAACAGACAGTACTTTTGTTTAAGCAAGCAAATTCCTCTAACTCCCTTGTACAACCCCCCTGTACAACCCCCTAGTACAACCCCCCTGTACTACCCCCCTGTACATTGGTCAACCCTCTGCATCAGTATCAAACTGAACCACACAGCTGGGGTCATCAGCAAACTTGCTGAGGGCGCACTCAATCTCACCGTCCATGTCACCGACAAAGATGTTGAACAAGACCAGTCCCAACACTGATCCCTGAGGGACACCACTCGTTACTGGTCTTGAACTGGACATTGAGCTATTGATCACAACTCTGAGTGCAGCCATCCAACCAGTTCTTCATCCACTGAGTGGTCCATCTATGAAATTGATGTCTGTCCAATTTAGAGACAAAGATGTCATGTGGGGCAGTGTTGAATGCTTTGCACAAGTCCAGGTAGGTGATTTGAACTACTCTACCCCTGTCCATCAATTCTGTAGTCCCATCATAGAAGGCCACCAAATTGGTCAGGCAGGATTTCCCCTCAGTGAAACCATGTTTGCTGTCACGAAGCACCTTGTTGTTTTTCATGTGCCTTAGCATGCTTCCCAGGAGAATCTGCTCCAAGATTTTGCCAGGCACAGAGGTGAGACTGACTGCTCTGTAATTCCCTGGGTCATCCATTTTTCTCTTCTTGAAAATGGGGGTTATATTTCCCTTTTTCCAGTCATCAGGAACTTCCCCTGACTGCCATGATTTTTCAAATATGATGGCCAGTGGCTTAGCAACTTCATTCGCCTGCTCCTTCAGGACCCGTGGATGGATTTCATTAGGTCCCGTAGACTTGTGCACATTCAGGTTCTTAAGATGGTCTTGAACCAGATCCTCTCCTATAGTGGGCCTAGGGTCTTCATTCTCACAGTCCTTGCGTTTGCCTTCCAAGACTTGGGTGGTTTGGTCAGAGCCTTTGCCAGCGAAGACTGAGGCAAAGAAGTCATTCAGAACCTCAGCCTTCTCCAAATCCCGTGTAGCCAGTTCTCCTGATAGCTTCCAGAGAGGGCCCATGCTGTCTCTAGTCTGTCTTTTATTTGCAATGTAACTATAGAATCCCTTCCTGTTATCTTTCACATCCCTAGTCAAGTTTAATTCTAACTGGGCCATAGCTTTCCTAACCTGGTCCCTAGCTTCCCAGGCCACATCCCTGTATTCTTCCCAGGCTGCCTGTCCTTGCTTCCACCTTTTATAAGACTCTTTTTTCCCTCTAAGTTTCCACAGCAACTCAACAGTTGGGAATGACTTTTCCCAATGCTTTCCAAGTAACATTCTGGTATGTCAAGAATTAGACTAGAAATAATCCATAACCATAAAAACATGACATTCTCCCATAAATATCTGGTTCACTGTCAAGATTGGTTCAGGTGAGATAAATAGCCTTAACTTAATGAATTTCATTGACTAATTGCAAAAATGAATCGGTTTGCTATGCAAAACCTAACCAAATGTTTTGCACTCCATGTCCTAAACCCCAGATAGTTGTCTATGTCATGTCACTGAAGCAACACACAAGATGAACATCAAATCTTTTAGCTTTCTACTTTTATAACTTTTTTTTATCTGGCCTGGTATGTTGAGATGCTGTTGTGTCAATAGACACAGGCTGGTGAAAGCTCCAAATAAATACTCTCGGATGCTTTTATTAACTATGCATTCTTGAAAGCACATCTTTGCTAAAATTGCTCTCATATTTTCCTCAAATTGATATCAGTAATTTTCACCTCATTAGCAAAATTTAAGTATGAACATAATTTCTAACAAAGGGAATTCCTGCAGATACTCTGTTTTTAAATATCATTGTTTTCCTTTCTAACAGGAAAGGCTATTAATAAAGTCCTAACAGACTTTGATCAATGAGTCTCCACCACTCATTCCCTTATGTCAAGCAGATTTCTGAAGCCTGTATTTTTCTTCTTGCAATTTGGCAAAACTTAATCTTACATAAAATCAATGCATATCACAGCTAGTTAAATGTTACTTCTTCCTGATATCCCTTTGAACTGGCAAACTGTTCAGCACGATACAGAGCCATGTGGGTTGCACTTACTTTAAATGTTCAGAATCTCATCTCATTCCTTGTTAAATTGAACAGAAAAATTTGTGAGTTTTACCCTGGATGATATGAAATAGGTGTCTTGTTCCCACTGTGAGTGAAACCCTTGCAGAAGAGAAAAATGTGGGATGTGTAATGTGCCGCCACAGTGTAAAAATTGTCTGGCTTGTGTTACAAATGGTTTTATCTGTTTCAATTCCATTGAAGAGAAAAATAATTTTAAATTTTTGTGGAGTAATGTTCTAGCATATAAAATAAGTGTTAGCTCCAGACCACCAAATGTAACAGGTCTCTTAAAACATCTGTCAGTAATATTGGGGGAAAATGCTGTGCTGCCAAAAAGGACTTCAGTTTGTGTGGCGTAATATTGGTGGCCTCATGCTGACAATTTTAAAGTGTCCTTGAAATTTACAAATATTATCAATGGCAAATTTCTATAAAACTGCTATACTTGGAGGCATTATATATTTCATATTGAAAGCAAAATAGATACTCATCACAGAAATAAAAATTAGCTTTTGAATTACTGAAAATAATCCTAATCTGAATGTCTTGGATATGTTCAAAAACTTCAACTCCTTATTACTGTTAATGCTCTCAAACACAGAGACTTGGTACATCACATCACTGACACTTTGCAAGGAGTGCGAATTTGGAATCGGTCATGAGCCTGATCAAAGCAGGACAAAAAAGAAAAAATAACTAAGAGGGGACATTAAATTGAAATGAACAGATATAGACATAGTGATTAGAAGATCCACTGGCTTTATTTAATAAAAAAAAAAGTATTTTTGAGATGTTTGCATTGATTTTTTGTATCATAGCTCCATACGTATTCATAAAGCATATATTGCATACAAAATAAACTACTGGTTAAGCAGTGTACTAATTGTGAAGTTAAATGCTTCAGAAGTAAGAAATGCCAAGTATGTAATTGCCTGTGCAATTTTATCTTTGTTCTTTTGCATATCTACCCTGCAACGACTCACCTAGGTGTTGCTGCAGGGGTAGTGGCAGTGGCCAGAGCGCTTACATGGGTCGTGACAGTCTCCGTGTGGTTACAGGCACAGCAAAAAGCTGGTCTTGCTTCTGCTCAGTCTCTCGACAGCCCTTATTGTTGCTCTTCACAGAAACAAGTTTTACACTATTATAAAGACTCTTCCAAGCACAGCCACAATTTTATTTTCTGATTTGAAGTGAAACCTACATTAGAAAACCAGTTAATGTTTCAGAGTTTATTCAGATTAAGAAAGAGAGGCATACCTGATATCAAGTTTCTAACCTAAGAATTTTTATTAATTTCAATATCCCATGCAGTGGTGACAATATTTCCTTAGAAGAACTCTTAAGTCTCATGTTTCAGCTTTATACTTTTGTATTCCTCCTGCTCAGGGCATGCTCAGTCTTTGGAAGGAGGTAGCAATGTGATCCTGAGATCTATAGCTCTTCTGCGGATGCTCAGGTTCTGCTCTGGCAAGAATATTAAATTAGACACAATTTTCAGGGTTTTTATATTTTTACCCCTGTTTCCTTGAAGAGTTGTAGACCCAGCAAAGCTACTGTCTGCGCTACAGGTACATAAGAGAGTGCAGACTCAAAGCATTATGTTTGCTCCAGGCCTGCAGCTGATGCACTTCTGCAAGTTCAGCCAGCTGCTTTTCTTGCTTGGTGAGCTGTTTTATAATTCCTCACATCAGCTCATCTTGGAAATAGGTGAGTGTTAATGCTGGTTCAAGAAACCAAGCAGAAGCATGTGAGACATCAGCTCATAATGCTTTAAATTCTCATAACACACTGATGAAGCAGTGGTGCTGCTGTGACTTGCAGATGTGAATAAGCTGTAGGTTATGTGATCTGTCGTGGCCAGGTAAAAGGAAAATATGCTGTACGTAACATGTACTGTATAGAAATGGCCACATTACAGATTATAATTTTGTAGAGAAAGAAAGTACGGAAGCCTCCAACCATTTCCTGATGGATTCCCTGACACTGTGATTGGGTTTCCACAAATATTTCAGAAAGATGTATTTCTGATATTTTATTTCATTAATAAGAAGTAGTATCATAATTACCAGCGCCACAGTACAAAAAGCACTGTGTTGTAAAATAACTCATCAGGACATCTATGAGATGAAGACTGCATTAACTGTAAAGTTCCTTCCCTATGTTCAAGTGGTATATCAGTTAGAGGACATATAAGGCTCAGATTTAAATGTATCATTATTGTATGTTTGTTTCCTTAGTCTCACTATAAAGTTAAAGAAATACTACTGTCAAGGTCATTTGGCTAGAGCCAAACAAGGGCAATCCCGAGAAACTTATACTTTTTTTATCTACTGTGACTGATCTTAAACTATGCTAGAGGAAGTGCCTCCATTTCCTTTATTTGGAATTAAAGGACATTTCCATCACAGAATCACCCCTGTACTACAGCATTAACTTCATTTTTATAGTCATCAGACAGAGAAGGTAACAGGGAAGGGGAGGCGTGAGATTTTTAATTGAGTCCTTTACTGGAACCCCTATTGAGAGCCAGGCAAAGCAATTTGTTGAAGGGATTCAAAGACTGTGAGAGAAGTATGTTTATTAGATGTGTTCAATAGCTACTTATGAAAGTCAACAAAAGGAGAGCAGCCTTGCAGGTTCACTATCTGAACCAGTGAAAAGCGGAGGAGGGAGCAGAGTTTATAGTATGTATATTAAAGTTGTTTCACAGATGTTAGCCCCCTTACCATCCTTGTGGTCCTCCTCTGGACTTGCTCCAAGGGCTCCATGTCCTTTTTATGTTGAGGACACCAAAACTGCACACAGGACTCCAAGTGGGATCTCATGAGAGCAGAGTAGAGGGGCAGGATCACCTCCTTCGACCTGCTGGTCACGCTCCTTTTAGAATCACAGAATCATAGAATGGTTAGGGTTGGAAAGGACCTTAAGATCATCTAGTTCCAACCCCGCTGCCTTGGGCAGGGACACCTTACGCTAAATCGTATCACCCAAGGCCTCGTCCAACCTGGTCTTGAACGCTGCCAGGGATGGAGCATTCACAACCTCCTTGGGCAACCTATTCCAGTGCCTCACTGCCCTAACAGGAAAGAATTTCCTTCTTATGTCCAACCTAAACTTCCCCTGTTTAATTTTTAACCTGTTACCCCTTGTCCTGTCATTACAGTCCCTAATGAAGAGTCCCTCCCCAGCATCCCTATAGGCCCCCTTCAGATACTGGAAGGATGCTATGAGGTCTCCACGCAGCCTTCTCTTCTCCAGGCTGAACAGCCCCAACTTCCTCAGCCTGTCTTCATACGGGAGGTGCTCCAGTCCCCTGACAATCCTCGTGGCCCTTCTCTGGACTTGTTCCAACAGTTCCATGTCCTTTTTATGTTGAGGACACCAGAACTGCACATAATACTCCAGGTTAGGTCTCACAAGAGCAGAGTAGAGGGGCTGGATCACCTCCTTCAACCTGCTGGTCACGCTCCTTTTGATGCAGCCCAGGATACAGTTGGCTTTCTGGGCTGCAAGCGCACACTGCCAGCTCATGTTCATTTTCTCATCAGCCAACACCCCTAAGTCCTTCTCCGCAGGGCAGCCAGTATATACCTGGTTTTCTGGGCTGCAAGCACACACTGCTGCCTCATGTTCAGTTTCTCATCAACCAACACACCCAAATCCTTCTCTGCAGAGCTGCTCTGAATCACTTCTCTGCCCAACCTGTAGCTGTGACTGGGGTTGCCCTGACCCAGGTATAGGACCTTACACTTGGCTTGGCTGAACTTCATGAGGCTGGCATTGGCCCACTTCTCAAGTGTGTCAAGGTCCTTCTAGATCCCATCCCTTCCTCCAGCTTGTCAACCAGATCACATAACTTAGTGTCATTGGCAAACTTGCTGAGGGTGCACTCCATCCCACTGTCCGTGTCACCGACAAAGATGTTGAATAGGATTAGTCCCAAAACTGACCCCCGAGGGACACCACTTGTTACTGGTCTCCAGCTGGACATCGAGCTGTTGACTGCAACTCTTTGCATGTGGACATCCAGCCAGTTCTTTATCCGCTGAGTGGTCTATCCATCAAATTGATGTCTCTCCAGTTTAGAGACAAGGATGTTGTGTAAGACAGTGTCAAACTCTTCCCACAAGTCCAGGTAGATGACATCAACTGCTTTGCCCTATCCATCTACAGTTCTGTAGCCCCACCATAGAAGGCCACCAAATTGGTCAGGCATGATTTGCCCTTAATGAAGCCATGCTGGCTGTCACCAACCTCCTTGTTATCTTTCACATCCCTAGCCAAGTTTAATTCTAACTGGCCCTTAGCTTTCCTGACCTGATCCCTAGCTTCCTGGACAACATCCCTGTATTCTTCTCAGGCCACCTGTCCTTGCTTACATGGTTTACAAGCTTCTTCTTTCCCCTTCTACATTTTCTCAGCAGCTCCTTATCCATCCATGGAGATCTCCTGGCTCTCCTGCTGTATTTCTCTCTTAGGAGCTTCCTAGGAGCAAAGCTCCTAAGGTTGGAGCAAGTGATCCTTGAATATCAACCAACAGTCTTGGTCCCCCCTGACCTCCAGGACTTTATCCCATGCAGCTTCACTAAGGAGTTTCCTGAAGAGGCCAAATCTGCTCTTAAGGTCCAGGGCAGTGAGCTTGTTGTGTACCCTTCTCACTGTCCTGAGGATCTCAAACTTGACCATCTCGTGATTGCTACAGCCAAGGCTGCTCTCGAGCAACACATTCCTAACCAGCCCCTCCTTGTTGGTGAGCATTAGGTCAAGCATGGCACCTTCTCCTTGTTGGTTCCTCTATTACTTGCAGGAAGAAGTTGTCTTCCACACAAATGAGAAACCTCCTGGATTGCTTGTGCTGGGCCATACTGTCCCTCCAACAGATACCAGGATGGTTGAAGTCCCACATGAGGCCAATGGCCTGCAGCATGAGCCTGTTCCTATCTGTCTATAGAGCGCTTCATCCACAGAGACCTCCTGGTCAGGCGGCCTGTAACAGATCCTCACAGTAATGTCCCCCATCACTGCTCTCCCTTTGACCCTGACCCACAAGTTCTCTGTTGACTCATCACCTGTCCCCAGACAGAGTTCCATACTCTCCAGGCTACGACTGACATAAATAGATATTCCCCCTCCCCTTCTGCCTGGCCTGTCTTTCCTAAAGAGCTTGTAACCTTCCATTCCAACACTCCAGTCATAGGAACCGTCCCACCATGTTTCTATGATGCCAATGATATCATATCCCCATAAACATGCATACATCTTTAATTCCTCTTGTTTACTCCTCATACTATGGGCGTTTATATAGAGGCACCTGAGCCTAGCTCCAAATAAAGGAGACTCATTAGCTGGAGCAGCTGAAATAGCTCTTCATTGTTCCAAGCATTTGTTATAGGTGCTGGTAACCGGCTGGGAGTGTTGGGATGGAATGATGCCTCCTCCCCCAACAAATCTAGTTTAAAGCATCCTTGACCAGCCTGGCAAATCTCCTACTACAGCAGTTTTTCCCCTTCTCAGACCAGCTCCACCAGCCCCCCATCAGACCTGGCCTCCCAAATCCAGCCCCATGTTCTAAAAAAAAAAAAACCCTGACTATGGCACCACTATTATAATCATTTATTAACCTGCCAAATCTGCCTAGCCTTTCAAGGTCCCCCCCTTTGACTTGGAGGATTGATGAAAAAACTACCTGAGCTCCAGAGCCACTAACCACCTCCCTCAAGGCCCTGTAGTCCTTCTTAGCGTTCTCCAGGCTACTGCTGTCTATATCACTAACACCCACAAGGACCACAGGATGCGGGTAATAGTGGGACTTACTAGAGCAGGCAGCCCCCCTGATCTGTGTCCCTGGTAGGCAACACACCTCCCTTGAGATGGGGTCAGGCCGACAGATGGGTGTCTCTGTGCCCTTCAAAGTAGAGTCCCCTACTGCTATGACCCACCGCTTTTTCCTGGCAGCACCAGTAGTGATTTTCTTTACCGGTGGCTCAGCAGGATGTTCATTTGGTGCAGTTTCCTCATTAGCCCCCTGCAGAACTGCAAAGCCCCTTGTTTTCATTTGTCGTCTTTTTCTTGTGGTTTTTTTTTTTTTGTTTGTTTGTTTGTTTTTTTTTGTGTGTGTGTTGGTTGTTACTATCATCTCCCAGCTTCCTGGATTAATGTCTGTCTTTCCTGTATGCTCTATGGTGGACACCTGTGGCCCCTGCTTGGGCCTGGAGCAAGCTTCAGCTCCCTCTCAGCTTCCCTGACATCTTTCAGCCTATTGACAGCGTCCTGCAGCTGAGTCCCTGCTGCAGGAGGACCTCCACCAGGGCACACCGAGTGCAGCCCTGCCCATTGTGCACCCTCTCCTCACCAGACCAGTGCAGGCACTTTCGGCACTCCGAGCACTAGGCTGCAGCCGCTTCTCTCATCGGCTCTGTCTGGTGCCGACGGCGCCGCCGCCGGAGCAGCCGAAGCAGAGTTCCCAGCCAGGGCCCTGGCCCTCAGGCGAACGCTAGGCCCCCTGGCCGTATTTTACCCGCTCACGGCTGTGCGGGGCCTCCTGGCGCCGCCCCCTGTGAGTCCCTGCTCCCCTCGGCGCAGCTGCCGGCTCCTGGGCAAGGCCTGGCGAGGACTTGAGGCTCCTTCGGTGGCTCTCGCAGCTTAGAACTGAGGCTTCTGGACGCGGGGTTTTCCCCCCGCTCCGGGGTTGAAGGTGTCCTTTCTGGAGCCGCTCACCTTGGCAAATGACCTGCATATTTTTGAGTATGAATTACAGCACTTCTCTTTACAGAAACCAAGGAAACAACTGGAAATGAGGGATCTGACAACAGCATCTTTTTTAGTGTTACTTTACCTATGGGATTCTGACTGAGATAAAAAGCGGGAGTGGGTTCTGTAGAACCCAGTTAACAAACACAGGCTCTTTCAATGTCACGTTAAAGCCTGATTCTGTGGCATGGTTATACCTATATGAATATGCTACATGTAAAATATCCATATATACTTTGAAACTTTGCAGCAGAATAATGTCAGCAAAGTTTTTTACTTTAATACAGAACAGCAAAGATTTACTACCTAGCAGCTTTATTTAACAAGTTTTAAGGAATGAATCTTAAAACATTTGAAAAAATTTAAGGACAAAATATTATTTTCACTGCAGTAAATAATGAGGTGCTTTCTCTGAGTCTGTCTGGCTGAAAACTATTGTTTTCTTTTTGGTTAATGTTAAACCAAATGAATTCCCTTGTGCCAGTAAGATGGAGGCAGGGAAACATAGCTAGTGACTTCAGCCAGCAGTATGTGTTATCCATTGCTCAGCTGTCTGGTGCTTTGGCTTCCTTTCTGCCTGTTTTGAGTGATTAAACCCAGATTTCTCAGTGCCAGTCAACATGCACTTAACGTCATGCACAGATAGCAAATTAAAACAATGCATGAAGCAACAAGAGGATTTATATGCAGAAGCAGCTTTATATATTTTGGATATTTTAACCTTGGATCTTGCAAGTTTGGCAGACTAGAGTTCTCAGCATGATTCTGGTGAGACTCACGCACTGCACTGGTCCCGTGAATTTAGAACGTTGAAGTCTGCTTCTAGTGTAACCAGGTGAATCCCAGTGATGAGCAGCAGTCATGGGTTGTCCTCTGCATCATAGTTTTGTGTTTCTTCTCTGCCTCTGTCAACAACTGAGGAAATTCCTTGGAGGCTGCACCTACCCATGGCTTTACTTCTCCTTTTCTCTCTTTGTATCAAGAAGGGTAGCTTCTGCCTCCTTATTGGAGATATTTGCCATTTATTAGCAAATAGCTTCTTTGGGCTTCTCTAAGGGTCCTTGGTGTCTTTCTCTGTGCTGCTGTGACCTTGTTGTGCCTCAGAGCCTTCTCCTCTCAAAGCCTTTGGTAATTTAACTTGGTGTCTTTGGGCTGGAGAGCATCACCCAGCTGAACCCTGGTGAATGTGATACTAATATAGCAGGACTTATCTAGTCCTGCAATTTTGTAAGGAACTACATTGGTAAAAACAAGTGATTAGGCATAAAAAGTGATTGGTCGCACTAGTTAGTGAGGAAAGTACATGGTTACTGTGGTCTTTTATTTCACTATTTTCAAGACTCCCTTTGGGAAACACATGTTGAGTGAATAAGTATGCTTAAAAGGCACATCAGATGGTAGTAAATGGCATGCTGCATTTTATAAAATCATTTGTGGTTTATTTTTCCAGTATTACTTTCTACACTCTAAAATTTTTCTTTTGGGGAGTCAGGGAAAGCATAAAAGGAATTTTGTGAATCTGAAAAGTTCTGTGCATGCTGGGAGTGAGCAAAATGTGATGTAAGTTGCTCACATACACAGTGAAAATTAGGGAGAACACCGTATCTCACTGTTCTCTTAACATTTGGTTAATTTCTGTTGTGCCCTGATAATGCTAGAATAGCCTGTATAGTCCCTATTTCATACCTTTGTAATTCATGTCTTTTGTCTCATTAAGGTCACTTCAGTAGAATATGTTACTTTTGAGAAAAAAAGAAATAACATTTTTGATGCATCTTGAAAAAACTCTGTCTCAGATCTGTCTCATATCCCTCTTTGATAACAAAAGCAAAACAACCGTGTGAGCAAGCTATGTTGCGCTTATATTACTGTTGTGCCTGCAGGGTGGGTGATTATAATATTTTATAGTAAACTTTAGAAAAATTAACTGCTCCAATAAATTTCATGTTTTACAATGAACACACTCAATATGTTAATCCTTTATATGATCATTGTCCATAAGAAATATACATGGTGGATAGTTAAGACACCCTTGTAAGGCACTAGAGCAGTATGCTTTCTGTTTCAGTTTAGGGTAACCAAGCAGTTTTATTCTTTAAGGCTACTGTAAAACCTAACTAAATGAAAAGGTGATGTTACATTAAGGTGTGTTTCATTAAAATGTTACTGGAAGGTGATTCTGCTTTTTTAACTCTTAGTGTATTTCTGAAGGTACAGCATAAAGCTAGGAAATTTATACTGGCACTGAACAAGCCTTTGCACATTTATTGCTTAATGGAAGATAATTGGCCTGGCCATAGAAGTTTAGACCTTGACATTCCAAGATCATGACATATAAAGGTTAAGTATCACTTCCAGTAAAATCTTCTCAGGGAATTTAAAAGTTGTGATACAAAGTTTGGTAGGACATCTAATATTCTTGCTGTCTGCATTTTTTATATTTTTTAATTTAAGCTTAATATACCATTTGGTTTTACTTATATATGCCCTGACCAAAAATCATTAAAGCAATTAATGTTGATTTAGTAACTGCATATATTTTTGGCACTTTTTTTTATATGACTACTGAATTGTTAGCTATCTCTGTATAGTATAATTACTTGAAATAGAAAAGGACAGTAAGCATATTCTATGAAAACAGAAGTAATCAGAAAAAAATATTATTTTCATCTGCAAATTAATATGCTAATTGGAAAAGCAAGTTTTCTGTCATATTTGAAAATCATGGCAGTCAGGTGAAGTTCCTGATAACTGGAAAAAGAGAAACATAACCCCCGTTTTCAAGAAAGGGAAAATGGGAGACCTGGGGAAATACAGACCAGTCAGTCTCAGCTCTGTGCCTGGAAGGATCATGGAGCAGATTCTCCTGGAAAGCATGCTAAGGCACATGAAAAACAACAAGGTGGTTTGTGACAGCCAGCATGGCTTCATTAAGGGCAAATCGTGCCTGACCAATTTGGCAGCCTTCTGTGATGGGGGTACAGAACTGTAGATGGATAGGGCAAAGCAGTTGATGTCATCTACCTGGACTTGTGGGAAGAGTTTGATGCTGTCTTACACGACATTCTTGTCTCTAAACTGGAGAGACATCAATTTGATGGATAGACCACTCAGCGGATAAAGAACTGGCTGGATGTCCACATGCAAAGAGTTGTAGTCAACAGCTTGATGTCCAGCTGGAGACCAGTAACAAGTGGTGTCCCTCAGGGGTCAGTGTTGGGACTGATCCATTCAACATCTTTGTCAGTGATGTGATCTGGTTGACAAGCTGGAGGAAGGGATGGGATCTAGAAGGACCTTGACACACTTGAGAAGTGGGCCAATGCCAGCCTCATGAAGTTCAGCCAAGCCAAGTGTAAGGTCCTATACCTGGGTCAGGGCAACCCCAGTCACAGCTACAGGTTGGGCAAAGAAGAGATTCAGAGCAGCCCTGCAGAGAAGGATTTGGGTATGTTGATCGATGAGAAACTTAACATGAGGCAGTAGTGTGTACTTGCAGCCCAGAAAACCAGCTTTATACTGGGCTACATCAAAAGGAGCGTGACCAGCAGGTCGAAGGAGCTGATCCTGCCCCTCTACTCTGCTCTTATGAGACCCCACTTGGAGTACTGTTATCAGTTTTGGTGTCATCGACATAAGAAAGACATGGAGCTCTTAGAGCAAGTCCAGAGCAGGGCCACGAGGATGATCAGGGGACTGGAGCACCTCCCATATGAAGATAGGCTGAGAAAGCTGGGGCTGTGTGGAGACCTCATAGGAGCCTTCCAGTATCTGAAGGGGGCCTACAAGGATGCCAGAGAGGGACTCTTCATCAGGGACTGTAGCGACAGGACAAGGGGAAATGGGTATAAACAGGGGATGTTCAGGTTAGATATAAGGAAGAAGTTCTTTACTGTGAGGGTGGTGAGGCACTGAAACAGGTTGCCCAAGGAAGTTGTGAATGCTCCATCCCTGGCAGTGTTCAAGGACAGGTTGGACAGAGTCTTGGGTGACGTGGTCTAGTGGGAGGTGTCCCTGCCCGTGGCAGGGGAGTTGTAACTAGATGATCTGAAGGTTCTTTCCAAACCTAATTGTTTTATGATTCTATGATTCTATGAAATAGCAACTGTTCAAAATTACTATAGAAATAATTTTTGGGGGGTTTTAGAACTGTGGCTTCAAAACTATATACCATAATTTAGTGACAATACTAGTTTGATATAATGTGGCCTGCTGTAATAAACACTGAGTTAACTCTCAGCTGGAGCTAGAATGAGCTTGGTTCCCATAGGTAAGCTGTATTAAAAATCTAACATTGTATCTTTGAGTCATAGGTTTGCCATGAAGACACATTGGATTTTCTAGTGCTACATGTGCCATCCAAAAATGACATCTATTAACTTCTATCACATTTCTATTAGAAAACAAGATTTTTAGGTAGTTATGTCTAAGCTGTAGAGCATGTTCTGAGTGAAATGCAGAGACTTTCATCTTATCTAACAAGTTTGCCCCTCACATTTTCAGACAGAACCAATTTGTGTTATTATATTGTGTGATGTTTGCACTGCAGTTAATATTTACAAACAGAACATGAAAGATTGCACAGATCATGTAATATGGACATCTATGGTACCTCAGATGAGGATTAACCAGGCTGCAAGTTTGCAATTAGTTTGATGAGGTCCAAATAAGTGTTAACATCATCCCTTCATCCCCTCTTATGTCTGTGTAAAATATCTAGTCATTACCCACATTAGTCAGCAGTCCTGCTTTTGAGTGACCTTAAAGTGAGCTGGACCAGGAGCTGACATGGCTGAAAATTAAGATAGATTTGAGAAAGGAAAGAAAAAGGATAAGAAAGGAAATTTCTCAGCAATATGATTATCAGTGCTGACACAGGAGAGATGCTGGAAGTATGTGCCCAGGACAAGAGAAGATCTTAAACCTTAATAAAACTGTGTGTTAAATTTTATTTCTTTGACATAGGAAGGCAAAAAAATTCATTTCAAGGAAAAGGGGGAAGGATTTGCACTATTTTCCCAATGGCATGTACTGTTCATCTTCAGTTTTCATCACGTTATGAGCTGCCAAAGGTCATTTATAGCCACATGAATAATTAGAAAATATTCTTATGTGGGTGGATGTATTCTCTGCTAATCACATTTGTCCTGAAGTCAGAGGAAAAAATGGAGTAGAGAAAGTGAACAACACACTGTTAATTAGTCCAGCATCTGAGTTCAGACTTAAGACTGAACACCCCTTATTACTGAGATGGTGTTAAAACATTAATTTTTAAATAAAAACCTTTGTTCTGTACATACATGTGGCAGTTACCACCTTGCATATTCTCCTAGAATTCTTCTGTTTCCTTAATGCTAGTAATAACTAGCATTTTTATTCCAAACTAATTTTCTTATGGACCCCACAATGCAATTGCTGTGTGCATGGGGTCACTGGTGATTCCTGATGGGAACCTGCTCTTCTGAAGGACAGTATCTTCTGCAGGAGGAGGAAACTTGGCTTCATACCTCTGCTATGCTGTGTGCTGAGCTGCCACTTCATCCCCAGCACAAACACAAATGGTATTGCTGTAGCTCTTGGTACTTTCTGACTGACTTCAATAAGTAGTGCTTGCTGTGACACTGAGATTTTTTAGCTGCACATATGTATATATATATTTTATGTATATATTTCCATAAAGATAACCTTCTGGGTGAAGAAGGGTACTACTTCAGCAGCGAAATCCCTAAGACTTGTAATGGGGAGACATCTAAGAGGTTTTATTGGTGGTATTTATAGACCTTTTGCACTACAGGAGCTGAAGAAAAAGCCTGCAGTGAATGTGAGAACTTGGACTGGCCCTTACCTGGCTGCTACTGCATCTTAACAGTGCTTTGAGAGGCTTGAAAATAGTAATACTTTATGTTTGATACAGAACAAAATTAGACATTGACTAATAAGAATTTATGATAACATCTCACCTGCAGTGAGGCGTTTTTCCAGTCAGCTCCTGAGACAACAAAATTATGGTGGTGTCTTTTGTAAAGCTGGGATAAAGCACTTCAGTAACAAACTCTGTTTTCAGGCATTTCTAATGGAGTGCAGAGGAATATCTGGGGATATTTTGGGGTTAAACCTGGTATACTGTTGAAATACCTCATCCTGTATGCAACCAATTTTGAAGTAGCTGAACTGGGATTTTTTTTTTTTTTTTTTCCCCTTTTTTCCATGGGAAGTGTATTGAGAACTGCTCCAGGCAGGTATTTTATTTTCCAAGGTGGGTTAATGTGTTTAACAGACTGGGGCAATTTGAAATGCTGACCAAGGCTCCAGCACCTGTATTAGTGCAATCATTATCTTTTTTTTAAAAAAAAAAAACCAAAACCAAAGCTCACAGTGGTCATGGGGAGATACTGGACTCCTTCTATAGCAGTCTCTGAACTTCCATAATGGATAGACACACCCTGCTGCAGAAAGTTTATCTTAAACTTAATTTTGCAACTGACTGGAAGTCATGGCCTCAGTTTTTCAACACTATATGGGAGAAGGATGGTGGAGAGCTCACAGACAGATAAAGCGGACGGAAACATATACATGGATGAGCCCTTGGTTCTAAATTGTTGAGAACTTTTTCCTTCAAGGTCAAGTTTCTTGCTATCTGCCAGAAAAACGCAGCCTGTGCACATATGTCAAGTAGCATAACTTTTATGGACTGTGTCTCTCAAAATCTCTGGCTGGTGTAAACTTCAGTTTATGCCAGTAGGAAGCACATTATACCTTTACTTCATTAAAATAAGATTATAGAATAACCTTTCTGAGGCCAAAGCTAGGGGGACAATTAAGGGGTTTTGTGTATTCTCATATTTTTGCAATGAGGAACCTCCAAACCCTCTTTGCTACCTTTTGTACAAAAGAGGTTTTAACTGCATGAGGGGCAGTGTCTTCACCATAGCTAGATTGGTTGAGGGAACTGGGGTTGTTTATCCTGGGGAAAAAGAGAGTTAGGGGAGACTTTATTGCTCTTTACAGCTACTTGAAAGGAGGTTGTGGTGAGGTGAGGGTCAGTCTCTTCATCCAAGTAGCAAGCTCTGGGACAAGAAAAAATGGCCTCAAGTTGTGCCTGGGGAGGTTCAGACTGGATATTAGGGAAAAAGTACTTCATCAGAAGTCTTGTCAAGCATTGGAACAGGCTGCCCAGGGAAGCATTGAAGTCATTGTCCGTGGAAATATTTAAAAGGCATGTAGATGTGGCACTGGGACATCTAGGGCATTTACTGGTGGACTTGGCAGTTCTAAGTTAACAATAAAGATCTTTTCCGACATAAAAGATTCTGTAAGTCTATCCTTCTAAAAGTCTAGTTGCAATTACTCTGGACATGCCTGGGGTCATCCTGACCTAGCTGACAAAGGATAGAGCCTTGCAAGGAGGTCATCTGTGAGAAGAAAATCTGTATAACATTTCAGGATATACCTTACTGAGCAAATAGGAACATAAAATTTTCATTGTGACTTTAATATAAGGTTAGACATGAGAAAAAAAAAAAAAAGTAAGAAAGGTATCTCATAATGGGAACAGCTTGGTTCCTGACACTGTGTCTACATGTGTGTCTGGCTGTGACTGAAGAGTAACTGCCAAAGTGTCATTCTGGGACACGCTTCATGAAAAGATACATGAGCAGGTACTCAGGTGTCCACAGCCCTGTGGGCAGCTTGTGTTGTGCCTGCCAAGAGTTTATCTCCGTCTTAGGAGACAAATGGTGGGTGTGCCAAGCACAAGTTGAATAGACTTTACATCATGAAGAACCAACAGATGGCATTTCCCTAAGAGCATGAGAACTGTGTGACCATAATTCCTTTGCAGGACAAGTTGACCACTCCTGCTCCTGTTTGTGCTGTCATGGCCGAAAATGCACTCCTTAAGCTTAGTAGCTTTTAGAGCTGGCTTAGAGGGGACCTGCTTTATCTTTTACAATGATGAGTAGGAGTTATCATTCCTCCTGAGTCATGTACTTTGCCTAAACTGCAAAGGGGTCTCAGCAAAGCTCTCCTCTCCCTATGTTTGTCAAAAATTCCTGTTTGCAAAAGACTTTTCTTGCAGTAGAGGCGTATCTTCTCCCAGCTATCATATAAACTGTCAGAATATGCAAATAAACATGGCGATTTGGTCAGTGATGGCTGCTAGCCCAGGAAAGGTAATGCTGACCAAACCTGCAGCATGTTTTGCAGTTTGTACTTGGAGGACTGCCCTGTGACCTGGGAGATAGTGCTCTCCTTATGGCAGCAGGGGAGCAGAAACTGGTGCCCAGTATTTTCTACCTACCAGCTGGTCTAATCACCCTTTCTGTGCCTGTTCATGATGCTGCTTCCCACTCTACATATTGGATATGCTCAGTTGTTTAAGAATCTAGAACTCAGATACGTCCTACCCCAAATCATTATAGTCATAGAATATCCACATCTTTTCCATTCTTGCCATTTCTGTTAAAACATCTTTTCCACGTAGCTGGACAATAGTTAATGATACCCATCAGACTTGTATTAAAAACTAGCAGCTGTGGCATCTCCAATGTACTTTTCTGAGTTATGATACTTTCACTGTATGATTTGTTCTTTAAAATATTTAGTATTTTAGCTTTAAAATCATGTTATAATGAAATGTTCAAAAAGCTAAGTTTTCAAAAATACCTTGGCTTCTTTTTTTTTTTTTCTTGGTGCAGAAGAAAATACAAAGAACCTTGGCAAATAATTAAACATTCTAATTTGAGATGATCTTTGATTAATGAAGAAGCTGCCTTTGAATGCTCTTCTCTGGCTCTAATAATTGATCTCTAATTGTCACATCTAAAGGTTATATATTGCCTTTCCTCATGATTGTGTCCTCCTAATGCCTTATAACTCGGATCCAGCTATTATCAACATTCATTAATTCGTCTTGAAAATGCTGTGAACTTTCCAAGTTGAAATAGTGCTTTATGAAACCAAGGTTTAGTTTTATATTAGTTTTGAGCGTCTTGAGAAAATCACACCCAGAGATGTCTCAAACATGTTGTGCAATTATTCAATTCTAAATTATTTTAGAATTTATGTATAAACTATTTAAGGATGTTGGACAGGAGCGGTGTAGGAGGATAACCTAATTAAAAATAATAGCACAAGTGTTTTTTGTTATGGCAAGTAAACAGATAGTGGATTTGCATTTAACTGTGTGATAAGTAGTAAATGCATTTATGCAAAAATTACAAAATTCTAGAATTTAGGTTATGGTGAAGTGTTCATGATGATATAAAAACTCTGTGTAGTTACAGAGGAATTTTACTTGGATCTCTAACAAACTGGGACAGCTAAACATATTTGATTAATTGCTTACCTAGTTGAGAGATGAGGCTTCTCCATAGCGTAAGTTGTTAGCTCATTTCTGACATATGATGATTTTTGACCTTTTTCTAATTTGGTAAGACAAACCCTTTTAACCTGTTGCTTGGCAGGCTTCCTTTTATATAGCTTAAAGAAAATTGGCAAAATTTCTTTGGTTTTCCTACTAGACATTAAATTATGTGCCCCAAAAGTTAGTGTGTGCCTGGTGCTTTACAGCAGCATTACAGCATCACAGCATCAAAGGCTTGTGATTACCTAGCATATTTTCTGCATAATTTGATTTTAGAAGTTGCATAGGGCATGTGCACAAGCACAGATTTTTACAAATATGTCTAATTAGTACTATTTGAAAATGGTTTTACTTCATTTGCTCCTGAATTTTTAAGTCTAATTTCATTGAAGTGGAATATTTATTCATGTGCTGCTTTCCCCAGTCTTGGCTTAATTGTTTCCAGTCTGTACAGCATGGCTGTCTGGAGATGTTTATTACTGAGTAAATGTATTCTGGAAGGAGAGAGCCTGGCTAAATCGCTAGAAAGAAAAATTCTACTATCTGACCTTATCAAGACATGATCCAGAAGGTTCTTATTTTTCATTTTGACTGTGGACCATTACCAAGGAAAAAAACAATCCAAAGAAGTTAACTAGTGTCTATCACAACAGTCATTGGTGCTGGGGGGGGGAAAAAAAAAGCGCTGTCAAAAGCTTATAATCCATTCTGCAGAACTGCAGAAAAAGTGTTACATATCCTGTGATGATACAAAGCTCTTCTCTTCTGGGTTTGGAAAACACAAATCTATTCCATGCAAATGCACTTGGTATTTAGGGAACCTTTTAATATACTTTAATTATACGATAACACAGAAGGAGAGTATAGCATCAAAGTATTCAATAATATGTTTTGAGTGATCTTTAGCATCTCTCCTGAGCATTTATGACTTGCTAGAGGGAAATGCACTTTTCAAAGATCATGCGCAGTCCCTATGGAGACCTGTAACCTTCCTCAGAGCAATTCACCACAAACTGATAGGTCTAATCACAGCACAAGTGAGACAGTACATTTAAAATGCTCTGAAAACTCTCTGAGAATACTAATAGGAGCCCTGAGACTGCTGAGTCACTGCCTGCAAAAGGGGATTCAAGCAGAGGGTTATTTAGGGATTATAGATATTGATAGGAAGTTGGGTATTGGCAAAACTTCATTTAGAGCTTGGCTAGATAGTGTCTGATATGCTGCATAATCAATTTATTAGCAAATCAAGCAAAGATAAAATCTGCAGCTAGGGAGGGCTGGGAGGTTTAAATCTGGGGCCAGGGAGGGAGTGAGTGTATGGATGTCAAAAGGCTCCTCTGAGTGGCACAGGGGGTTGTATTAGTTCTAGAAAGAGTTTGGTACTTATCTGTAGATCCTTCAGAACCTGCAGGGTTTGTGAATAAAGGGCAATGTTTTCTCCTCACCTCTGTCCCCTTGCAAGAGCAATGTTGTGCCTCGGTGGCCTTAATGCAGGAGCTTGTTGGTTTTCTTGTGTTATTTGGTGTTATAGTATTTTCCAGGAATTTCAGCTTTGCCAAAAAGATCTACTGCTGTTTGAATGTGTGCTGTTAAACACCCACTGATAGAAAACTGCAAAATAAGTTTCTTATCGCAGAACATGTGTGAATATATCCCCTGCCTAAGTAACTGCTGACTTTTAATGGTGGCCTCCCTCAGGTGTCACGCACCAGTTTGCTGCCTGTCATGATCCTTTATGTAATATTGCTTCCTCTACTGCTTCAAGGCCATACAGAACAGTAGCATACTATTTAAATCAGTCACCGCATGTCATTGCAGTTTCAGCTTTTAGAGAGTCTGGATCCACATGGTGCTTCTCATTAATATTTATTTATTTATTTATTTATGTAAATACATGTTTAGTAAAAGCTTAGCTTGTTATTTTCTGACCTGTCTTTTCTTCTTTCTTCTCTCCCTGAATCTTGCTCCAGATGGTAATTGCTGCAGGAGCTTAAAAATAAAAATGAAAGTGTGAAGTGCATTCACTTTTATGGAGCTGCAAACAGGTGGCAAAGGAAGGAGGGAAAATGCACTGGGGTGGTTTATCTACCTCAGTTCAGTTAATGTCCTCAGCTATCAGTCAACCTGAAGTGGTATGAAGTGCATCAGAAAAGACATGGTACACAAATATTTAAGAGAAATGAAAGTTCAGGTATTACAGAGAGCTTCTCAATAAAGTTTTGTTATTGTTATCTCATTGCATCTGGCCTGTCACTGATTTCCTCTTTCTCAGAAACTCTGACCACAGGCAGGAAATGTGCTACAAGTAGATGAAGAAATTGAAAATTCTCTTGTACTGTGAGAGTCTGGGTACACAGGAGGTCATTTGGCAGGTGAGGGCCTGTAGATGAAACAGTGGCTATATAGAAAGAGGCTGTATCTGATATACAAGCACCTTTACCTGTGTTTGAGAGGACAATGAAGAAAGAGTAACTGGGACATTTGCTGGAAATCTATCTCCAAAGCACTCACGTTTATTTTTAAGAAGATTGTGCAAAGCATAGCAAGTAGATGCCATGAGAAAAGTGGGTGCCAGGTTCCCCATTTTGCTTTTACCCTTGGCTGTCATCCTACTGCTCCCTTGGGAAGGGACAGACACATGGCCCTCCTGTCCCTGTGTTTGGTAAAAACAGCTTAAAATCTTCTCAGTGTCCAAAGCAAACATTAAGACCAAATATTTGACAAGAGTTAAAAAAAAGAAAAAAAACTCTTATCCCTTAAAAACCTTAACGGTGATAAACCATTCCTTATAGAAAGAGGCTTTTAAAACATATGTGTATGTGCATGTGGCCTGGAAATGCTGGTGAGAGCATCAGAAGTACAGTCATCTTTTATTAGTAGCTGCTAACTTGGAGAGATACAAGGAAATTTCATCTATTCAAAATATGTTCTTTTGCTATTGCAGCTACCATGGAGTTATCAAAGCTGAGGGGAGTTACGGTTGTTTTTCTTTACATGAAAATCACTTAACTCTGGATCACTTTAATCTCTTGCCATTGAAAGTGCTCTGGGCTAGCAGGGACAAGGCAAGCTTTCATGACTGATGAACCATGTGTCCTGGCATCCCCCCTGGCATGGAGTAGCTTGCTTTAGGGCACCGTTGGTTTTTTGTTGTTGTCACATATCTTGAGAAGAAGGCATGTGTTTTATAAAATTTATTTATTACAAGCTTTATTGGTGTTCCTGTGGAAAAGCTCACACAGTTTCTTTCAGTCAGGGGACAATGCTTCCATGACAAGGGCTCAAACGTGCTTCAGTGAGCCTGGAGCTGGCAGTGACGAATGCTAGGCGGGTATCATAATGTTTAGGGTGAAGGATGAGATAAAGCAGTATCAGCATGCTTGTGGATGTGTCTGGCAGTTAGTCGCTTAACATGGTTAAGCACCTTGTCTGAATGAGCCAGGGAAACTGCTGGTATGAGAAATGTGTTTGCTTGTCCAACCCTTAATTCTTTCTTTGTTCCATGTACCCCATACAACCCTTGCTTCCAGACACATGGAGTTCATCTTCCCAAAAATCTGCAAATCTTTTTTCAATTTTATTTTCATTTCATTTTCTTTCTTTTTTTTTTTTTTTTCCTCTAAAATGTCTTGTCAAATATCACTGCCTCTCCATCACTCACCTAACAGCTCCTTTGAGAGGGTGATGGCAGGGCTGCCCTATACTGAGCTTCATGCCTTCTCTCAGCCTCATCAGCCAGTGCGGGCTGGGACTAGGGCTGTCTCTTGTGGCCTTACCTCCTTATACACTGGTCTCCCTGTGGCTTGCAGTACCTCCTCCTCCCTTACCAGGCCTCTGGTTGCTTCACAGCATCACGGGAAAAAAAATGCAGACCTCTAGATTAGTTCTGCAGCTAAATAAAAGTCCCAAGAAGAAATGTTTTCTGATTTTTGAGCCTTGAATTTAAGGGCAACGGTCTTTTTCTTTGTTTTTCTTTCATTCCATCTGAAGAGTTAGGAAGAATAGGTGGGAAGAAGGGGGTCAATATTCCTACTCTCATGAAAGTCTATAAACATGTGGCCTTTGCAAGCTAGCTGCTTTCCTGCCACCATTGACAATCAGAGGTAAAATTCAGGAAAATGCAGTGGGAAAATTTTCACTCTATTGTTTGTATAATTTTATTTCCACAGGCAAAACAAAAAGTTGCAGTGCATTTTGTCTTGGATTGACCTAAATAGCCAATTAAACAAGAAATAAATACTCTTTTGGGATTAGTTAGACACTGAATCCCTCTTGCCTCAGTAGCTGAAGTGCCTCAACCTCCTGCTTCTCTTTCTTAGCCCGAATTCCTTGTGATACAGTTTCCTGAGCAGCAGTCCTGCTGTCTTGCTGGTGGAGTGAACACAAGAAGTTAGTGGGAAGTACAAAAAATCATCTGACAGTGCAAAACAGGGTAACAATACTCCAAGAACTGATGGATAGAGGTTAGCTTTATTTTGTGTCAATATTAAGTGCTCTGTGTGATTGTTGTGTTGTTTTCTAGCAAAGATGAAAAGTTACAGCTCAAGAGTGTAAAATATATTGGTGCTTACTTAAAATGGAAATGCAGATAATAAACAAGCATTACTGCTGGGTTCTGTGCATGCAGGACGCCAGGATATAGTTGTATCTCAAAATTACATTTTTAGTCCACGACTCTGACAACTTTGCCCCCATAGTTCTCTATTTCTCCTCATGTGTTGTTTTTTTTTTCTGTTTCCCTGGCCATCACCCCCCCCCCCCCAACTTCAGAGGCTGAGTAGAACAAAACTATTTGTGCTGCTTCCAGATGATTGCATTCTAGCTATGTGTAGGAATGGGTGTCATTCAAGTTTGAATTGAGGGGATTGGGCTAACACGACTGGTTTGTGATAATGTGTAGAAAGAGTAAAGAGAGATATCAGCTTTGTTCTTTAATTTCTCCTCTAATTTTTTTGTTTTCCACCCTGGTGAATACATGTTCTTTGTAAGTTCCTACCACTGTCATGCAGCTGTGAACATTGCTAACTTCTATCTGTTACGCTATTGATCTGCTCCTCCACTAAAGTGAAAGATTTTGGTTTAAAACCATTTTCATTATAAATATGTGTGTATTCTTGTACCTGTATGGGAGAAGAGTGCTTTCTTAATTTAATCAGAGCTTTAAATTTTACCCTGGTGTCAAAGGTGGGGGTGGGTGGGTGGGTGGGATCCAAAAACAACAGTAACAAAACCTGCAATACATATATACATCTGGTTTTTGGTTAACTCTCCGAGGTCGTATGTTTGGTTGCTGTGTGGGTCAAAGTCTGGAGTAGCGGGCACATGACTGTTTCTTCATGCAACGCTAAGTATTTGCGCAAGAATTTCATCATCCTCTTTCAGGACAGCTACCAACTGCTGGGTAATGTGCTTTCACTGTGGAGGGGAAAACTGAGTTTTGTATGTAAAATTACTTTTAACACCATAGCACTTATTGACATGAAGGTCAATGTGTGCCTAAATTACTCTAAGTAACTGAGTTTATTATAATTCCTGTCTGTCACATTCCCTTGCTGCAGATGTGACACTGTGCTATGTAACTTATTTAATTATACAGTTGTGTGTCTGTTGTTGGGTAAGCTATGAATGTTTAGATTTTCTTTCTCTGCAATTCTGTAATTTAAACAAATTCACTGAAGTGTATTTAACCTGAAGTAATCTAGAATGTTCACTGCTTTGGGCTATGCTTTGTAGGAACTTTCTTCTGCAAAATTGTGCCCATGAAAGAAATTTTGTCTTTGTGAAGATGGGAAGGAGAATCAGCCCTCGTGTGCTGTGCATTTCTGTGGTTTTCCTTTGGTTTTTAAAGCAACTCCAATTCAGAGTGTTATTAGTGCTTTCAGTGGGTAGATTTTGACAGCATGGACCTGTACTGCAAACTTGTATGCTTACACATGTGCACACCACCAGTTTTCCTTCCAAAGAGTTCATTTGGACACTAACCTGAAAATATCAAAGGTTTGTCGGCTGAGCTGCATTTAGCAACCTGTTAAACAACTGTTGGAGGGCAAAAAGTGCAGGACGTTGGACATTTGCTCTGAGGATATTGATACAGCTTTTTAGTCAGGGATTCATTATCATCACTATTCTGGCTAGAAAGACTGTAAGTAACATCTTGGAATATTTAAAGAAAATGTTAAAGGGGGGGCAAGGGGACTTCACAGTTTTCTCAGTTTTGTTTTTTTTTTTTTTAACAGACATCAATATACAGTTATAGACAGAGGGGTAGATTTATAGAAATGTAGTAAGTGGATCTAAAAGTAGGACAAATTATCAGTCTTATAATTAAGCCTAATGGACCTTCTTGTGTAACTTTGGTAAGATGGCTTGCTAATATTCACACCTGTTTTTCTGTTCAGTCAGTAAATTATGCATAAAGGACAAAACAGGATATTTGTCACTTGTGTCTGACTAATGCTCACCTATTGTCTTTTATAGTTTTAAAATGGGAGATGAAGCAGTGAGGCTGGTATCTGCCCATAAAATATTCAGCAATGACTGTTTCCTTAATTTAAATTGCATGTGGTCTTTCTGAAAACGAAAGATTGCCAACAGACATTGGTGAATTCTTTACATTGTATCAGTATGCCGAACAGGAAAATTCTCTGTAAGAGTTAAAAGAGCAAAGTAAAACAGAAAAAAGCTGACTTCGTCATCTATATTATATCACAAAGTGTAATAAAGTTTCAAGGAAAGGAAGAAAAAAACCACCTGAATGCTTTTTTTTTTTTTTTTAGAGTGAGTGGTGAAGGCAAGTCATTTCACTTAAAATTGTGACTATTTCTACTCTAAGTTGTCTAAAAAAAATCCTGATAAGGAGTAGTGTTTATTTGATGCCCCAGGGCAGCCTTAGCTGCAGGGATCATGAGATGGTCAAGTTCGAGATCCTCAGGACAGTGAGAAGAGCACACAGCAAACTCGCTGCCCTGGACTTAAAGAGAGCAGACTTTGGCCTCTTCAGGAACCTTCTCAGTAAGGTTCCATGGGATATAGCCCTGGAGGGCAGGGCTGATGGCCGATATTCAAGGATTACCTGCTCCAAGCTCAGGAGTTTTTCATCCCAACAAGAAGGAAATGGGGTAAGGCCAGGAGACCTTCATGGATGGATAAGGAGCAGCTGAGGAATCTCAGAAGGAAAAATGAAGCTTATAGAAAGTGGAAGTGAGGACAGGTGGCCTGGGAAGAATAACAGGGATGTTGTCCAGGAAGCTAGGGATCAGGTCAGGAAAGCTAAGGCCCAGTTAGAATTGAGTCTGGCCAGGGACTTCAAAGATATCAGCAATTATCAGGAAAGGCTTCTATAGGTATGTTTCTCACAAAAAACAGATTAGAAATAGCATGGGCCCTCTCTGGAAGGAAATGGGAGAACTGGCTACCCTGGATTTGGAGAAGGCTGAGGTTCTCAATGAATTCTTTGCCTCAGTCTTCAGAGGTAAGTGCTCTAGCCAAGCCCCTCAAGACTTGGAAGGCAGATGCAGGGACTATGAGACTAAGACCTGAGGTTCACTGTAGGAGATGTTCAGGTGCAAGAACCTAAGAACCTGAATGCACAAGTCCAGGGGATCTGATGAAATCCATCTGCAGGTCCTGAGGGAGCTGGTGAATGAAACTGCTAAGCCACTGTCCATCATATTTGAAAACTCGTGGCAGTCAGATGAAGTTCTTGACAACTGGAAAAAGGGAAATATAACCCCCATTTTCAAGAAGGGGAAAATGGAAGACCCAGGGAACTACAGACCAGTCAGCCTTACCTCTGTGAGACTACACTTCTGGTGTCCTCAGCATAAGAAGGACATGGAACTGTTGGAACAACTCCAGAGGAGGGCCACGAGGATGATCAGGGGGATGATAAGGGCCGCGAGGATGATAAGCACCTCCTATATGAAGACAGGCTGAGAAAATTGGGGCTGCTCAGCCTGGAGAATAGAAGGCTGCATGGAGACCTCATAGCAGCCTTCCAGTACCTGAAGGGGGCCTACAAGGATACCAGAGGTTCTCTTTATCAGGGACTGTAGCAATAGGACAAGGGGAAATGGGTTTAAACTTAAACAAGGGAAGTTCGGGTTAGATATAAGGAAGGAGTTCTTTACTGTGAGGGTGGTGAGGCAGTGGAACAGACTGTCCAAAGAAGTGGTAAATGCTCCATCCCTGGCAGTGTTCAGGGCCAGGTTGGGAAGAGCCTTGGGTGACATGGCCCAGTGGGAGGCATCCCTGCCTTTGGCAGGGGTGTTGTAACTAGATGCTCTTAAGGTCCTTTCCAACCCTAACCCTAAGCACTCTATAATTCTATGATTCTCAAGGTGGGAATTACATTTTAGACTGATGGGTCTGAATTTTAATTTGAAGAGGATACAGAATATAGCTTTTGGCTAAATGAAGATAATTGGATAGAATAAAGGTGTGCTGTTCTTATACAAATGTATTTCCTCTACATGTAGAAACCAACAAATGTCTCATGAACTACTGTAAAATTATCTCATGGGACTCTCTTCTTCAGCAATTAAAAATCCAACAAAGTCAGAAAAAAAAAAAAATCTAAAAACCCAAGCAATTTCAGTATTCCCTCTCTGTGAAGCCTAATTCCCATTCGAAGGCAAAAATATTTTCTTATTCTGGTCTCAGAATTGGATCTCTGGGATTTCATTCCTCAATAGGATTTTGATTGATTTTATTTTAGTAGTTTTATCTTATTTCATAATGTTTGTATTAAATCAGATACCTCTGAGCACTTAATCATTTTTGGCTTCTAGATTTTTGTATTTGTTATTATATTTGCTGTCAAAATTTAATATAAATAAGAATCACAGTAAATGTAAGTCATTGATCAGATGCAGCAAACTACAGCAATGACAGGGAACCAAAAGCCTGACCCAGAAGGTTTTGTCTATAATAGAGACACCTACTGACTTCACTGGGGTTTGGGTCAGGCCTCAAATGGAAACAGAACCCATCTATGCTTGCCAGACAGGTCAGTGGATGACCTGGAATATGACAGTCATAAATCCACTGTAATAACTTTGTGTCATTACTGAAAAATTGTGAATAGTAAGACAAATATTAGGATGCTGTGCTCTGTTCACATGGTGTAAGCAGAGAATCTACTGACCAGATGAGATTGATCTGGTGTACAGAACCAAACTGTCCTTCAAGCACCCTTATACCCCACCTCCTGATCATAAATTACAGGGGAATTAGCTGGCATTGCCTGTGTGGACCCCAGGAGATAAACATTAGAGGATCCCAAGCCTTCCTCATAGGCTGTGTACAGGAGACAACATGAGTGATAGGAGTATCAGCACTGCCTGGTCTCTCTCTTAGGGACTAGGGGAAGTGAGCATCACTGAACAAATATTCCTAACTCAAGTGAGCTATATGCTTAGAGAGGTTAAAGGATGACTCCTCTTACTTCAGGATGACTCCTTGTATTTCAGGAGCTATGTCACTGGGGAGCAAAAAAAGACATTAGCTCAGGTGGGAAGGGTTTTCTGCCTATATAGAAAAGACTGCACAGACTACTGTGTGGTCCTTTTATCTGGAAGAAGACAGCGAGACTTGAATTCCAGCCCCTTCTCCAAGGATTGATGCCATAATTTTCGTTAAATTTTCATTATTAAAAATAGAGGACTATATCTTGATTGTGTGAGTATGTAGTGGACAAGCTTTAATCAGAATGCCCATGCTAGTATTGTAAATCAAAGAAATAAGGCCTTGGAAACAAAAAGTAGTTTTACTTTCCAAGTTCCTATTTCAAGATTTCTTGAAAAGAAACCCTGATTTACTTATTAAGCTCATGGGTTCTTAAAATTGGTAATTTGAAGAAGTGAAACTGAAGTTATCTTACAGTGTCTTTACATTATAACCATGTGCCTGTATCAGTGATGGCTGTAGTGTCCATGACCCTAGCATGTGTTGATTCCAGCCAGCTCAGGCACTTTAGCATCACACCCAACTGCTTGTCTGGGTGCAGCCCTCTGCCTCTTAGAAACCTTGAAAAGCACTCTGAGAAACAAGATGTTAAGATATCTTTTTTCAAGTATTTTTTGCAGTTTTATTTTCCTTTTTACCAGCTAAGGGATGATTAGGATGAATGAGTGGGAATGATAAATTTGGTGACAATAAGAAGGTGTGAAAAACCTGTGTGGAGACAGCACAAAAATAGAATATCTCCAGTAACTCCCAGGAAAGGTGAACATTAGCTAAATGAAAACTGTGGTCTTAAAGAGCTCAACTGGCTTTTTTGTTTGTTTGTTTTTATTTTTTTTTTAACTCTGCTAGTGGGAAAGGAAAAACTGCTACTGTGTAAGATACTGAGTTTGCAGAGGAAAAAGAAAACGTTCTTATCGTAAACTAAATGATAAAAAACTGAACCAGGTAACTAGCACCATGCTGGCTGTTTGGCTAAACAGGTTTGGTTCAATTGATACTAATGAGGATGTGCTTGCTAAGGCTTTATATTTCAATGCCAACTGTTGTCCTTCCATTATGTATCAGTGAAGCTCTCCTAGGTGGTCTTGAGAGGTTGGCATAAAAATTTTGATTAAAAAACTCTAATCTGCATTTATGGATTCATTGTGAAATAATTAAGACAAATGTATCATAAAGGTTTTACAACAAACAAACAAACAAACAAAGCAAACGGAATATGCCATCACACTCATTCTAAGAATCCCTCTTCTACAAAAAAAAAACAAGCTAGGTTAAGTGACAATGAATGTAATGCTCAGTTGGCTACAACCCACATAATTGTCCGTGTTCTATCCATAGCTTCCTGGATAACTATCTGTAGTATACTCCTGTCTTTAAGAAAAGATAGCTGGTACTTACGGAGGTTATGTACTTAAAAGTTTTCTTTCTCAAGCAGAGGGAAAAAGCCATATTCTCTGGTGGCTCTGAGCTGCATATTATGTGCTAATCTGCCCTATTTCGGCCTATATGATAACATTTTTCTATTGTACCAAAACTCTTGGGGATGTTTGAAAGGCAGGGATTGTTGTCTAACTATACAGTTTCCTAAACTGGGCCAACCAACGAGCACCTCAATGAACCCCTTCCTTCTGCAACAGGACGCAGCAGGCAGCACTGGCAAAGTTTTGCCCTGAAGTGCAGAGCACATGTCATAAATTTTCTTTGCCAATATATTTGTAAAGTCAAGTGCACCAGTGCTATCTTGAACATCATGGTGTATGTCTCTGAGCATTACAGGTACATAACTCCATTTCATATCAAGATCAATGAGCTTGTAAATTTTGCAGTTAGTTTTGGATATCCTCTTAGAACCTATGATCTGTCATGTGTGCAGCTTGACTTCTTCCCCAAGACAAACAGCTAAAGCACCAGGATATTTGGTATAGCTAGAAGGAAATATTAATTAAAGGTTCTGGTCTTGAAATCTACATTTGTAGTGATGTCTCTGTCTGTCATGTGTATCCTGCCCTTGTACCTGAGCACGGCTGTACACAAATACATCCTCCTATTTTTTAAGGCAGAAAAGTTGGAAGAGGCTGAACGTTACACAGCCTGGAAACACCTTCAGTGTAGTTTGCACCTGCTATTTTCAGGAGCAGAGACTGCAAAAACAATAATACTGTCTCTGGCTTTGAGATCTCAAAATTGTGAATGACATTTTAGTGCTTGTAACTGCTGTCGGTCTGGTGGGAGAACTCAGAAGCTGCTGATATAGCTTATAAGGGGAAGAGCATTGTGTCTACAAAAAAAAAAAAAAGGTGTTTGGGGGTTACAGCAATATGTTGCTTTGGTAATACTTGAATTGATCAGTTTTACCATTATTCAAATACTTCCCTTTTTAAAAGCTTTAAATCAAGTAAATTTTGGTCTTGAACAATGTGGCCTTAGTGGCTGTTTATCAGCCACTTGTGAATATGCATACTGCAGAAGCTAAACTGTGGCATTTTTCATTTTAAGGTGAAATTGAATGACCTGAAAATGGATTCATCTTCTCCTGTGTTACCAGCAACCATTTTAGAACAAACTGCCTTGCGGCTAGGATGCAGTCCTGCAGACAAGAAACTTGCTTTTCACTTAGATGAAGAAGATGAGTTAAAGCATCTTCGTGAATGTTTCTGTATCCCAAAAGTCAAGGATCTGCCTCCAAGTGAGAATTATAATTAGAAAGGAAGTGGGGGGAAAGGGTGGGGTTTCACATCTTTAGCATGTGTTTATCACAAATCTTTGGAAATCATTGTCACTTATGAGATAATTGGGCAATTGCAGTCATATCTGAGCACAGTATGTCCCTGGTGTTGCTAAATCAATCCATCAACTTATTCTAGCACCAAAAGCTTTATGCTCTCATTTCCTTCCTGAATAAAATGCGAGGATATGGTACTTACATGGTGCTTATGCTGTCAGTCAGCTGCTTTGAACAATATGGTGGCTGATTGAAAATTATAGGCAGAAGCATTTCTATTTAATGGTTTGAAATGGCAATGTTGCTTACAATAGTTCAGAGCAGTTGCTTCCTTCATATAATATAGTTTGGTGTTATCTACCTACTTATATTTTTTAAGTTAATGAAAGAGATGATACATATATTAACATTTATGCCTTATTGCTGATTTTTGTCCTGAGGCCAAATAGAAGACTGGGCCTCAGAACGAATAACTGATCTGAGCAAATAATTCATAATAAACCCTTTTATTTGAAGATCTTTCCCACTTTCCTCATGATTGCCTGCAAGTAGATAACTGCACATTTATTCAATGTAGCCATGCAAAGTGATTCTTGAATTTTTTTTCTGCTTTATTCCTTATCTGTCAGTTGTTTCAAGGAGCCTGTTTCATGCCTGGGTGTGTTATGCGGGCAGGAGGGGTGCATGGGATGGCTGGCATTATGGGAGGGAAGCGTTTGCTTTGGTTTAGCATCCCCAGCCCAGCAAAAGTACAGAAAGTTTCCATGGGTTTTTTTTTGTATCTGGTGCTGCTGTGTCTGGCCAAAACCATGCAGGGAAACCCAGTGGGAGCACCCACCTACGGAGCCGGCATGGCTATTCTCCTGCTTTCCAAGTCTTGTCTGGGTTTACTTTCAGGTCATGTGTCAAATACATGGGGAGCAAAAGCTATGTGATACCTCTGTGACAGTTTTTAATTATTTCCTTTCAACCTCCATTATTGTTTTTCAATTTCTATAATATTTAGATCCAAAGACTGATGATGTTTTGTAGGGGGTTTTTTGTTTGCTTGTTTGTTTGTTTTTCCCTACAGTTGCTATAATGGTTAGTGTGGAGAATATGGGTATGTAAGTTTCAGTGAAGGTAAACAGTCTACAAAGTAGTACCAGTCAAACAGCATGCAGAACCTACCATTCCTGTGTTCCCAAAATGAGGGGGTTTATTCCTCCTCATTTTCCCCTGTCTTTCTTTTCTGTGCTTTGGCTCATCAGGAGCAGCTTCCCTGCTGAAAAACATCAGGAGGGTAAATATATACGTATTTACATTGTGTCTATACCATAGAGACAGATCTCCTATGACATTTATCTGAGCACAGGAGCTAGACAACATGCTTCTGAAGATAAATGTCATTACAGATATTAGCCATCAAATATTCTTTATATATTTACATAAAACATTACAATAAGTTTTTAAAATGTGGCCTTACAAGCAGCAGACAAGAATATCCATAGGAAAGAACTGTAAGATGGTGTACATAAAAATATTTAGAAAGTCATCATAAGAGTTTAATTTCGTTATTAACTTACAAACTGTCACAGCTGTTTATTTATTGTATCAATCAAGTGGAAACCACGAGCAGACTAACTCCGTGGCAAATCTTTGAGGTTTTTCTGTGCAAGCATGAGGGACAAGGCTCAGGTGACAAAATAAGAAAAGATGACAGTAGAAGATTTAGAGAAATGTTTGGATCTCCTCTCTCTTCTCCAAGCTGACAACAAAGTCTTTTTAATATTCTCTCATACATTGAAGGACGGAGGTAAGAATGACTGGATGATGGCAGTTGGGCACCAAATCACCAATCTGATTAAGGCTATGGCTTGTGCTTTGTCAGCTTGTAAATGAATAGAGCATCATTTGTATTTCTTGGGAATAAAAAGATACCCCGGTGTGGAAGTGTTGAGCTATATTTCCCTGAAGAGATAGTTAAAGGAAGTGGTTACCTGTATAAATCTGACTTCTTGTTTGGAGGGCTTGAGATGGGGTATAGGAAGTTGTGACAGAAGTGGTCTTTTATCCTTCAGCAAAGGATAGGACATGCATATGTATAAGCAGATTTAGTTCTTCCTTTCTGGATAGTAAAGACATTGATTTTTTTCCTTTTTTTTTTTTTTGACTGAATATTTCTGAAAATAAACTTGCTTTTTCTAGAAATCGTAGAAATACCTCTTTAGTGTAGACAAATGGGTATAATCAGTATGCACAACAATGTATGCCATTAGATTTGACCAGTTTGCGCAAATCTGAGTAGGTGTGAAAATAATGTATAATGTATTTAATCTTAATGTAAATTATTGTTAATTTTTTGTTTTTTGTTTTTTTTTTTTTTTTAATTCAGGCTACTCTAAGGACATATTTCAATAATTATCTCCTGTTTGTTTTACACTAGTCTTTATTTCATGAGTTGTGCTTATTTCCTATTTGACCTGCAATTTATATTGAAATATTCAATCACAGCTCCTCCAAAAAAAAAAAAGGGTCAATACTGTAAGAAGTAAGGGTAAAGTAATTTGGGGAAAGACAAGTGCTAGTCTTTATACAACAAATATGTTACTGTAAAGAATATCACAGTGACCAGGGAAATGTTGGAGCACAAAAATGTGCTGGTCAGGAGAAGCTGTGAAATGACAAAAATGCTGCTAAAAACAAGCCTAGTTTGGAAAGCAGCAGTGGTCCAAAATGAGTCTTTTAACAATGTTAGAAAGAGGAAATTAAACTTTATTTCATGAAAAAGAGTACAGCCCTATATAGAGTTGATAATGTGAAAAAAGCATATCCAATGTAGCAGGCATATAAGCAGAAAAATACACTTTATCAAAGTTGCAGTACTGTATCTCTCCAACAGTGATCCTGTGGAGAGGACTGGTGCAAGAAAAGATAACTTTTTTATAATTCCTTACTTGTTTTAATGCTTAATTGGAGCAAAAAGAGTATTTGTGAGATTAAGCTCCAAATACTTGAGCCAAGACCCTTCTGTCTGTTCCCAATGAGATAGTTTTATTGTGTTTTTTCATAGAAGAACTGCTAATAGAACCGATCTAGGAACATGAATAATATTTATGCCTCTCTGTTTTCATTCATATTAGAATAGAAATGAAAAACAGACATAGCATCTGTAAAACAGATTAGGTTGAAATTGCTCTCTGACTTATGCTTTTTAAAAGCTTCAAAATCTTTAATTAAGAAATTACCCAAGTTGTCTATACTTCTGGAAAAAGTGTTTCTGGTGAAGTTCAGTAAGTTGGCAATTGTTAATGCAAAAGATAGTAAGAAATCTTTTCCAAGCATCCATTTTATTTTTCTGCAGTCCTAACATAAAATTTTCAGACATAAATGCAACCTTATATTCATTTCTAGCATATATCTTAACATGTACATTAATTTGCTCTTTCTTCTGAGGTATATCAATTATATTTACAGAAAATATTACTGTTAGCTTTTGGGGTATTGTAAGCATAGGTATAGATGAATGCAAATTAATTGCTGCTTCTAGTAGGTCATCATCACTTGTCCCTCCAAGAATCTCTAACATGAGAAATAATAGAAAAAGACAATGTTTGTATTGATAGATGATGCCATGGGGTAATTAGATTGTTCAGAATCTCACTAGGGCTAGTATTTATGAATTTCTAAGGCCTTGCTTTTCTCCTAATCATTGAAAGGATTTGTCAACATAGATTTCCTCCTCCTCCTCAGGTAATGATGATGACATGAAGTGCAGCCCACAATATATGCTGACAAGACAAGAACTTCTGATATTGCCTTGAAATATTCTGTGCAATGACTACATTTTTCTAAATAGTGATTTAATCACGCAGGGAGAACTTACGTGAAAGACACAGATTTACCTTTTATGCAAATTATTAAATTGCATAAATTAATGCAATTTATTTAAAAATGCATATTATTAAATGCAAAATTCAAGTAATTTCACAACCCAGTGTAGGAATGCAATGATGATGGAAGAAAAGTGTTCAGGAAAATGCTCCTTATTCATTCACCGTTTGTTACAGACCTGACAAAATCAGTGCCAGAGGCTGCTTCTCAAGCAGCCCCAGGAGACCTGGGGATTTGATGCTGCCTGAACTCAGGTTAGCTCCAGAACAGGTGCAAGTGGACTCAGCCGAAAACTGCAGAAGGATGAGGGGAATAATTTCTTGCAAATTGCCCAGTTGTCCTCCTCCTTAAATCCTTTTGCAGGGTCACCTGAGTGGTCTCTATGGAGGAAGGTCAGGATGTGGCACTTCAGTTCACATGAGGACCATGAAGTCCCAGGGACACGTGGAGTGGGTAGAACTCTGGGTGGTGGCACACGTGTGCATGTGGACACGTGCTGTCCCTCCTGTGCTCACACCCCTGTGTGTGTTATTTCTGTGATTTCCCTCCACAGCCGATCTGGGCCTGGTGAATGGAGAGGAAAGCTGCATATACTTTGCTGGGAATTCTCTTGGGCTCCAGCCAAGACAAGTGAAAACTTACTTGGATGAAGAACTGGACAAGTGGGCTCGAATGTGAGTACACCATGGAATATGAGAGGTACTAACCCATGCTTCAAATGAGCACTTCTTTTTATTTTGGGATCTGCCTTGGAAATGTGTGAATAGAAGAATAGTGTGTTAAAACCACTACAGCCCAGCAGTAAAACATGTTCGGTGTTTCCCTAGCACTATTTATGTCTCCTTGTAAAGGTATGAGCCATAAAACAGACAAAGAGAAACTTCCAGCTGCTATAACCTGTGCTGCGCATAAATGCTCTGCTTTGGCTCATCTGGGGGACTTGCACAGATTAACCATCCCCATCCAATTGCTACATGTGCTTATACACAAGATACAAACTCATTTGGTTGCTGCTGCTTGCTAATGAATATGATTCAGTTTCAGACCCCATGATTTTCTAATTAGTATTTTTAACTGCATGTGATTCACTCTGCAGGCCTTGCGATGGGCAGTCCATTGGTATAGCACCTCACGCAGGTGGTGTTACTACCAGTGCTGGCAGGTTTTTGGCTCCTCTTAAACGGGGTCTCTACCTGACAACTTCATTTTATTTAGAAAGCAAGCCTGTCTTCTCAGTAACATCCTGGAGAGGAACTGAGTGGTTTGCAACAAGCTCTGCCAAACAGACACGATGTAAGAGAGACAGGAGGACAAAGGAGAGAAAACTTTCAGCATTGCAGGAAAGGGGCATAGGCATCATAGGAAGTGGGAAGCTTTTAATATACAGGGAGGAAAAAAAAGTGTGTGTTTTTTGGTGGTTTTTTTTTTTAAATTATTATTATACTTGGTTTCCCTAGAGTTTGTGCTTTGAGGTGCCCAGTACCTGCTTGAGCACCTGGTGCAGGGATGAGTAAAGAAAAAGATAAATAAAAACCATGGAGCTGAAGATGGGAAAGGAAAATGACATCCAGATGAATGAGTGAGCTGGGAGAGAGACAAACACTTTCATAGGGTACATTATATGTGTGAAACAGATGCGGTTTCATGGTGAGAGAGCAGAGGAAATATGGGAAGGCAGAAGAGGGAAAAACTAATTCTGCTAACTAGGCAGCCTTGTTTCAGTAGAAATGGTCTAGATGAGGGCTTCACAATGTAAATATGAATGCTCTGTAGCTGCTCTTTCACATATAATATATGAACACTGTGGGTTAATAAAAATAGTTCACTGTTTCCTGTTTTTTACTTGTATTCTTATAAGTGAGACAGTTGAGAATGAATATGAACTTTGGGAAGTAATTGTTCTTCCTGGTTATTCATTCAGCATGGTGCTGCAGTTTGTCCAGTCTTTTGAAAAAATTGCAATCCTGCCCATTCCTGTCTGGTTAACCTACTTTAGTAAGGAAACAGGTGAGCTCTTTCAAAAGGTGAAAGTCAGTGCTCTTAGCTGTTAATGATGCAGTTGGAGTGCAAACATATTTCAGCTCCTTCATTCCACCTTTTCACTGGTTCACTTCCATTCTTGTGTTTGTCTTTGCTACAGGAAAGGATTTTTTTTTTTTTTTTCTCAGTGATTAAAAAAAAAAACAAAAGAAAAAGGTAGGCATCGTATTTCTCCAGAAGATCAAAAGTGCCTCCAGTAGCTGTATCTAAGGGGGAAGTATGGCTGAACATGACTTCAAGCCATCAGAAAAGAGGAAGCAAATATAGAAACGTTGTTTGATAAAAAATACAGCTTGGCCCCAAACACCTTACCTAGAATAAATCAGGCAGTTTAAAAACAAACAAAACCCCTAACCAAACAGACTCAAAACACAAGACAAACAGAAATTGAAATAAAAAACCCCCTGGAACAAATATTCAGCTAGTTGCAGGTGCATCTAATCAACTGAGAAAGTCAGGGTAAAGTCAAGCCTAATTTGAGCAGAGCAAGATAGGATGCTGGGGACTCCAAAGGAACAGGTGTTTGGAGATGTAGAAATGAGTACTTTTATTCCAGGTACCAAGAACAGCTTAGCAAAATCTAGTCTAAGGTAGTAGCTGTTATCAGCAGAAGCATGTTCAATGGCTCATGTGTTGGCAGTGTGGAATTTACTGCCTGTGGTTTAGATAAATAAGTAGTGAAAGTCTAAGAAATTGCATGCAAATGAGGTGCATCCTTCAAGTCAGCAATGATAGAGATTCTGGCTTTCTTATAAATTGGTTTATTGCATTTTCTGGTTTTTGTGTCTTGGGACTCATCCGAAATAGCTACTAGTCTATTTAAGCAGTTTTTGCTGCTTCTAATTAATGGTGAGAGTGAAAAAGAAGAATATGCAGTAGCTGTGGTCAAGGGCAGGGAAGCTTGTAGATTCAGCTCTGTGTAGTGATGGCAATTAATTAGGGAAAGGCCTGGAGAGAAAAAGGCCTTCTCATGCATTTCTTTTATTCCCTCTTACAATTCACTACTGCCCCTTCTACCTGGGCCCAGCTTTAAATGGTGGACTATAGCTTTCTTCTCTTACATCATCGTCCTCACATATATTTTCTGGTTTGGTATTCTTAATCCTTTTCTTTTTTTTTTTCTTTTTTTTCTTTTTTTTTTTAGATCTAAAAGACCAAAGTTCAAGTGACTTGCTTGGGTGGAGAAAGGCCTATAGGTGCTTTGCAGTGTCCTGTTTTGCCTTTCCCCCACCAGAATTGTTTAATGTATTTTATAGAATCATTATTGCATGCAAACATACTTGCTTCAGTGGGCAATGTATCTTACATTGAATAACTCATTAAAGTGGACTATTAAACAGAAGGGAGTCTGTCATAGCTGGTTGTTATGCCCTTGTGAGGGGCTATTGGGGTGATTGTGGAGTGGAGAACCTGCTGTGTGGAAACCTTGAGGATTAGAGTTGTTTAGCTGAGCAAAAATAAGACTGAAAGGAAAAATGATCTCTGTCAATGTGTTAAGGGGTAAACCTTCTGGGGGGGAGGGAAGGAGCCACTTATGTGAAATAACATGCTGGCACAATAAGTATAAACTAGGAATTAATAAATTGAGGCTAGAACAAAATATTTATATATATGCTTTTAAGCACTGAAGCAATCTGGCTACAAGCTTCTGATGTGAACACGGTAGACAAAACCTTCAAGTCTGTGGAAGGCTTTATAATAACATCTGAGGCAACAAAGACTGTTTTCACAGAGTTGAAAGTCATCTTTGGTTCTATCTGCTGAATTAATCCTGCAAGATATAACAGCCCTGCAAACAGGAGTGCAGCTGGTGGGGCTTGGTTATGTTCTGTTTGACAAGCCCACTTCTGCCATTCTGCAGAAGTCATCTCTGCATTGTACCTTTCATCAGGCTGTATGTCAGAGCTGTAAATGCCTGGTTTAATACCCTGAGATTTTTAGGTTTGCCTTCTATCTACTGCTTCAAAAAGTTCTTTTTTCTTTGGATATTATCTTCCTTTCTTTTTTCTGTTTCTTTGCTTGAAACCATGGTCAAACTTTAAAAGTCTGTGTTGGCTTATTAAATACCTTGCCTCAGTTTTGGCAAAGAAGCAAGAATAAAATTTCCACTTGAACAAGATTTGGATGAGCACAGAAGATTTCTGAAGCTGGCAATTAATTTAAATCCCTTTTCTCACCACCTTTGAAACTTTGGGATCATATCAGAAAATGTGTTTCTAGCTCCCCTAGCGAGCTTTAAATCAACAGTGAGTAAAATGTGGCATTGTGATTCCTTGCCAAACTGAAAAAAAAAAAAAAAGTAGTAACCGACTATAAATTAATTTGGAAAGTGAAAAACTGTGACAGTAGCTTAATAAACAGTTCTGTTTGTATGAAGTTTTATGATTTGATGGGCCACATTTTGTATTCATTAATTTGGGTACCTTGATTCAAATCTCTCTTGCTACCTAGGGTGCAGTAGAAACAAAGTGAGACATAGGCTGTCTGTGTCTGAGGGGAATGCCAGAAGTGCTGCAGTTGTGTCCTTAAAGATTATTACCCCCATTGCCTACCAGAGCTGAGAGAGGGGTGGCATAATATACAGAGATATAAATTCTCTGAGGCAGAGAATAGAATTTTACAACCTAAGTGTAATATGATGTATTGTGCCGTCAGCAAAGTCTACAGAGTTTCATGTGATTAAAATAAAAAAAGTGTCCAAGAATATGCCTTTAACTACCATTTTAGCTGCAATAATTTTTGTCTCTTGGAATGTATATTGGCCATCAAGAGGGAAGCAGGCTGTAAGCTGTGTTATAATAATAATATGAATATGAATGACAATAAATGCTGGCTCTTCCTTCTTTCAATATACTTAAATTTGCATGTTTTCTTCTTAAAATAAGATATTCTCATAGCCAATGTATCATATCTGTTTTCACAATAACTTGGAAATTCGTTATGAAATTTTGTTAATTCTGTGTGCTGGTAGAATGAGCTTTCATTAGTAAATTCCCATTAGAAGGACACTAATGGCTATAAAATCAGAGAATGTTAATGAAAGATAATCCCATAGGTAGTTAGGGCTTCTTTTTCCCATCTTATTATGTTTGGTATCCTCTTTCAGAAATACAGATCCCTTTGGGCTGGCAACCACAGAAAATCTTTGTGGGTTTTTTTATTTTTTTTATTTTTTAATTTAACAGTCTGTATTATCCCAAGTCCCTTGATCACTATATTACAGTTAAGAATAAGAAGGGAAATTAGCAATAAATGTCTTGCTGTTTGTGAAATATATATGACTGTCTTTAGGGAGCACAGCTGTGTTATAGCTTATAAAAGGGAGGAACTTTTATCACTAATCCTGCCCCTTACCACGTTTTCTCTCCTACCCACCTACTGCCTTTATTCCTCATCTGTGTAATGTTCTTGTAAATGAGTGCTATTTCATACTGCCCGCTTTCTGCTATCAAAGTCTCATCAGAGAGCAATTCTAAAACAGGGAGAAACAGTCAGCTAGTGTACCGTGACCTTATCCATATTAGGGTTTGGCATCCTCCTTGTCATCTGTATGGTGCTGGACTTGTTGAACATAGGGTCATCTGTATGGTGCTGGACTTTTTGAACATAGGGAAGTTATTTTATCTGTAAGAGCTGTTCAGTTGTACCTGTGCCCTTCTTCAGCTGCTGACCTAAACTAATGGTATTTTGCAAGGATGAGAGGTATGAAGTGGTTAAGACAAATTGTGCTTTTTGGAGCAGTTCCTCTGTTCTTTAGGACTAGGACTGCTGTTCTTTTGGAAATATCCCTAGGAGGTGTGAATTAGACCCTAGTCAGTCAGAAAGGGTCTGACTATGAAATATTCAGGTAATTTGTGAGGGAGACAGAATGAAATGCTACCTGGGAGAGGAAAGTACAAGGTGGATAGGGAAAACTAATATTTTAAATGTGTCTCATACACCCTCCTTTCTCATGTCTTAATCTGCCAGATGTCCTCTAATGATTTTGAGTGAACATTGTGGGCCTATTCTTCTTTAGAAGATTTATTATTAGTTTGGTTTTCTTTTTTTTTCCCTTTTTTTTTTTTAGGAGGAGAAGTTTTGTTTGTTTGTTTGTTTGTTTTTTTCTCTTATCACAGCTCTTAGAGCTTCTTATTTGCTCTCTACCCAGTTTTCTACTGGTTTTGACCCTGTTTTGAAACTGCTTCATATTTGGTTTGCCTCAACCCGCATGCAGCCTGGTATTTCTGACTCCACTAGTACCCTGTGGTGCTCAGCAAATACGAAAATCATCCAGTGTGAGATGGGAGCCCAGAGCAATGTTCCCCTGGATTAGCAGCATTATTACTTTTCTCAGTCTGCCTTCATTTGCATTTAAATCTGTATGCTTCATCCTGCATGTTCAAGCATCTTTACAACTTTTGATTTATATATGCATGATGGCTATCTTAGGAGTTTACTTCTCTGTCACAGTTGAAGCAAAAATTAGTTCAGAGCACTTAATCCAGAACCACATGCACATATCTGTCATTTTGGAGTAGTGATGTATTCAGGTTTAAGGTGACTCTGTGATTCACTGTAGACAGGAACAGTTTGCAGAATTAAGTTTTTAAACGCTCTCTGTCAAACTCAAAAGCTTTATGGACACTTAGATCTAGAACAGTTTGGCAGGGAGAAGATAAGCAATAAGGCTTAGCAAGCAGCTCTGTTTGGGCAGGTACTTCCCCTGCATATGCATTAAGTACCTGCTGGTTTATGCAGAAGGGTGAGTTCAGACAGGAGATTCAGGAGGACAGAAATTGTTTCTGACAAGAAATACCTCCATCTGGAGTAAGGCAGTATTCCAGCCTACCATTCTCTGTATGATACAATGTTCAGGTAGAAATGCAGGTGGGGAAACTGCAGGGTGATCTTTGCTCTCTGTGGTTTATATGAGCTGGAGTTAGCAGGGTGCCGTCCTGCACTGGTCACCACCATGTCCTCTCCTGGTATGACCATTCTCGAAGTAATCTTGTACTCGCACAGCAACTTCAAGGGGACTTGTGAAAAAGTTATCATCTTTAATTTTGGTGGATTTCTAGAGGAATTCTTTGGGCAAAAATAGTTTTCAAGCAGCCAAAAACCTGTCAGAAACCAACAAATTAATTACATTTCCTGTGATCTTTAGTGGCAAGATGAAAGTGCTGTGCTCAGCTTAGGTGAGTCTCCTCCTCCTCCCTCCTCCAAAGGTAGGGTCTCCAAATCAGGTGCGTTTCTTAGAACTGATCCACAGCATGTTTTCATCATTTGCCTCTTCCTTTTCAGAGGTGTTCATGGTCATTTCAATGGTCAGCGCCCATGGGTTTTGGCAGATGAGTGCATCCTGGACCTGATGGCTGAACTGGTTGGTAGGTGTGAACTGCTGGAGAAACTCTCTCTGGACAAGGAAACCAATTTGGGTTCTTTTCAGACTGAAAGTCCTGAAACTCTGTAACCAGAAATTAGTTCCTTGCATTCCGTTGTTTTAAAGTAGTTTTCCTAAGTGCCTTGTGCATGGAGTAACACTTTACTTTAAGACTGCAAGCAATTTAAGAGATGAAAGTTTGCGATAATATATGAGCATATGCAATATCATAAAACTAAATGCAGCAAAGGGGTTTTTGGAGCATCATAAACCACTTTGTCTACGCATGAAGCCCTCTTCAAGGGCACTTGGCGCTATAGATTCTCAGTCACTCTTCTAAAAGTGAACCAATGAACTTTCACCTTTGAAAAATTATTTATATCTAGACAATCTCTGCTTTTCCTCCTTTCCCCACTGCTAAATCCAGCCTCATAATGGGAGCTGCTTATGTCAATGAAGCAGATAATTGGGGCAGAACCTGCTATTTGTAAGTACTTATTACTGTGCTCTACCCCTTGAGGAGTCTGCAGTGCTGCAGGACCTTGTCAGTAAATGCTTCTGGTTATTCTAGAGACTGAGAAGGAGCCCTGGAGACTTCTGTTGAATTCACCAGTCATAGAAGCAGTTGTGTGAGTCTGAATGCAAATTTCCTCCGTCACCTCTTACTCAAACCTGTGTGTAGTTGCTGAAATAATCTTTCACTGTAATTTCCTTCAGAGCTGTTGCTGAGAGAATGGGGAAGAGAAATGATCTTGGCAGGGTGTCTCTCAGACTCTTTTTCTCCCCAACACTTAGAGCTCTTGTCAAGGCTAGGTTAGTAGATTATAGTGAGATTTGGCCAGTATTTCAATTTAGCTGTTGAAGGCAACTGTCTATACTGACTGTCAGAACTGAATTATCATGTGTTCATTTGTGCCATCGCTAAGGAAAAATATTAGTGTTAAGTTGACCTACTGTACATGGGATATTGTCTCATAATTTCTCTTTCAACTATAGGCAAGTGTTTAGTGACAAAGTTATGGTTTTTCTCCTTCAAGAGAAGCAAATGGGATCTGTACAACTGGAAACAGAGATGTTAAGGAATGTTTTATGACAACTTTATAAATAAAGTCACTTCCTGACTTCTTCATGAAATTTCCAAATAGCTAAAATACGGGACATTATTGTTGGAGCAGAATAAATATAAGAAAATATTGTTGTAGTGGGTCTATCCATAACGTCAGCACTAAGATATCACAAATATGAGCATGGCTACACCAGGCATCACTAGACAAGTGGTGCACAAAACAATTGCTCACCAGTCACTGTTCTATGCTTAGCCCATCTCCGAGCAGCAATTGGCAGCTCCCGGCCAACTCCCTTCACTTTCTATGCCGAGTGTGGCATACTGTGGTACGGAATACCCCTTTGGCTAGTTTGGGTCAGGTGTCCTGGCTGAGCTTCCTCCAGGCTTCCTGTGCCCCTCCTCACTGTCACAGTATGGGACACTGAAAAGTCCTTGATTAGGGTAAGATCTACTCAACAGCAACTAAAACATTGGTGTGTTATCAACATTATCCTCATACTAAATCCAAACCACAGACTGTACCAGCTACTAGGAAGAAAATTATCTCAGCCAAAACCAGGATGCTTTTCTCGCTTTCATTACACTCAAGGGCATGCTCAGTACTTTCATCCATTAACACAGAACATAAAAATGTGAGAATCTAAAAAGATAGAGGGTGTTGAAATGCTGAATGCAGGTGATTTAAGGATTTCTCTAGTTTGACCAATCTTTCCTGGCAAGTGGATGTTCTTGTTCTGGTAGGGTGTAACTGGTAAGCTGTGAGCAGATGGGGAAATGTAACTTGTCATGCAACCAGCCTGGTGCATAGTAAAGCCTTTTGAAATTGAAACCTTGAATTTAATTAAATGGAGGTCTGAGAATTTCTCTTATGTCTTAATAGAATGGAAAAGTAGTCACACTAACACTACATACATTCAAGCACCTAAATTAGTAAAGTAACAAGGTAAAACCACCGATGCTTTTTACATAACCAGGAGAGAAAGCCAAGATAACCTGAAGGGCAGCTTGAAGTACCTGAGTTATCATCCTTCTCTGCAACACCTGTGAATGTTTGCCTCTGCAAAATGTGGGCCCCCATGAACTCCCCACAGGATGTTGGGGCAGGATAAACACTGACCTTCTGCAGGTGCTGGGGTCGGTTTAGCCTTAGCTTTAGGTTAAGAGTCACTGCAGAAAGCAGAGTCAGGTTGGACCTCTTTTGCCTTAGCCACCTGTCTTGTAGAGGATGTCAGCTCAGTGTGTATTATAATATTTCTTTAACTAAAAGGCATATAGGCATATTCTGGATGTAAGGAGAAGGAAATGAGAGCTTTGCTTAAACTTCATCAAATTGCTTGTCAGTCTCCTTATTTTTCTTTTCTTTTCCAAATTCTGTTGATACTGGTGCTTTTTTTTTTTTTTTAAATCACAATGGCCAGACTGCACTGACCTTATTATAATTTTGTTTATTTTAAATGAATATTTTAAAGTTCTTATAAAAATTATGGCTGAGGTCACCCTACCATTAACCTAATTTGCTTTTAAAATTTTTTACTGGGAAATGTTTCATAGCCTCATTGCTTTCCTGAAAAGTAAAGGGTGTGTCATCATTATTGGTTTGAATTTTATTCTCCAGGATTTTGGGAGCTTTGTTTAATTGAACTATAAAATATGGTTTGGATTTAAATCTGGCCCTCAGATTTGCATTCCAACAGGGTTCTATTTGCATAATATTCTCTTTTTTTTTTTTTTTTTTTCAGGAGTTAGATGAATGATTCTTAGTATGCAAATGAATTAATATTTCCCAAATAATGGATACATTGTAATAAATTCTGAATTTTAAAATTGTAGGGAATAGTGAAAAGGCTAAGAGAAGAAATGCAGGAAAGATATTATATTAAAATGCTTTCTTCCAATGCAGTATTTATGATTAAGTACTGTTTACCCCCAAGGTGTAATACTGAGTATGTATAAGTTGAGTGACTTCTGAATTTCCTTTTTTAGTGATTTTTATGTAAGAACATAAGGAGAATTTTACCCTGTTTTTTATTCAATATTTAACATGTTATGGAGGAGGAGTAAAAATTGTGATTTCTCACTCTAAGTACTTGTAATAGTAAGTAAAAATTATTTGGTGGGATTTATTCAGGAATGGACTAAAGACTGTGAAAAATCTTTGTTCGTTTAATGGTTTATAGTGCTATAACACATTGCTTATTAAGTGCAGTCACATTTGGTTGTTCAATGAAAGTTACAGTAGAAAATACATTGTGAAACGCCTCCGCATTGTGGAGGCCAAAGCTTTTTTTCTGTGCTCACACTGAGTGGCACAACACAGTGATGGTAATCGCAGCTTCTCCTAGCAGACTTTATGAGAACATTGCAACCTTGGCAGGATCTCCTTCCAATGGAACAAAATTACTGTATGGCTGCTGCTGTACAATGAGCTTGAGCAGGTCTCTGTTGAGGGAAGACTGAATGCTAGGCAGATTTGTAGTGACTTTGAGTGATATGGTTTATTTGCAATAACCAAAATGTTTTCAGAATTGGAGCCTTTAGCATTTTTACAGTCATTTGACAAAATGCTTTTTACTTACTCTGATGAGGTTCAGGCTCCCACTACAGCCAGAGAGAAGAAGGATGGCAGTGTCTGCCTAACACAATCATAATTGTCTCTGAAGTTGTACTTTGCAAATGCTGCTTCCTTTTATTAAAGAGGAGATTTATCAAGCAGAACATGCAGGTTTTAGCCTGGCTTGGAGATACTGTATACAGTTAGGAAATAAAGAAAGCAAACATAATTTTGTCTCTTGTGTGCTGGGTCTTTGAATATTGTAATAGGTTAATTGGATCATAGAAAGGTTGTTTTCTGAAATGCAGTGCAGGTTATAGAGGATAACAGTTTTCCAATGACACAGATGAGGTTTCTTTTGTGGGCATGAAATTCAATAATGGAAAACTTTTAATAAATATATAATTTATGGAAGACCAAGACTTACATGACAAATGTAGTGTCATATTTAATTTGAGATGCTAGCATGTAGCTAAAAGTGATTTGCAGATTAACCATTTGTTTTATACAGAAACAGTACAGCAGGCAGAGGATTGCTTGTGCAGAATTTGCTATGAAAGCCACAGATTTCATGGAAGGAACAGAGGGAGAACTAAGAACCATTTCCTGATGCTATCCCTTTTTTTCAGCCTCAAAAGTTCCATAGAAATATTAAGATTGCAAATAGTATTGTTTTGAGTTGCAATCACTCTCTCTAGCTGTCTTCTATATTTGCAATAAAACAGCCACAAGGTGACCTCTTCAAGCAGCATGGAGCCTGCAGATGCAGTGCTGTCACAAGGAAGAAAAGAAAGCAAAGGAGAGGAGTTTAAATGAGGAAAAGAACTTATTTTTTTCATATGAATAACTAGTTCTAACTGTACTTCTTCCAACAAACCTGATGATGCTCCTGCTATCTGAAGGAGGGAACTTATTCACGACATCTCCTTTTCTTCCTGATTCATCCCCTGGACAGGTCTTCTGGAGTCACTAACAGCTATTGAGAAATCTTTGTCGAATACTTGGAGATTTCGGCAACACACACAAAAAAAGCCCATGAATACCTTAGTCAGAATCATTCTTGGTTTTTCCTGTGGTGGCAGAAGCTGAGGCCTGCTTAGGAAGGATTTATGAATAAACTGTTCTTGATTACAGATTTTCATTTTCTTTGGCTATATTTGCTTGTAATGAGTTCAGCCCATGATTATGACTTTTTTTCTAGCTGACAAGTAATAACTCCATTAACCTAAGCTCGGCGATATGGTGGGAGTATCTTGGTGCTTTTGCCGCCTTTCCCCCTTGATGGCTGGGACCTTGTGTGCCCTCCAAAGCAGGGACAGGAGAAACCCAGGGTTTGCCTTTCCATTTCTTGTGGCTCCCCTTGCCTTTTTTACCCCGACATCATGTTTTCTTTTCCTCTTTATTGATCTCAAGGGTGGCTGCTACCCTCCCCACCTGCTTACACTTGTCTTCATCATCTTGTCTCCAACCTCTTTCCACCTTTGAACTCTACTGCTGGGGCAATAAGTAGGGCGAGGTGCATGAGCCCATTTTCCAGCTGAAAAAGATTCTCAGAGCACTGATTTGTGTCAAAGGTGAATTGCTGCTTTTCAACAACAGATACCAGGCAAAACAGAAGGAAAGAGGAGTTGATTTTACCCATTTGTCAGTGATGCCCTGCCTAACATGCAGTCCCTTTTTCTACCTAAAATCTTTCACCAGTGGCTGATAAGGGTCTGAGAATTTGTTACTAAATACTTTGTAATAACAATTAGTTGTTACTCCATTAGCTCTGCCTGTGATTAGCTGCGGCCAAAAGGCATCTGTTATTAGCTTCCTTGAAGGTATGGGGGTATGGCTTCTTGCTAGGTTGCTACAGTAATAATAGTCTGTTATGTTCAATAGGCAAATTTTGCTTTATTTTTTTAATTAGGTATGAGATTTAGCTTGACATTACAGTAACCAGTTAGAATAGATGATTGTCTCGATATGTTTTCTGACTTGCTTTTACAAACAAACTTATGACAATAAATAAGTCTGTAAGTCTTGCTTTATATAGTCTTCTGACCTGATTTTTGTCTGAGATATTAATGATAATAAATTCTCCAGTGGTTTGCTGGGAAATGGAAACACGTCATTGTTTTTTGTTTTCTGTGGCTGACCTGAAAAAAGAAATATTTTTCTGCCAGTGTTGTGTAGTGAGTCATACAAGAATTTTTTTTTACTGTGAGGACACCTTAAACATTTGTTTACTTTCCAGTCTTTAGAGAGACATTGACTGAAAACATACTTTTGCTTTCTCAACACTGTACTAGATTTCTCTGAAATTATAAAGAAAATGCCCCAACCATTTTTCTTTTCCTTTTTATTATTTCAGGGGCCAAAAGACAGGAAGTAGCCTTAATGAATGGGCTAACTGTTAACTTGCACCTCCTGATGGTACGTCTTTGAGATGTATATTTCATGTCGTGTTGGCAAGTATTCTTTTTTCCTTTCCTTGTGCACGTAAGCAAAATGTTTCCTGAGGACCTCACAAATACAGCACTGGATGATAGCCTAACTTTTCTTAAGCCTTGGGAGTTGTATCTTGAATCATGTTTTGTCTTGTGCAAGACCTGTTTCCACTTACTGTTAAGCAGAAAAGCTGGACAGAAAAATATTTTCAAGGACTCTGGAGGGCAAGTCTGAGTTGTTCTTTCATGTGCTGCATGTCACCCTCAGGAAGGAGATGATATTAAAGAAATTTTACAAATAACATCAAATTTGATTTTCATACCAAATTTCAGCTTAAGAAACAATAGCTCAAGTGTGAGCAAGACAAAGCTGTAGTATCAGTCAAGCTTAAAATGCAGTTACACACACGTGATGGCATTTTGAGTTATGCTGGTTTATATATGCCTGCAATGTGGGTTTGATTTTTATAACATAGTGACCATAAATGTAGCTTCCTTATGCACTGTCTCTGTGGCTACAGACAGCCTGTCTCATTCTCTAGTATTTCCGAAGATTTGATTCAACTTTGTGAAGACGTGAGGTTTCATTTTGTGTGGCTCACACAAAAATATTTATTGCTGGGATATGCTCCTTTGTAGTGTCTCTGACCTTTGTTAAATTAAGAGCCCTGAAGCAGGACAAGTACTAAGCAGTACCAAGCCAATTTACCTGGCTACTCTGCCCTGAATTAGTGTAATGAAGCCAGACTCATGCCAAACTGCTTGAGTACAAAGCCTGTGCTGAGCTGTGTGTAACCACTGCCAACAGGAACGAGAGGGCTTGTAAGCCTTCTCCTAGTCCTCTCAGCATAGTGACAATCTCAGCTTGCCTTCATGTGAAGGACTGAGATGGAAAACCATTCACCTAAAGGTGCTGAGATAAGGTCTTTGCAGAAGGCTTAGTCCTTTGGTCAGTCTTGTTTCAGAGGATGGGATGGTTTGATAACTAATGCTTTAGGGGAGGACTGGAAATCCATTTCTTTTGCATTGTTTTCTACTCTTCAGCTGGGTATGTCTGTGGGATGGCACTGGGTGAAATCCCAGCTTCCCTGGATGCAGTCAATGCTTTGCCATCAATTCCTGTAAGTGCAAGTTTTCACTGCTGGATTTTTGTGGCTATTATGGATATGTGAAATGCAGTATTACGGTGTTTTCCTACTTTGGTGAATGTTATATGGACAAAGAAATATTTGTAACTTCGGGGGAATTTTCTGTAGTCTGCATGAAAGTAAGCCAGTCTTTACTAATCTATATGCTGGGAGAGTCTCTCTTATCTCTGCTTAGGTACATTTCAACATTTTTTTTTTTTTTTTTAATTTTTAACAGCTATCTTTCTTTAAGCCTACTCCAAGACGCTATAAAATTCTTCTAGAAGGCAAAGCATTTCCCTCTGACCATGTAAGAAATTAATATTTCACCATATTTGTATTATTAATCATGTTTTTCCAAAGAATATTAGTAGCCTGATTTGAATATTTATTAGCTCATCTTGTCCAAGTAACATTACAATAAAAAAACCTGTCAGGAGCTTTTGAGCTCAGCATATTTTACAGATTATAGCTTTATTCCTTTTGTTCAAATAAAATATGTTACAAGAGGAAAAGACTGAATGGGTACATTGATTTATTAGTCTTTTTAAAGACATTGAACAAACTAATGGGCTAAATCAACTGAAGTTGTAAATTTTTTATTAATTCTTGTTGCTGTTTTATTTTATGGAGCCAAATCAATACAAACTCACAACATTAACACTTAGATATCCCCAGACAGAAATGGAAATGTTTGTTTGTAGCACTTTAGATTACTAGTTCAAACATAATTTTTCTGCTATAAAATAGAAGACAATAGCCTGTGCACAACAGCTTAGAGCAATTTAATCTTTGGTTTTGTGGCCCACTGCTATTTTATCATCAATACCATAAACCCATGGAAATTAATAACAAATTTGATCCCTAAGGTGTGATAAAAATGGCTCAAGCTACTAACAGGTTTATTTGTAATGAAGATGATGGCACAGATGTATAAACCTCAAATTACCTTCATTCTAAGTAATGTTCATATCAATCCCACATTTGTTCCAGGCACATTTGTACATTTGGAATCCATTTGCTTAAATTTCTATGGCACCTCAGTAGTAACCGTTGCAACTGCTGTCACTTCAGTTCCTGTCATGTAATTTTGAACCATTTTATACCATTATTCGTTGATTTTAATGTGATCTCCAGAACAATTATTTATTGATAAAATCAGTAGATAGTATTTTCAAAATAGCTTGGGAATTTAGAGCTCTCATTTCCTCCTAGCTATGCAGCAAATTGAAGACATGAGGATAGCGTGGCACAGCATGTATGTGCTGGCCAAACCTCATTTGCATTGAGAGCAGTGTATATGTGACAGGCTGGGATGTAGCATGTGCTACCAAGCCAAATAGCTACCCAGGGCCCCTGGAGAGGAGATGTTCAGTCTTCTCCTTGGTTGTTATGCATCAGGCTTTACTTGCTGGCATCTGGTTAATCACATCCTCCACCATATTTCCACCCTCATTCTGAACTTATGCTGTAGGGTTTAGTTTTTGACTCTGGCCTTGTTGTCTGATGATGTGAATTGAATTCTGATCTTTTTCAAACAAAAACTATGAAGCTTTCAGTGGAGTTGGGTTAGGCTTTCAAGTGTTAATTTTAGTGAAAGGCAAGGCATCTGAATCCCTTTTCTGAAGTTCTGAGGTGTCTGTCCATTTTTCTTTTAGTTCTTTTATCACGTACTTGCGCTAACGTGCTTTGCATGGAAATCTCTTTCAGTATGCTGTTGAGTCTCAACTTCAACTTCATGGACTTGATGTGGAGAAATGCATGCTCACGATGCAGCCACGGGAGGTTGGTGAGAAATATGTCAGTTGTGCTTGCTGTCACAATGGGCAGAAGCATGTTTCATGAGAGTGTAGTCATATATTCTCAAATATTCTAGTATCAGCCTGTGGAAGTATTAATTTGTTTCTACTAATACATTTAGGTAAAATTTATGAATCATGTAGTCTCTTTCTGTGTATATTTTTTTGGTTTTAGAACACGTTTTATGATTGTCTGATTCAACTAGTTAATTTTGCTTTAACAAAAAAAAATATTATACCTTATATTTCTGTTTGCAAAAACTGATGGCATCCTGAGACAACTGAAAAATATAGTATCTAATTGAGAAACGCTCTTGTCCTTTAAATGCTCAAAGGTAAAAGATTGCCATAACATAAACAACACTGTGTCTGTACCAGGATAGGCTAAGGGAAAGGTCTGCTTTGAGTAATGTGTTATTCAGATTAATTTGAAAGACTGCCTTCCTTTGCTTTTTAATATTGGGAACTTTGCCACCTTACTATAAACTGATAGTGACCTTTTGCTTCTGAAATCTGAGCCAACTTGTGAGTAAAGAGTCCCCTCCTGACTGCTTGATAGATCTGCAAAGATTGTTGAGATAATAACAGCTACTTTCAATTCAACAATCTTGTCCAAGCTCTTTTCAGTAACATGTCTAATTTAATTCTAGAGTTTCACTGCTTAATTGATCCCTAGGTGGTGCTATGTTTTACATGATTCCTTGCTAGGAAGATAGGAGGAGGATGAGGTGGTAATTTTCTTAAAAATAGATCAGGAATGAGGTGGCTTTTTTTTTTTTTTTTAATTCCTCTATATTTAATGACCCCAGGTTTGGGGATTTTTATACTTTTGATGATGTGAGACTTATTGTTTTTAAAATAAAAATATGGTAGATTTATAATAGCTTCCTGTGGGATACAAAGTTTATCAGAAAAGTACAGCCTAAAAGTGATAGAAAACTTTAAAGTCTTGTGGATGTCACAAATTTCAGCTGCCACATAAAAATCATTATGTAGGCTATTTTTACCCAGACTGTTTTTACTGTAAGTTAAAACTGTCTGAAATATTAAGGAGTACGAAGCATGCTAGAATATGAAGTGAATAGACTTTTGGGTTTAACTGGCACTTTCAAGATATATTTGCTAATGATTTCTTTTTTTTTTTTGAGGTGGCTTGCTTATATGCTACTTCATATATTTCATAGAAATACCTTTGTGTATCATAACTATACTAAAGATTTGCTTTTGGTCTCCTTATGCAAGCAGCACAGCTCATGGTAAAATACAGATTATGAAGTAAGAAATGACAGTTTTATTATGCCAGAGTTGATATAAAATGTGTGCTTTAACTTTGTTTTAGGGGGAGGAGACCCTGAGGACTGAAGATATCCTTGCTGTAATTGAGAAGGAAGGGGACTCTATTGCTGTCATTCTCTTCAGTGGGGTGCAGTACTACACAGGACAGTTTTTTGACATCCATAGAATAACGAAGGCTGGCCAAGAAAAGGTAAGGTTGTTCCAGACTCATCCTTTTAACACCAATTTTAGAACAATTTTTCTGGAAATATTTATAATTTCTACTTTTTCTGGAAAAAAAATAGAGCATATGCAGAAACCTGTGGAACTGATAAAAAGTAAAAGCAGTCTGTGCCCAGATCCTCTGGGGGTTGTGTGCTGCATGAAGAAATAGTCCTGTGAGAACAATCTTGCTGGAATGACTTAAACATAATTCATGACTATTAACTTCTATTGGACTTTTATTGAAGGATAGAATTTCAGGCGGTTCAGGGGAGAAGGAGGAGGAGGTAATCACAGCTCTAATCTCTCGTTGTTAGTTTGTGTTAGATTTCCATTTTTTTTTGGCAGACTTTCATTATTTTCCTCCTGTCCTGCGGCTTTGCTGTGGCAGTTTTTTCCCCCAGCGTGTGGGGAGGTGAACTCCCAATGGAGCCAGCAGTGTTTTGACTCAGCTGATCAGTTTTCTGGAGGCAGGCACAACATGGGGCACATCAATGTCTTAAGACAGCTGTATTTTAATGATGACTCAGCCTTCTGAGCTTGGAGGCAGTGTGTTCTATGGACATAGCTGTAAAACTTCTTTAACCATCTCTATTGCCTTAGGAATCCAAGAGAAAATATTTTTTAATTAAGTCTTTTTATCAACAGGAGGTCACCAGGCTTTCCTTAGGGGCAGTCTTCTACTGGATGCACCTTATCTCATAAAAGATTAAACCATTCAAGGACTTAGTATCACTGGATTTTGGCAAACCAGCTAACTATTTATAGTTGATGTTTTAACTCCCTGGGGAAGTTCCTGGCTCACAACAGGCTATACATTTTCTGTTGCTGTAGGTTTGTCAGTGGAAACTTTTCTGGAGGTCAGGGAGTAACTTATGCTGCTGGAAACTGGTGGTAAAGTCTCCCCTGAGAGAGCAGAGCAGGTGTGAGGGCTAGTGCAGGGCCTGTGGGACATTAAAAGGGAATGTTCTCACAGAGCAGCACCTTGCAACAAAATTGTTCCTTAACCCAGAACAAAACAAGACTGACTTATGACATGGATGCAGAAAAACAAGGGAAAAAGAGAAATGGGGGGAATCAGCTGCAGGGGCAAATGGGTCTGTGTATTAGCTCCATGCAACTCAAAAAGCACCTTAATGGTGTTTTCCTTGAGGGTCTTTCAGTATTTTGCTGACCACAAATAATCAAAAGACTATGCTAAAATGTTTGAAAGGAAATACAGACTATTAATAGGATGATGCCACCCACTGCTCTGTTCTCTCTCACTCCTGGTGGCAGCAAAGCTTTCGTTCAGCCACCAACACCTACGTGCCTATGGTGATTTTTTTTCCCTGAAATCTGCTGTGATGTGTCTGAAAGGTGTCTGAGAGAAAAATCTTTCTTCTCTACTGTAAATACGAATATTCTGGGAAAAGCCTATCACTTTACTGCTTAACTAAAGATGCTCTCTGGACTGTGGGACACGTGCTTGGATAAGTTGAAGTGTTGCAGTTTCACTGAAAGCAATAAACTATCCTAAAATGGTTGAGAACCTGTATTCTGGGAGAAGAGTAGTCACTCACAGTTTATTATCTGGAGTGAAAGTGGGTTTGATGTTTATATTATCTGATATAACCAGGACTTGTTGGAGAAAACTTAAAATTTCTATAAAGCAATACAAATAATGCTATTAACTCAGGGATATGTGCTTCCACATGAATATACACAAAACCACTGCACATTTATAGTCTGTGTCATGTTGCTGAAGAGTAGAGCAATTTCTGACAGCATTTCAGTACTCTAGCAGGCACAAGTAGACGTCAAATGTCCATTTCCACCTGCATGACTGTTAGAAATGCCATAATGTAGAAGTGAATCTCTTCTTCCAGAGATTTTTAAGAAATGGGAAAAAAAAAGAAAAAGAAAGTATTTGCCATCTTCTTTGCGGTTAGAATATGTAGGACTGGGATGCGGGCAGGTTCATGACCTATAATGACATTAGTGTATTTAAAAAGAAAAAAAATAATTCAGCCTGAAAAAGTGTTCGAATACCCATAAGGCTTGAAAAGTATGAGCCACCCCTGTTTTTATTTCCATACTGTCAGATAGGCTCAGCTCAATGCCCTTGCAGATTCTGCCCCCTGGGTTAAGTGATTTTTATGTGTTTATACAAAACCACGATGTAACGTGCTGCCACACCACCCTTGAACATCTGCATATGGCAAATATTTACTTGAACAGCTACAAAGTCAGGGTTTCATGAAGAGTTTTCTGTCTTAATGTTGATAGAAGTATTCCTCTATCCTGCTACTTCTCTTAGTCTCAGGGCTTCTGGTTACCAAAAGTCCCCAAATGCTGGATTTTCAGAAGCAATTAGCTTCTCTCCTCTTTCCCCAGGTCAGAGATGATGTTAGAGCCACCATTGGATTAAGGGGTAGAAAAACACCAATACAATAACAGGAAGACCAAATCAACAAAAAAAAAAAAAAAGAAGAAAACCCAAACCAAAACAGCTGTTAAACCAGAATCATTAACATCTATGTAATGTGTATAGGCTCAGTTTCTGTTTGGTGGCATCCAATTAGTCCCTGTTGCCAGACTGATGAGCTTTCAGGACCGTAAGTGCATAGATTTAAAGACCATATCTCCTTCAAGAGCTTCTGGATTGTCTTATACATAATATATCATCACAGAAAGGTTGGAAGTCCTTTAAAATGTGTGTTAAGAAAGGCCAAGAAGTCATGTTCATAGCAGAAATGCAAGGCTCTCCTTCCTGTTTGTGAATGATGCCATGCTCCTGAACAGGAAATAGCTTGGGGGGAGCTGACAAGCAAGAAAGTCATAAGTGGAGAATACAGGGTGGAAACATCATTTGAGAAGAGGACGGAAAAAAAAATCACTTGTCAGACAGTACAGCAGAGTGAAAAGTCCTACGCAGATAGTCTTAATAATTCTTTTAATGCACATTTGAAATAAAATCCTTCAGTGTTGTGACCTATCACGGCTTGACTAGAGATTTGAGCTGCAAGCTCAGAGGTCTGGAAAATGTCCTAGGATGCTTGAGGTCAATCATTTATGAATTAAGTTACTGATTTCCTTTTACATTTTTTAAGCCAATTTCCTAAATTCTCTGCGTACATTAAGATTCCTCCCAGAGTGAAAGCTCTGCACATAGACAGCTTCATTAAGTCATTAAATATTAAATGAACTAAATTAAGCTTGAAAAATTACCTCAGGCTATTTTTCTATCTTAGGTCTCTCAGATAAATCAAAATTACTATGTATTGTGCAAGAGACTCATCAGCAGGCTGAAGAGGGTGTAACAGTTTGCCTTGTTTCATTCTTCTGAGCTTGCTCTAGAGAATGGAAGGGGTTGAGTCATTTTATTCTTCTACAAGTGGAGAAATGGCTGACTTTTAGGAGACTCTACCTTTCAAATACAATTTTCATTTCATAAGTTATATTGTACTTTCCACTGACTCTGTACCATATGTAAAGTATTTTAATCTCTTGAGTCCTGGTAGGAAGAGCTTTAAGATCCTTCATCTTAATTTCTTTTCCTGTCTGTAAATGTCCCAGCTTTGCTGGTCTGAAACTGTCATTTCTCTCCTGCTCTCCAAATGTCATTGTCCATGCTGAGTTGTTACCTGCTGGTTATCAGCAGCTACCCAGACACTTTGCAGAAATGACTTTTAGATGTTAGAATAAAACGGAAAATGCAGGGGAGAACACATGTCCTCCTCTTTGCCCAGAGCAGATGGAAAGCTCTGTTTTCCCCTTAGTCTGGGGAAGCAAAACTCCCACGCAGTCCTTGTTCTGCGTGGCTTGTGCAGGGAGAGCTGTTTTAGTTTGTTTTACTTTTTCCATGCAATCTGTGTGGCTAAACATTTGCTGTTTGTGTGACTTTAGTGCCAGACACCTACCAGGGAAAGCAAGCCAGCACGACCCAACTTACAGATGATGACTTGAATGAAATGGTACAAGTGTTTCTGAGATGATGCAGGAAACCTGGCAGCAATGAACCCAGATTTTCAGGCTAAGCTTTATTAGTAAGTTAAATAGTGTCCAGGAAGACTTACCAACCAATTTCAAAGTGCTGGGGAGAAGTTAAAGAGGTTCAAGAAGATGGTGGTATGTTGTTGGCCCTCCTGTTTGAGGGCTATAAGCCCACGGTGTGGGTGCAAGCTGGTCTACTCCAGCCAGTGTCAGTGCCCAAGAAAGTTTGTGCATGTTGAGTTTACAGATAAAACTAATACCTGTAAATGTTTAAATCCAGTCAACTGAAATTTTGAAGTTAATTCCTTAAAAGCCTACAAAATCTTCTTGTTCTCTCGCAGATTGTCTTTAGTTTGCTGTAGCAGAACCAAGGCTATTTTATCTCTAAGAGCATTCCCATGAGCATTCAGTGCTTCAGCTTCTCTGCATTAGCTTCACCATTTAGTTGATTTGTCTTAACTCACTTGTGTGTGTGTCCCTATGAAGACAAGCCACCAAGGATGTGAAAGCTGGGCTATTTATTGGAACTTTGATTCCAATGTTTAGATCATGAAACTGCCATGGCAGTGAGTTTTCTTCCCATCATTTTGGAGTGACTTCTCAAGCTGATAACTTCACCAATACCTCCATTAGAATTAGTGTGTCATATCTTTTTAAAATGCTGTTTCATTCAAATTGTTATCTAGTTTATACAGAAGATTAAATATACAAAAGAACTGATTAAATAATTTAGCTAAGGCTCCCTTTGTGCAAGAAACAGCAAGAGATTCTTAAAATCCTCTGGTTTATTATTGGACATGAATTTTTCTGCAGTCTGTGCTCTCACTCTTAGTCCTGCCATGCTGCTTGCAAGCAAGCTGTTTGTGTTTTAAAAGCAAAATGCAAAATAGCATTTAATTTGTAGTCCTGGCACAAAAGGCAATTTTATTTTCCTGTGCTTAAATAAATAGCAAAGCTTGACAGAACTTTTTAGTTTAAAAATACTGCCATCCAGTGGTTTTTTGTGTACAAAACTGCTACTTTTTGAGGTACATCTGTGGTCCTTTTATGTGTATATATATATATATAGCGACCACATATATATATATATATATATATATATTTATTTTTTTTTCTCCCCAGTGCCCTATGCAAATTGTGGTCGTGACAAATACAACAGTTTTCAGAGAAATGACAGAATATTATGTAACCTTTTAGGGAAAAGTACAGAAATGTTTAAGGTCAATGTTTTGCATCTTACCTATTTGGATTCCCAAAGAGCAAGATCCTCACAGTTTAAATACCAGGGAGTCTTTAAGTATAAGTACATAGTAGAATGTAATTGTTCATGAATATTGACATCATTAGTATTTTGTCTCTGCCTAGAGCTTGTCATGCCATACAACAGGCTGAAATTGTTCTGAATACTTATTTCAAGTGATTTCACTTTACTGCATGAGAAAAGACTTAGGACTCTAAACCACATCCAATCATTCCTGAATATAAGCCCTCTAAACAGTTCATGGTTTCTACAGATACCTATGGTATAGAAAACTTGTTTCTAGTAATAATGCAAAACAGATGGGACTTTATAGGGAGCAAGTAAAGCTCTAAAGATGTTTTTTTCAAAATATTTCTATAGTGATGATTATCTTGATAAGTAGCATATTACTAATCTCTTTTCTGCAGGGCTGCTTTGTTGGATTTGACCTGGCTCATGCTGTTGGGAATGTAGAGCTTCATTTGCATGACTGGGGAGTAGACTTTGCATGCTGGTGCTCCTACAAGGTAAAATAGATTCACTGTTTGAGCCTATTTTCCATAATGTCACTTATGATGGGTCAGCAAACAGGTCAGATGAATAAGAACTGCACCTTAGCTGTTAATCAAGACTTGGATACATGTTTGAACCAGTCCCACTGGGGACATGGAAACTGACTTTGTTATGAGATGTCCAAAAGGTAACAGTATCAACGACCTGAAAGGTCTTGTGGATGTGAGATGGATGCTAGTGGTGGTTAAACATCTGCTCTGAAGCACACTCTGGTCTTCAGTCACAGTATCAGGGGCATTTCTTTTATTTGTCATGCAGAGAAAGTCTTGTGGCTATAAGCTTTTGTTAAATAGTCCTTAAATAAGAGAATACTCTTGTCTAAACTTAATTTCAGATGATAAAACAAGGTATGTTTAGTTCTTTTGACTTCTCCTGAGTTTAAGAACCAACAGACACAGTCAGATGAATTGTTTGATGACTGCTATATGCGTTTTGGCATGGGACTGTTTCAGCCATACTTCAATTTTCTAACCTTTTGTCTGTTAGACTTCAACTATCATACGTAAGCCAAGAAAGATATTTTTAGGACTAATCTGAAAAAATATATCTGCTTTTATGTACATCAGCACTTTGAGACAAATGCGAAGATCTCCAGTTAAAAAACACTAGAATTGTTAAAATTGGTCTGTTTTATAAAGCAGGATGAGGGAAGTAAAGCTATACTTTACAGATAATGAGCATGAAGAGTGTACATGTTTTTTCTTTGCAGTATTTAAATTCTGGAGCAGGTGGCATTGCTGGTGCCTACATTCATGAGAAGCATTCCCGAAGTATTAAACCAGTGTAAGTACTTTTCTATACCCAAATAAAAGATGTTGTGAAGTTCAAATGGAAAAATGACTTCCCTTTGAGTTCAGATTTAAAAGTGAAAAGGTGTAAAGGTTCTTAATTGTATCTATGTGGGTATGCAGATATGTATACATACAAAGAAGAAATTTCCTGTTTCAAAAAATGTCATTGAAGTAATATTTTTTACTGACTTATTCTAGTAATGAAAAGAGTAGTACAAGCTTAGATAATTTATCTGACTGTTACCTCAGATGGGTTGTTTTATGTTAATTTCAGTAAATTTTGAAGTTGTTAAGGTACATGTTCACATCTTAAATGCATTTCCTTCTTGAAGTCTGCTAACAGCTCTAACCTAAGTATAAATGAGAATGCTTATAATACGAAACCCAAGTAACCTAAATCACGCCTATGAGACTGTTTAATGTAAAGAGAATATTTAACATCTTCTTTTAAAAATGGATTTTTAAAAATTATGGAAGTCTTTTCCTGGTGAACAAAATCGAAGACAATTTCAACTGTGTGTCTAATAGCTCTTTAATACTGGCATGCTTATATTAAAATTGTATCCACTGGTAAAGCTAGGAAGCATTACATAGAGATATGTGTTCTCAAAGACTGCATAATCCGTGAAAAGCTGTGCTGTCAGCTGAGGTTAGTTGCATTAACACCCCCCCCCCCTTATTTAAAATGTTATATGACTACATTTTACATATATATATGAAGAACAGTAGGATTAATGCTTCTAATGCACTGACAAATATAAACATTTCTTTCTGGCTATAATGCTTGAAGAAATTGCTGGCCCTTACTTTTATTTTACCTTGAAGAAAGCAAACTAAATCAGGTTTCAGAGAGAAATAATATTACAATGAAAAACTTCACTATACTGTGTGCTGGTTTCAGACTGTCTAGACTCCCAGGAGATAATGAAATAATGCTGATAAGTTCTTCTTAGTCACCCATACCAGAAAACTCATTACGATGACATATGATCTGTTGTAAACTGATTTGATCCTCGTATGTGAACACTGGCAAAATATTTCAAATATCTGGATACTTCTTCTGGAAAGGCATTGTGGATTTTGTTTGTTTGTGTTGGTTTTTGGGGGTTTGATTTGGTTTTTTTCTTTTCCTGCTTCCCTTTTTGCCAGGTGTGGGCATTGCTCCTATGTCCACACCTCTGGGTCCTGGTTGTGGGGATGGGGAAGATTGCTGAGCAGTGAAACAATGTGGGCCAGCTAGAAATCACAGAACAGCAATAGGAAGTATGAAGAAAATCTCAAGGACTCTGAGTTTTTTTGACTCCCTGATGAAATTTTGCAACTTTTGTGAGGGTACTGTAGGTAAGAGCTTAAATTAGTTATTCCTGTATCAGCTTCTTCATACACAGCCATTAAATTGTGCACTGAATCTGGATGCTGAATGTCTTAAATAGTTGCCCATATGAAACAGGGTTTTTAGCCTGGGGCCCAATTAAGGATATGATTCCAAACTTCCTGCATAGACTCTTTGCATTATTTATTTTCTTTTTTTCCATATTTCCTGAGATTTGATAATCATTCATCAAATTGTTTGTAGTAAATATGCATTACTTTTCTTTCTTTATGCATCAACTAGCTGTTTCAGGTCTCCAAATAAGGCAGCGAGACAAAGGAGAATTTGTCTGTGTCAAAGTATTCAATTTTATAGCTGATTTAAATGCAGAGCAATTTGCTGTATGTTGTACAATCAAATAGAGTGAAATTTAACTGCTCTGAAGTTGCAGGTTTTATGTTGCATCTAAAAAGTCTTTGGCTGTCATCTGAATCAAGGATGACACCCAGTGGCCAGATGACTTCATTCTAAATCAAAAGCATCAAACACGTTTCTTTGCATCTCAGCCCACACAAGTGGCTAATTAAATTCCAATCCATCTGAAACCATTTTGTCATTTAAACTCTCTGAAATAATGTTTTTAACTCATAGGCAATATTCTGCAAATCACTTTACCCACCTATATAGATTTCTTTAATTTATCTCATCCTTCATATTTTTATAGGTAGCTATTTTCATAGCAAACTAATGTATTGTATGCCAATAAAAAAACATATGTTCTAATCTTAATCAGAGTGGCAGACCCAGGACATTTGCCAAGTGCCTTTACCTGCTACTGACTGAGTCTGGGGCAAAAATGACTTGGGTGCTTATTGAAAACTAAACAACTCAACCCGAAATTCTAATTTCAACCCCCAAGCCCATCACCAAAGTCGCGTATGTATTTTATTTTAAATTACTTATTTTTATGAGAATGCTCTTATTTATGCCCAGGGGCTTCATAGTAAGAGCAGTGTAAGGAAATAGGCATTCACATTGTAGATATGCCTAGTTTCAAAAACTGGATTCCTCTCCAGTTGCTCCTCAATCCTGAGCCTGCTCCCTGGACAACAAAACACTTATTTGTAGCTGCTATTTTTTTAAACGTAACTGGATAAAAAGTGATTAATTTAATAGCCTTACCCCCGGGTACTGAGGGCCATGCCAAAACTGCTTTGTATTTTGAGTCTGAAGAGGTTGTGGCAGTCTAACTGCAAACTTAAACAACTCAAACCTGGTATTATTCAGTAATACTATACCATGTCCCAGGAGACAAAAGGAAATACCAGTCCTGCTCTTCTTCTTAATGGATGTGCAAGCTTCCCACAAGAGCCAAAAAAGTTGGTAATTCACTAACTTGGGAAATGATTTATGCCTAAAAGCAAGGTTTGATCCTTCAGTCTAATGGCTTGCAGAGGGAGGTTATGGGCAATACAAACTCATTTTGTGACACTGAAAAGACCAACATGCACTCTCTGGCTTAGCTGCATGTCATGGTTTAACTCCAGCCAGCAGCTAAGCCCGACATAGCTGCTCACTCACTCCCCTGCAGTAGGATGTGAGAAAGAATAGGAATGGTGAAAGTGTAAAAACTCATGGGTTGAGATAAAGGTCATCATAAGGTCAATCAAAAGCCATGCATGCATAAGCAAACAAAATAAGGAATCCATTCACCACTTCCCATGGGCAGGCAGGTGATCAGCCATCTCCAAGAAAACAGGGCTCCATTGCGCATAATAATTATCTCATACCAGCTACTATAAAGAAAATTAACTCTATCCCAGCCAAAAGCAGCACGCTAGGGATAGTTCTCTAATTCACTGGAAGGGCTATGGGTCTAAAAGTTATATGGTGTGACCAACCTAATTAACATCTGCACCCAAGAATGTTGAATAGTTCTTTGTTAGTCCCATTTCTTCCTAGAGCAGTAAGACTGAATCAGTCTGGCATATATGCGTCCAATATATCCTTATTCTCTCATGATCTCACCTCCTTTGGAGTCTGTTTTAATACTCAAATACCTTTTCTAATACCTGCTCTATATATCACAATGCAATATATTTCTAGCTAATTGTGCTAGAGTGATTTCTTTATGAGAAGGTTTCAGATAAAAAAAGACCTGGACAGAGCAGAGTTATGAAACACTACTGAAACTGTTCAGTCAGTGCAGTCTAAGCCTGTGCCACCAAGATTCCACAGAATGCAGTTATGTGGGGTTTTGTCTGTTTGTTTCTTTGTTTGTTTTGATGTGTGTGGTTGTCCTGGGTTGAGCAGTAACAGTCATTTTTTTCCTTCTTAGTAGTTAGTGCAGTGCTGTGGTTTTGACTTTTGGCCTGGGAACAGCACTGATAACACTGATGTTTTTAGTTGTTGCTAAGTCATGTTTAGCCTGACCAAGGACTTTCTCATCCTCATGCTCTGCCAGGGAGGAGGGGAAGCCGGGAGGAAGCAGAGGCAGGACACCTGACCCAAAGTAACCAAAGAAGTATTCCATACCACAGCATGTCATACCCAGGATGTAGAACTGGGGGCAGTTACACAGAAGGACTAGATCACTGCTGGGGTTGGGCTGGGTATCGGTCCGTGGGTAGTGAGCGGTTGTATTCTCTTCCCTTGTTATTTCCCTTATCATTATTATTATTGGTGGTAGCAGCAGTGGTTTGTGTTATACCTTAGTTACTGGACTGTTCTTATCTCAACCCGTGGGAATTGCATTCTTTCGATTCTCCTCCTCATTCCTCCAGGAGTGGGGGGAGGAAGGGAGGGAAGTGTGTAAGGCCTCTATGGCTGAATTGCCTGCTGGGTTTAAACCATGACAGTGGTGTCCCCCTTTCCCCCTTTTTTCTCCTCATTTCTCAGTTTCTCTATTTATAAAAAGAAGGATAACTAACATCTACCAATCAGTTTAGCTATAATGAAATGTGGATGTTTGTGAGTACCTAGGGTAGTAGCTACAGAAGTCAGTTGTTCACAACAGAGTATTTGCAGTTGTAAATGTGCGTTGAGTTCAACTGTGCTGTCAACATGGGATAAGGGACGGGAGGGGACAAGCATGCAAAGTCCTGAGATAAGAGAAGAAAAAAAAGTCCTAGTCAAACCCCTGTAAGAAATAAAGCAGAATTTAAAAAGATGAAAGGGAAATAAATGTATGTAAAGCAGTCAGCAGAATAATAGATAAGCCTTGGCAGAGGATTAAATGAAAATTGTACACAGTCTAGTGTTTAAAATTAAAGGATTTATCAAGACTTAACTTTAGCATACACTAGAACCAGGTAGAGTTTAAAAATTCAATGTTTGTGTGATGTGCAGAAATGCTGTATGTGCAGAAAGCAGCCGATGTCCAAAGAGCATGTCTGCTTTTACTATAGGATAAAAAAAAGTATCAAAGAACAAGAAACAAAAAGGTAACTAATTCAAATTAGCTCTGAGAAACACAAGGTATCTTCCGACATTTTCTTCATAGACACAGGTGAGATATCAATCCTCTTAGATAACTTTCCTTTTTGGTGTCTTGATTCCAATGAAAATGCCAGATAACAAATGGTTTCTCGCAACTTCTTTATAGAGACCAGGATTGATTTTTGGCATGTGAACTTTTACTCTGGCATGAGATAAACAAAAATATGCTATTCCAGTTCCATACATCTTCCCCTTCCCATTTTTGCCAGGTGCTTTGGGTCCCCACCCTGCTCCAGTGCAGACCCTCTCTGCCTAGTAACTGATTTGTGAGAGGTTGCTCAACCCCTTCCAGGGCTGGTAGATCCAGCTGAGTTTTTCTTTAGTTCTATGATGAGACACCACATTATTCTTTTCTGAATTAGAGCTACATAATCCCCAGACTAAATAAGTGAATCTTCTATGAAATTGCTGAAAGTGTAGCTTTGGAGCAATGTGAGTTGGGAGCAAAGGACAGTCATAAAAAGATTGGGTAGGTTGTTTTATATTTGTTCTATTGGATCTTGTTTAAAATGCTTCCAGGAATAACAGGCTAAGATGGTCGAATTCTCACTCAGAACTGGTAGATTCAAGGGTCAGTATCTCAGCACTACTGAAAGTTTTAGCAGAACAGAGCACCTTGGCCCAGCCAAGAAAGACATCTGAAGGAGCAAGGTGGAGACTTCCAGGGAGCAGCACTGAACGTAGCAAGATGGAAAGTCAGTGATCACAAGTGGAAGTGTACATGCTGCTGTTTCCAGAAGGGCGTGTCATTGGTCCTAATGGACTCAAAGTGTGGATTAATGTATGGATAAGCTATTCGTGGAACACAACTTGTGTTCCTGAGTACATAAAGTATCCCATACTGAGGTAGAAACAAACTGCTTCTTTGCCAAGGAGGTGGGACCAATTTAGTTCCTTGAGCTAATTTAGAAACCAAAAGTTAAAATCTCCCTTGTGAAGAGACTGTTTAGGAATCAAGGCATTGGCTAATTAGGCTTAATTGCATTGTCTTGGGACAAGTGATTTATTAGGCCAATCTAGACCCATGATGGGCCTGAAGGGCTGTGTTCCTGGATTGAAAACTGAATGGCAAATATCCAAGAGCATTTTTTTAGCTTTGGAGTGAGTCTCTGTGAGGAAAAAAAGAGAGAGATTAATGTGCACTCACATCATCTGTTCCCATTCTCATTTCTTCAGCTCTGTACCTCCTTCTATGTGACTCCCATGCTTGTCTCCTTGTTCTGTCAAGCATTTTCTTTCCATCTTCCTTTAAATCCTCCCTTGTAAGTAAACTGTATCTTCAAGCAATCTTGTTTCTTTTCTTGTTATAAATAATCTAATTCTTTCATCTCTGAAAGTCTTCCCCTGATTTGTCATCTTTGCCCTGTTAAGATTTTAAGGTGTTTGAGGGAGGAGCTATATGTCTCTTTGTAAACCCACAGGACAACACTCAAGTAAATGTGCCATGTATCAGCTCTGCATCATCTATAGGATAGGTGGTGTGAGTATGAAAGTAATGTGCTGTTCACATTCCCTGTGCCCTGTGTGTACTCCCATGCTACCTAGACACTCTTAGTTTTGAAAAGTCAAACCTTAAAATTAAGCATGTAGAAAAAGCAGTGACATGGTTCCTGTAAAATTTCTCAAACATAAAGTAGTGTTTTTGAAAAGCATGGTGGTGGACTGATTGCTGTTTTTCATTTATAGCATGGGTTACAGATATTTGGGGAACAGATTTTATGTATATTTAAATCTTTGCTGGACTTGTTCTTCCTTTTGTCCAAAACCCCACCAACAATATGCAGAAATGTCATTCATTATAGCTAATGACATTTCATTATAGCTAAATTGATTGGTAGATTTTAGTTATCCTTCTTTTTAAAAACAGAGAAATTGAGAAATAGGGAGAAAAAAAGGGGAAGGGGGGACATCACACACACCAAAACAAACAGAAGGCATAATGCTTGTCACAAATTTTTTTTTTTTTTTTTTTTAGATAATTCTTCTTATAAGGTGGAGGCTGGTCAAATTCTTGCAGTAAGGTTTAATGGTATTCATTCTTCAGTAATTATTCACTAGATTAGTGAGTTTACATATTAATTCTCAGTAGAATCAAATTTCTGATGCGTCTCCTTCTGCAACACACTGATGGGACATACACCATTTAGTTTGCTCTGCCATGGCCCTTTTCCAATCCCAGCCTTGGAAATGAGAGGGATGTGGCTGTGTTCCTTGAGGATGTAGTTTTCCATCTGCCACCTCTAGCTTTTCTCATCATATGGTGTAAGACACAATTGTTTGAACCCGTAAAAGGAACACAGCAGGCTTAGCCTGATGGAAAGGTAAATGTAGCCTGGGGGCAACTCTTGCATCCCCTTTAACTAGCAAGGAAGAGATCCTGGGGCTCTCCTCAGAGCCTGTATGGTTTCTGTGATTCCCCCCCCCCCCACATCAAAGGACACATGGTGTTAACTGCTTTCCCTTTGCGTCTCTGTTCTTCACCTTGAGACAGGCGGTTTTGAAAGCACTTTGCTGTGTCTTGATTTCTCCCAGTAAAAGGAGGCAGTGAGTTAGTTTCCTTCTGAATGAACTTGCAGAGATGCAGTGCTCAAGCTGGTGTCACAAACCTCTAACAAAATGGAAAGAAGACATTCTTTGCCTAACTTTTTAATAGGTCACAAAGAGAGTAATTATCTTCCCTCTTATGCTTATGTCTTAATCTGTACATTTCTATATCTACCTAAAAGAACCTTTCTTTCTTATGGGGGGGGAAAATTATTATTTTCAACAAAACCCATCAAGTAAATCTTCTGCTGTTTCCACTGAGAGCTTGCCTGCTTCTGTGCAGAAATGTACTGGAACGAATGCAATTTTGCATTTGGGATTTCCTACTATATGTTGACTCACTTTTAGTATTTGATAATTTTTCACTTTTCCTACTTCAGATTCCCACTTTTCTTACTTTCTATGAATCAAACCAAATCTAGGGTGGGTTGCTTCATGTTTCAGGAAAAAGCAGAGGTCATAATCCTTACATTTGAACTAATAAATATCCTAGTATGACAAAGTCTTGCATTAATACTGTGATTACCATATTAGAAAACAACAAAGATCCAAGGAAAAGCAACGTCTCATATCTAAAAATTTTATATTATAGTTCAGTCGGATACATATATTATTTAGAAATCTATCTGGATATCATCCCCTCAAAGATTCATTCAAGGTATTGAGGAAACTGTATAGTTCAGTAAATGCATCACAGGAATCAATACTATTCAAGTCTCCTTTATGTCAGAATTCACATTTAACAGTAGCTCTAGGAGGGATTGTTGCTTTTGATTCGTGTTTAATTTAATCTATTTGAAACAGCCTAGAAAAAAATACTGATTTCTTTAAGAATGTAATATGCCTTTTTATCACTATAATATAATTGGAAACTATTCAGTACTTTAGAAAAATCACTGAGAACTTTATTAATATCTCTATGAGTAAATTGGCTCCCTGCTTGATTTTTAATTTTTAGTGTTAGGCAGAATATTTTATTTCCCCTTACTAAATGTTCCAACATATGTTGGCTGTATTCCTTCTTTTCATATATCTGATATTTGGCTACTGAAAGTGATCTATGAGCACTTTATGATAGTAGTTGTTAGTAAGCTGATTTAACAGTTTTTAATTCAACTTCATTAGCCTTAGAGGGGTTGTTTTTTTGTGATATCTTTTCCTGGGATTTAATTTAGGCTCCAATTTTGTTTGCTGCTTGATCATACCTTTCTTTTGCCTGATCATGGCGAATGAAATTATCATCCCTTATTGCAAGAGCCTTGGAGGTTTGGCAGAGAGCTCTGTAAATCCAAGGGGCCCTGATTGGATTCACAGCATTGCAGCCATTTCTCTTTCTCATGCCCTCATCACAGAAACTTGTTTCCTGCTACAAAAGTGAACTCAATCTCCTTTTGTTTTGACCTGGAGGGGTAATATGGAGGGACATGTTGAAATTGGTGTATTCCCACTCGTGTTGAGTCTAAAAGACTAACAAGGAAAAAATCAATTCAAGAAGAGTGTGTGTACCCTTTATCTTCAAATACCTATCAGCTGTAAATCACCTTGCACTTGATTGGCCGACCAGCCTCAGCTTTTCACCCAAGAGTCCCTTTAATTGTGGCAACAGTTGTGTTAAATTTTTCACCTTGGAAAACAGTGAAGCTCCAGGAGCTGCCCAGCTACTTTTGGAAAAAGCATGATTACTCAAATATAGAGTTTCCTTAATTTCACCCATCACAGTTGCATAGTTAAGTAAGTGTCATTGTTTAGATTATGAAACTGTTTTTCAGGATTTTGGTATTTGCTTTTTAAACTTGCTGCTAGGCAGAAAGTGAAGTTAGCTATTTTTTAACCAAGACAAGCCTCAGAGAATAAAACTCATCTCTGTTTAGATGGTATTGAAAAAGCAAGTTAATTCACAGAAGAAAACTGTCATGTTATTAGCCCCTAATACAATCTTATGACTTTAGTCTTTTGACAAAAAGTAAAGCCTCATTGATATTAAATATGAAAAGTTACTACTTTCACATTAAGGAATTTTGATTTTTTTTTCTACTGAGTTCTAAAAGACTTGTCAATTAATAATGTATGGTATTGCTTACAAGTCACATATGCTTAATAATTAAGAAACATCTGTAATGAGATTAAAAGGGTAAAGAAAGCATCAGAGGATGTACAAGTCCAAAACTACAGAAGTCTGAGGCTAATAATTACCTGGGCTTCAAAAACTTTTCAAATTCTAACAACAGATCTTACTTAAAATTAAGAAAAGACATTGCACAGAAGAGCTTAATGAAAGAAGTCCAATCCTACAATTTGGGATAAAGAATATCGAAATAGACATAAGGGAGGGGAAAAAAATAAAAAAGAAGACTTTAAATATCGCTCCTGGCAATCTTGACAAGGTTTTCTGAAGGAGACAGTGAGAATTAGGTTTCCAAATACTGCTAGTCTAACAGGGGCTAGCTACTAACTGCCTTAATCCCCCATGTGAATCCTAGCCCATATATATATCCATATGCTCTTAAGTATACTGTTACTGACAGCTTCACAGTATATGAAGAATTTCTCCTACACAGGAGGGTTAAAAAATCTTTAAATTCTGCATTTCAGTGATGAATCTGGGGGTCACTTTTCAATCATTCTTTGTTTTGATGAAGCAGACCCCTCATCACCACACCAAATATGGTTTGAAATCTTTTTCTCCCTTACAGCATGCTGTCGGCAGGGGAACCCTGCATCAGAGTAGGACCTTGATGTTGTTGCCAGAATGGAAGGGATGGCGTTGCAGTGAAATAACATTTTTCACCCACTTGGGCTTCAGCTGTAAAATACCACGTAGAATTAAGTGATAGAAATATTGTTTGGGTTTGTTTTTTAAGTTTTTTTTTCCTCAACCTAAGTGCCAGTTAGGTGACATGGATCAAGAAAAATACTCATTTCTGAATGCAACAAAAGTGTAACACTGGAAACTACTTTTGAGCCTGAGAGGATAATTCAGGGAAAGTCTGAGAGGAAGGGAAAAAAAAACAGTGGCATCATCCATTACCTCCAAATCCCTTTCCCTATCTGCGTTTAAGAAAATCCAGTGTAAGATACTCCATGTCAATCTTTTTTCTCCATTCTTACATGGTCCTTATGTAAGTACATAAAACCATTTTAACAAATATATTCTCACCGCTCACAGAAGAGGGCAGTACTGAGCAGCGTTTCTAGAGATGAGGGTTTGAGGCATGGGAAGACTAAACGGCTCATCCATGATCAGACAGGTCTGTGATAGCAAAGAAAATAATTGAAACTCCTCACACTCTAGTCAGTGAGCCAAAAATATGCTATGTAAAGCGATGAGTATTTTTTTTTTCCTCATTTCTTTAGGGCTGTGTTGTTCTTACGTTTATTCTGAATTTTGGTATTGAATCCAAAGATGCTTGTGCTTACAATAAAATTAATGCAATAAAAGCAAAATTAAAACATATAAAAGCTGCAATTAGAAAACTGCAATAAAATTAATGCAGAGTAGAATGCAAAGACTATGCCCCAGCTGTTGAGTCTGAGGATCAGGTCTGTGCTCAGAGTTTGTGGAGAGCCATTTGTAAATGCGGGTGAGACTAAGGTGGCTTTGAGTGGGTGATACAACTGTTCATATGAGTTTGGTTACTGGGATGTGTCATGAGCACCTCTGCTGAGCAGCCTTGGGAGGCTGCAGGTACCTGGGACTGGCAGCAGGATACCATCCGCACACACACCACAAGCTGCCCATTGCTCAGAAAACCCTTTTGATCAACTATGTGTTATAACAAGACAAGAGCACAGTTTGGGTGCAATTACACATAAAAGGCAGTGACCAGTAAAACATTAAGGTGCACAAGTCAATGGGACCAGGTGAAATACATCTGTGGGTCCTGAGGGAACTGGTGGATGGAGCTGCCAAGTCATTATATGTCATATTTGAAAAGTTTTGACAGTCCAGTGAACTGAAGGAAAGGGAACTGCTGACTGGAAAAGGGGAAATATAACCCCTGTTTTTAAAAAGAAAAAAAAAAAGGAAGACCTGGGGAACTACCGGCCAGTCGGTCTTATCCCCGTGACCAGCAAGATCATGCAGCAGATCCTTCTAGAAACCATACTAAAGCACATGGACAATAAGGAGGTGATTGGTGACAACCAGTGTGTCTTCACTAAGGGCAAATCATGCCTAACAAATTTGGTGGCCTTCTACATTGGGACCATGGCATTTGAAGATAAGGGAAGAGCAACTAACATAATTGTGCAAGGCATCTGACGCTGTTCTAAATGGCATCCTTGTCTCTAAATTGAAGAGACGTGGATTTGACAGATGGGCCACTCAGTGGATAAGGAATTGGCTGGATGGTTGCACTCAGAATTGTGGTCAATGACTCAATATCCAAGTGGAGACCCTTAATGAGTGGTGTCCCCCAGGGGTCAGTACTGGGACCATTGCTGTTCAGCATCTTTGTCAGCAACATGGACAGTGGGATCGAGTGCACCCTCAGCAAGTTTGCTGATGACACAAACCTCTGTGGTGTTGTCAACACACTGGAGAGAAGGGATGCTGTCCAGAGGGACCTTGAGAGTCTTGAGAGGGGGGCTTGTGAGAACCTCATGAAGTTCAGCAAGACCAAGTGCAAAGTTCTGCACTTGGATCAAGGCAATCCCAAACACTACAGGCTGGGTAGAGAAGGACTTGGGGGTGTTGACTGATGAGAAGCTCAACATGAGCTGGCAGTGTGTGCTCGCAGCCCAGAAAGCCAACAGTATCCTGGGCTGCATCACATGGAGTGTGACCAGCAGGTCAAAGGATGTGATTCTTCTTCTCTAGTCCACTCTCATGAGACCATACCTGAAGTACTGCATTCAGTGCTGGGGCTCCCAGCAAAAGAGGGATGTGGACCTGCTGGACTGAGTCTGGAGAAGGGACACAAAGATGACCAGAGGGCTAAAGAACCTCTTCTATGAAGACAGGCTGAAAGAGTTGGGCTTGTTCAGCTTGGAGAAGAAAAGGCTCTGGGTAGATCTTAATACAGTCTTCCAATACCTAAAGGGGGCCTAAACGAAATCTAGAGAGGGACTTTTTAAGAAGGGCATGTAGTGGTAGGACAAAGGGGGAATGGTTTTAAGATGAAAGAGGGTAGATTTAGATTAGATATTAGGAAGAAGCTCTTCCCTGTAAGGGTGGTGAGGTACTGGGACAGGTTGTCCAGAGAAGCTATGGATGCCCCATCCCTGGAAGTGTTCAAGGCCAGGGTGGATGGAACTTAGAGCATCATGGTCTAGTGGAATGTGTCCCTGCCCCTGGCAGGGGGGGTGGAACTAGGTGATCTCTAAGGTGATCTCTAAGGTTACTTAGAGAACCCAATCCGTTTTATGATTCTGTGATTATTCTTAAAGGTTTGTACCGGAACATTTGCAAAATTAGACCTTTCTTTTCCCAGACACTGATTTTTAGCACACTTCACAAAATGGGTTTTATCTGCAGTGTAAAGGATGTAATTTTAGAGTCCTGTTACTAACAAGTTTAAGGGTTTTTTTAAACAGAAGCACATCATATAAGGATTTTCAGAGCCTTCCACATTATGTATTTTGCAAAGATTATGGTTTGGAATTCAGAATCAGTTTGGATCTTGGTGCCTTCATTTTTGGAGCAGGAATAGTCAAAATGGTGACTGCATTTCAAAATACTCATTTTGCATGCAGAGTAATAACTCTTTAATAAGAAACTTTATTGCAGTATCTTAATGTGCAATTTTATTGCTTATTGTTTTTAGTGAGCATTTATAAAGTGTTATGTTTGGAGTTTAATACCTTAGCTATTTCCTATCACAACAGGTTAAAATTTGGCATAGCAGTGACAACCTTAATTTCAAAACTTTCACAGAAAATTGCAAAGAGCAAATTACTGTTTCTTGTTAATTTCTACACTTCGAAACCTGTCAACATCAATGTCAAATAATGTGACATTTATATGGACCATTAGATCACCAAGAGTGTAGGACCAGAGCTGTCTCAAAGTTGATAACCTGTAGTGACATTTCTGAAGTTCTAGAGCAACCAAAAAGGGATGTGGGAGACAGGGAAGAAGGAGAAAAAGCAAATTGTCAAGGTTATGATAGGAAAGGACAAGACAGCTAAAACTGTTTTTTATTAAAAAACAAAAAAAAAAACAACAAACCAAACCAAAAACCTTCATTCTGTCATTTTGGAAAAGTTCTGAAATTTCAGTTTCCATGTTGGAAATGTGTTGCCACAGCAGAAATCTGTTTGTAAGCCAGCTTCAGAGTTAGCAAGTTTTGAGCATTCAAAATGCACCCAGCATTTTTTTTCATCAGGCTCTATCTGGGTAATATTGTGGTTGATGTTTATTTTGTCTTTATGATGTATTCCAAATAGAATTTTTGTTTCCTCCTTGCTATAGTGTAATAGTCCAAATGTTATATTTCCCATGGAATTTTTCTGGTTTTAAAATTTTGGAATTCATGGACTGTATGTGTCATTAAAATTAGCAGTATGATGTAGTCATATACAATATTTAGGTAGATATACAGTTCATATTAAGTACCTGGAATATCTTTTATGATTCAAAGAATCAGTAACTAATTCACATAGTCAGAAACTGCGTTATACTTGAGGTATATTCATTTTGGCAATATAATATCTTATTTGAAATGAATATATATTGCACTATTAATTTTCATGGATCTTAAAATAATAAAAACATGCCGCAACAAAGAAAAAAAGCATGTTTTTTTCTGTATGCACTATGTTTGGATGCAGCCCAGAGCCTTTCATAGAAGTAAACATAAAACTGATGTTATACAGGAATAGTAAGTACTTTGTTTTATACTATGCAGTATTCATATAACAAGTTTTAAACTCAAATGTGGTCCTAATTCTGCACAACTAAGCGCTTTTGAGCATACTGCAAAGAAGTGCTCCTGCTTTAGACGGGCAATGACTTTCCTCTTTATTTACTTCCAGGAAGGCTAATCTACTGTGAGTTTTACTTACAGGTTTTTTTTTTTTTTTTTTTTTTTTTACTATTGCAAATTTTGGACACTTGCCAGGCTTCACTCCTAACAACTCTTGCTACCTGGCATAGAGAAACCAAAGTGAAGTCTTGGAAGAAATTGTGTCCAATATGTCCAGTCCTGAAGACATTAGAAGGTCAGGAAGGAGTCTGTGGTTGTGATTTCTTAATAGCATAATAGCATTTACACACTGGAAATTTCAAATGGTACTGACATTATTAGTCACCGATATTGCCGTGTACTGAGTTAAGGAGTAGAGAACCCAAGGGTATTGACGAAAGTTTCTTTGATTTTTGTAATATTGACTTCATCTGCAGTGCCTTGGGCACTAGCTGATCCAGTGCGTCCAGCTGCTTTGGAAAACTGTTTCTATACTGAACTGAAACTATAGCTATGTCCTTGACCATATTTTTCCATAAGTATGAGTTAATAGTGTAGTGTCATCTTAATGTACAAGTTTGGATAAAAGATTTTCAACGTTATTAACCTTTAATTATTTTTTTCTGGAGGTGATCTTAAAAAAATTGATATTTTTGAATAGTAAGTTCAGTTCAGGAGAAGACAAGTTTACTCAGAATTCAGACTGCCGTCTTGCAGTAAGGAACAGGCAATGCCTGCACAATCCTTCTTCTGAAGCCCTGCTGACTGTCTGCTGGCCATCACTAACTCCTTAAGTTAGATTTTATAACACCATTTAGCTTTTAATAATGATGAAACTAAGTTTAAGGAGGGGATTTGAATTTAATGCTTTGGAACAAAACAGTGGAAATATTTCTGTTCTATTTTTTGTTTTGTGAAATGAATTCAGGCAAAATGGGTATTGTTAGAAATTAATAGTTAATTGAAAGATGTACTGTATTTTATCATTAGTAGTTAAAAAGAAATTCTCAAATAGTAATATTAAGTTTTTAGTGCTAGCTATTTATAGAATTTATTGCATTTTTAGAAATACAATGTATTATTAGGAATGCATATGTTTCTTCTATATTTCTTAACTCTCATAGCTAAACTAAAAGATATTATACCAAAATGGCTATTAATTTTCTTTCTTTACAAAATCTTAGGCTAATTGGCTGGTGGGGTCATGACTTCAAAACACGGTTCCTCATGGAAAACAGTATGTACTTTTACACTTTCAATTTGATTTGTATTTGATGTATTTATAAACAACCAGTTTCATTTTACAGTCGTTTGAGTAGAAAGGATAAAACCTTGTATTTCCTTATGCATGACCTTATGTTAAAGGTATTAAACTAAACTCATTCCAAATATGTAATGCAATGAAGTTATCAAAATAAATGTTGGGAAAAATTTGAGTCTGACTGTCTGCTTCTAGACATTTTGCTGAAATACCTTCAAAAAGCAGATATAGAATATGGATGAAACCTTCAAAGTATCTCAGTGAATTAAACTCATAAGTCTCTGAGGAGTGAGGATCTTACTTTAGGATTAGTTCCACTGGAATTAATGAGAAATTATGTAAATAAAGGTAAGTCAACCTGATATAGTCATGAAATACTACTAAAGTTTCAACATCTCCAAATTCCCTGAACTAGCAAAAGACGTGTAACAAGACTGATATGATTTTGGCCGGAGAACACCACTCTAATAGCCTCAATCTGCTCTTTGTTTTCTGACCAAATGCAAAAGTGGCACTTTGAAAAGCCAGTAGGAGGCACAAATTGCATTGAAATACTGTTAGAAGAAGAAAAATATTTCTTTATTTCCATGGGCAATTTATAGGGGTGAAGTTGAGCAGTAATCATTATAAAATTAGCCAGTCTGTTGTGCATGAAAAACCTTTCCTCCACAGCATCCTCTTGTTCTGGTGCTGGAGCATAAAATATAAATGGTGACACAGAACTTACAGTGAGGCTTTATAAATTTATTAAATAGATTTTGTGAAATTTCACAGTTTAAAGTCTGTGCAACTTCTCTCTGTGGCCTGAAGCTACACTTAGTTGATATGCAGTCTCCCATGTGTCTCGTCAGTTTAATAAAATTAAGGAACATGATTCCCTGCTCATGCAATAAAGCTCCACATGAGCATGCCTCTGCTGACTTGGAATTTCTTTGGCTTGTGCCAGTGTTAAAAGAGATTCAGTGCAAAGGTGGTCTTAACACACACCATTTAAGCAAATTAATTGCAGTTCTCTAGTTTCCGTGAAGCTGCTAATGAGGTCTTCTGCTGGATAAAATTGAGCTTCTCTGGAAGTTAAAAGTATTAGCTGTGAATAGATTGCTATTTCCTTTTAACGACTGATTCCTACAGGCCACATTAGTGAAATATTTTATTGCATGAGGAGGGACTTCAAGATAAGGTCCAATCCGTTAAAAAGAAGTAGTCAAAACCACTAATAAAAGTTATTCATTTTCCAGAATTAAAAGTAAGTGAAGGAATTAATGGATTTCGGTTATCAAATCCTCCAATTTTACTGGTATGTGCTCTGCAAGCTGGTTTAGAGGTAAGTGGTTGCTTTACTTTGAGCCTGAATGTAAGAGCATTAAAATGTTAAATGGACGTTAAGTGTATTATTGTCTTGCTTAAAAAAGTTGTCAAAAGAGTTAAAAAAGGGGTGATGGTGTGAAAAGCAAACAAAACAACCCTGCAACCTGAGAGATCAAGGCCTTTAATAAATATGCTCATCTCTTCACTGTTCTAGCAAAATGTGTTGTTGAACCCAGTATACTCGAGGTTTTCACCTCCAAGTCTGACTGCTAGCGCTGTGTTTCTCCCAGCTTTTAGTGGTTCAGTACAAACAGCAGCTTTTCCCATAGATACTCAGAGCTTGCCTCAATGCAACTCATGTGAAGGATGCTGTTCAAGATTTTCTGATGAAAGAATCACAACTCTGAAAAGTTGCATTCAGAGGTGGTTTTACATATATTTCCCTGAGCAAAACAGACAGCTCCTTTATGAAAGAAAACAGACGTGGCCACTGAGTGTCCTGGAGCCTAAATTGAACTGGGGCTCAGGGAGCCTGTCCTCTGCTGTAGTCCTTTTGATTACAAATAGAAAAGGCAGAAACTGCCTGTGGATACTTCCTAAAATAGTAATTCGTATGTGTGGTATAGCTCCAAACTGTTTTTCTTTCATCTTGTCATTAGTTTTCTGGTGGCCAAAGGAGCAGAGCCCCACCACTGACCCATCTCTAGATGAATCTGTGGAAAGGGCAGTACTGCCATATAGAGCTAATCCCTTCCTTTCTAGGAAGGTGTCACCAATGGGCTGAAAGTCATCTGGTCAGCCTTAGAGAGGACAGTTCAGCCCTGTTTGAAGGCACGCAGCTGTTCTCCAAACACCTTGTATCGTGCTGCATTTCCTATGAAGATGTAGCAACATTTCTCTTATGGATGATTCACCCATCAAATGCAGGACACGTCTTTGTGTCTAAAAAGGATGGTTTTACAAAGCTTTTCCTACTATATGCTACATATGTTACTATATTAAAATTTTGCCAAGGCTGCTTTTCAAGCTAGTCTTGGAAAGCAAGGTTTTGCCACCAACATAAATGGAATAAATTTATGTCTGCTAGCATTCCATTAATGCTAGTGTAATGGCAAAGCTGATGCTGGATCAAAGAACAATGTCCATACTCTGTATGTTCCTCTTCTTTATTTACTGAAAAGAAGAATATTGTCATCAAACATAACCAGAAAATTGCCAGTTGTGCTCTCTCATCTTACATGCAATGCTGAAGTACTGCAAAGGACACAGCAGTGCTGCTTGTTCTGCCTGGTAATTTATTTTCTTAGCCCTTAAACATCCAATATAATTTTTTAAACTTTATGTGACCTTAGAGATAAACTGCAAGCTATTCTGCTATGACCCAGATTGTCACTACTCCAGTTTGTGTGGGTTGATGTCATTTAGCCCACTGCAGGGAGCCTCAAACAATGAGGGCTGAGCAGTTTCCATCGCCTCCCCTTTCTATGCCTGCATTACGTTTTGGCACAGCCAGGATTTCCCAGCGCTAACTGCTCTAATACAGTGGGAAACAAAATACTTTTCATGTCTGGCAAGAGATGGCTAGTGAAATTGCATGCCACCTTCACTGGGACACATTAAGCAGAAGGCAGTGTTTCCAATGGAAACAATGAAAACTGCAAGTGTTAATGGACGTTATTCCTCAGTAATGCTTAAAATGACTGTTATGGCAGTAGCTTCTCCCTTTTATGGAAAAAAGGGGAGTGCTCCACAGCCACATTTAAAAGACCTTTTCCAAAAATTTCACCCAGGAGGCCAAATATTCCTTGCACAAAGCCTGAGGAAACAGATTTTTGCATGTAGCTGAGAGCCATCTCTCGTACTGCTGCAAAGCCCAGAGGAATGGGAGGCAGGTCTCCATTCTACCTCTAGTAACACCCTGAAGCTTGCATGTAAGTTCTGCCTGCCTGTGTGGTGAGGGAAGTACCTTTAGATTTTTATTGGCCTGTGCAAGTGATGACTGCTGATGGCTTTGATCTCTGTCACATTCATTTCCATATCTGCACTGTCTCAATGCAAAGACTATGTTACAGAAGCCATATTTTGTTTCACAGAAACACATGTAGGAACTTTTGTTTTTGTGCAGCATCTGGTGGTTGTGATAGAATCATGAAATAATAGTTGAGATATTCTAAAAAGAAAGTGATTTCCAGGTGCTGCTGGAAAGCAGACTTTGTTGTATTTTGAGTAGGATTTCTCAGTTACCTCCTTATACTCTCTTCCAGGTTATGATATAAGTAGTCTTAAAAGTGTTGCTCCTTCAGTGTGGAGAACTGATTTCTTGAGAGTGAAGATCATGGATTTTCATACAGGACCTCCACCTTTTGCAGCTGCAGTCAGTGGAGTTATAACTGTCCCTGAGCAGCGATATTACATTTATGTGCCAGAATGTGATTCAAAGTGACTATTGGGTGCTTGCATGTCTGTATCTTGTCATTATTCTCTGAAGCTACTTGCCTGGGAACAAGAAAAGGGAGGGCTTCAGGAAGAGAGGAGTAAATTGTTTCCAGGGTCACATTTTCCTTTATTCCCCGTAACTGAACATTTCCAGAGCACAAGTAGAAGCTGCCTCACCTTCTCCCAAACTCTCCTGCCACACTGGTTGTTCTTGTTTCTGTGGTAAAGGAGCATTGTCTTTTTTAAGCAGTCACTTTTGCACTTCTTATGATATTTTGAGTTCCGCAGCTCACCAGTCCTTGCAGTTGTGTAAGAGCATAGAGCTATTAAACCAGACTCAAGTGAATATTTTTTCTTCACGTGCACTATCAGAGACAGAGCCTGTACAGGACTTAAAGTAGCAAAGTCATTATTAGTATAAATTTTGTGTTTTCCAAAACAAGTATTTGTAGATCAGCCATGTTTCAGTCTTGACCTTGGATTTTGTTACTTGCAGTACATACAGGAGAAAACCTGTATGTGATTTTGAGTTTTACGTCCTGTTCCATGTATGAGAATTTATGGAGCCTCTTCAGATGTGCAAATGAATGGTCTCAGAAAACTTTTTGTGTGCAAGTACATTCATGCAGGTACTTAGCAGTAGATTGAAGTGTCTTTCATTATCTAGAGTTATAACATTATCCTCTGTTTTAAAAAGCCCAATTATGACATATTTATGTATAATGTCTATCTGATATTACCACTTGATTCCAATGAGAATGGATAGAGAAATCTACCCTTTTAGTATTAATTTCCTTTTTCTTATCTGTAGCAATAGAAATTTAACATGGCTAAGTTTTTCAGTTTTTTTTTGGCATTGTTATGAAATTGCAATATTTACTATATAATCATTCTAATGATCTAAATTCATTACAGGTTTTTGGTCAAACTACAATGAAAGCATTGAGAAGGAAATCCATTCTACTCACTGGTTACTTGGAATACCTGATAAAACATTACTACAATGAAGATAAGACAAATCCAGAGAAGCCCTTTGTAAAAATAATCACACCATCTCAGATTGAGGAAAGAGGATGTCAACTCACGCTATCTTTTTCACTTCCAATCAAATCTGTGTTTAAAGAGCTGGAAAAGAGAGGAGTAGCTGTGAGTATATCAAACCTCATCTTCTTATGCACTGTTTTGTGAACCATAACAAATTAATAATTTTGCTTTTATTCAAATATAGTCTCATATAAGGGCAAAAACCCTGGGAATGATGAAAATTGCTTACATAGCATCTTCAATCTTTAGTTATGCAAATAATCAAATGAGTTACTTTGTTATTTGTTATTATTATTTGTTAATGTGTATATTGCCCTATCTCTATTGATTTATTTCCAATAGTTCTACGAGTGGCACCCAGGAGTCACTAGTGAAGTTAAAGCTGCTTTATGGGTGTGTTACAGTGGGAGGAATTATGGATCTGGAGCTAATGGTCTGAACAGGAAAGATAGGAAATTAAAAAAAAGAAAAATCCTAAATCACTGGAAAAACACAAATATGAGTATTTCAGAGCTGCAATACACTGCCTGCACAGGCATCTCCTGTTAAGAGTGCTAGTCCAGGTCCCCTCCTATGAGTCCAGACACAAGGCCAGAAAGCCAAAGAGTTGGTCTGAGCCATCCTGGGGTGCAGGCGGTCAGGGATGAGGGTTCAGGCAGTGCTCACTGTCCTCAACACCACAAATCACATACTTACAGACTGACCATGGCAAGGAACTCTGAACCTCCACGAGTCCCTTTCCTCATCTGCAAATGGCAAAACCCTTGCTCTTTGTGAGGCATTGAGTTGAAGGACTTAAAAAGCTGTCATTTCCTTAGAGATATGTTTTAACACTCAGGAAAAGAGGCTACTGAATGGTGGTGCCATGTGATGACCCAGTTGCCAGTTAGCACTTCTCAAAAAGTATAAAAGCTAAATTTAAGGCTATACATTCATTGATTTAGAAGTGCTGGGAGGTGAGGCTGATAGCCTAATGCCATATAAATGATATGCAGGTTTTATTTCTGCTTTTGACTTGTGTCCCCAAAGGACAACTCACTGAGGCTAAATACGTTGCTGTTTTGGTGCTGCCAGGGAATTCCAGGAACTGCTGCTTTTAAAAGGGCACAGGGCCTTACACTGTTGGCTTGTCTTCATGATGCAGTAATATGCTTCACATATGAGGCAATATTCAGCAGCATGTTCAAATTCATTGTGGGGGGAGGAAAAATACTGGAAGTCCTGTGATATTACTTGCACCTGTTGTACAGGACACTGTCTACTGGCATGTTTCTGTTTTGTGGTGGCTTTTTTTATCACCCGTGTGCCTCTTCAACTGTGGGTTGATATAGGTGTTAAGGTAAATTGTGGAGATATATAGCTGGTATGGAGCCCCTCAATGGCACTGCTAGACTCCTGCCCATCCTGAGCCTTGCATCCTTCTTTAGGCAAAGCACCACTCTCCTTGCTACGTTCTTCACAATAATGCTCTGTGCAGTAGTTTCTTGGGGGCCCCAAAGTTTTTACATGCGGCTCATCAGTCCAGTCATTCTTCCTTGAAGACAAAGGATAACGTTTAAAAATGCAGTCTGACAGACAAATCATAGAATCGTATAACAGTTTGGATTGAAACAGACCTTCAAAGGTCATCTGGTCCAACCTCCCTGCAATGAGCAGGGACATCTTCAAATATATCAGGAATTTACTAAGTGTTCCCTTTCTGTTTTGCAGTGTGACATGAGAGAACCAAATGCTCTTCGTGTTACCCCAGTTCCTCTCTACAATTCTTTCCATGATGTGCACAGATTTATTGAAATCCTGGGATCTGCAATTACATCTTCAAAACAAACAGCAAATAATACTGCATTATCTGGTTCTTATTGATGGCTCAGCTGTATCTTTTAATCTATTTCTGACTAAGATGCATTTATCCCACTGAGCAATTCTTTGCTTCGAGTACACTAAGCTATAGCCCATGCAATTTGCAAAAAAATGACCGTGCTTGAATAGTTATTTACAACAGACATAGTTTTATTAAAGCTTATATTTCTACTCTGCTCTGACTTTGACTTCATGAATTAGTATGCTTTGTATATTTTAATGGGGCTTTTCTTAAACATTATATGTTGTTTTATTACATTAGCTTTGAGAAGCATGGAAGAATTGCTATCAACTAGAACAGGAATGAAAAAAAATCCCTTCTTTATTATAAAAATTATGCATAATAAAAAGTGGAAAATAGACAAATCACCAACTGTTAAAAGATACGGTCCAATTTACATTTTTAATTTAGCAATTCTATTTAAAGTACATGGTATACTTGAAAAGTAGAAGTTGAACAATTAGTTGTTTCAAAACTGCTAACTGCTGCATACTGAATTTTTCAAATGGTCCAACATTTTGAAATTCTAGTTTAATTAATGATATAATTGAATATACATTGCAGATACCTTTGGTGTGATACAGTAGGCTAAAACAAAACATTTCTAGGGAGTCATCTTGGAGATGATATACCTGGGGAAGCAGAGAATAATTTTACATTCATGTAAGCCAGTGTGAAGGGCTGTATGAGCATTTACTGCATTTTTTAACAAGGCTTATTTTGGATTAGGCAAAATGAACTCTGAATTGTTTAAGCAGCAGCAAAATATCTCATTGTTAACTTACAGTGTGGCCCAGATTTTTACAGAGATTTGCACTAGGCAGCCCAAAGCTATGAAGAAAACCTGTTTGAATTTAACCAACAGTTTACCCAAAGTTAAGTCATAAATAACACCTTAGCATACTTGGCAGCTAAGCTTCTATATCTGTGCTTACATCTGTACTCTTTTTCAAGAATCAACTAAAATTTTGTCTCTGGTGATACTTAATGTGTCTGGTTGATGGAATGAAACACTTACTTAGAAAATTACTTCTGATGGTATTAATTTTTATTCTACTTCAAGTATGAGAAAGGATTTGGGGGAAGAAGTGAGGACAGCTCTATTTTGGCTCACAGGCATTTTTTGGTGGTTAAAATTTTCACACTCTTTGAGCATCTCCTGCTGAACAGAGAAACCCAATGGCCTTCACTGTGTCTGCCTCTGCTCTAAAATTCCCCAAAGGTAGGTAGATTTAAAATTATTGCTACAGTAATACCTATTTAATTGGTTACAATGTGTAGGGGAAAGCTGAACGAACTGTAAATAAAGCATAGGTTGGTATTTTTAGCACTTGTGGAAAGTAAGAACAGCTTCTTAAACTGGAATAGTTATAAAGAGTAGCACAGGAGTCTTAATCAGTTGGAAAGCTCTGGCTCACTCAAGAGATTTTAATTACATTGACATCATGCCTTTTAATTCTGCTGTGACTATATCGTTGTATTGCAGACCAGGTATCTGTACTTCAATGGCTGCAGTTTTATTTTTATATTTTCACCTTCAACACAGCTACTTTTATCTGTCATATGACATGATCTTGGAAAAGGACCACTTTCCGTAAAGTGACTGCTGATGAAAAAATTGCTGAATATAAAACTGTGTCTGTCCACAGTGTTGAAAAGTGTTTTACTTCACTGCCAGTGCCTTTGAAGTGCTTGTGCAGCTGTACAGCTCTGGCTAACAGTCACTTATGTCTTCCCTATAAAGTTACGCAAGCTTAATGTAAATACAGATATGACGCTAGGTCATATTTTGATTTTTTTTGATATTTTTTTTTATAAATTTATTTTTAGATCAGCTGAACCTCGGTTGTGTGACAAACACAGGAAGAGTAAGGACCTCAAAATCTCTTTTGAAATAGCACATAGACACCAGGTTTGGACCACCTGTCTTGGAAATTGCAAGGAGATAGATGGTGAATTTTGAGGTCACAGTTTGGCATCTGCATTAAATTCACAAGCTGTGAAAACCATTCCTTGTGTCTCTGATTGAGGAAAGTGATCTAAGTAGGGTAGATAAAGCACTTACTTAATCTATACAGTCCAGGTTTTGAAAGATAGCGGGTAAGGCATATGGAGTACTGCGACAGCCTGTACAGCTTCACCAAGGGCTAGTCCTGCCTGACCAACCTAGTCAGTTCTGCCTTCTATGATGAAGTTACTCATCAGTGGACAAAGGAAGGGCTAAAGATGTTGTCTATCTGGACTTCTGTAAAGCCTTTGACACAGCCCCTCACAACATCCTTCTCTCTAAATTGGAGAGACATGGATTTGATGGGTGGACTGTTCAGTGGATGAGGAATTGGCTGGATGGTTGCAGTGAGAGGGTAGTGGTCAATGGCTCAATGTCTGAATGACAAGTGGTGTCCCTCAGGGGTCTGTACTGGGAACAGTACTGTTTAATATCTTCATCAACAACATAAAGAAAGTGGGATTGAGTGCACCTTCATTGAGTTTGCAATGACACCAAGCTGAATGGTGCAGTTGACATGCCCAAAGGATGGGATGCCATCCAGTGGGACTCGGACAAGCTCGAGAAATGGTCCCAAACGAACCTCCTGAGGTTCAACAAGGCCAAGTACAAGGTCCTGCACCTGGGTCGGATCAATCCCTGATATCAATAAGGGCTGGAGGATAAAGGGATGGAGAGCAGGCCTCTCAAGGGCTTGGGGAGTACCAGTGAATGAAAGATTGTATGTGAGCCAGCAATGCACTCTTTCAGCCCAGAAGGACAATCATATCTTGGGCTGCACACAAAGAAGTGTGTGCAGGTTGAGGGAAGCGATCCTGCCCCTCTGCTCTGGTGAGACCCCAACTGGAGTGCTGTGTCCGGCTCTGGAGTCCTCAGTACAGCAAAGACATGGACCTGCTGGAAAAGGTCAGAGGAGGGCCACAGAAATAATCAGAGATGGAGCACCTCTCCTATGAGGAAAGGCTGGGAGAGTTGGGGTTCAGTCTGGAGAAGAGAAGACTCCAGGGAGACCTTACTGTAGCTTTTCAGTGTTTGAAAAGGGCCTATAAGAAAGATGGGGAGAGACTCTTTAGCAGGGCCTGTTGTGACGGTCAAGGCTGCATAGGGTTCTAGGCAACATGATCTAGTTGAAGATGTCCCTGCTCATTGCAGCGGTGTCAGACCAGATGACCTTTGAAGGTCACTTCCAATCCAAACTACTCTATGATTAATAAATGTTTAGTAGTATTTTGTCTTTTAGCAACATTTGAGGCTGCAGGTACAAATATTAATTTTATAAATTGTAATTTGTGTTCCATTTGATGAATTTGATTAAATTCATCATGTCAAAACTCACTTATTTCAATTTTTTGTAACTACTCACTCTTCTGAACCTATGAGCTGTGAAGATAAGCATGAAAGCTACTTGCTTTTATAGGCATATATATAAATTCAGAAAATCATTTCCAAAAAGTGAGGGAAATGTGTTTTACTTGCACAAAATTGCAGCATAAGCTCATTTTCATATGGTCTTTCCCTACTCGTAGTAAAAGTTTTTCAAAATGAATAATACTGAAAGCTAACATTAGGTGTCAGTATTTTACATATTATTTAGCAAGAGAATATCAAGTGAAAGAGCTTCTATGCAAAGAAAAAAAATTGCAGTCTGCTTTTTCAAATGCTCTAAGTTATCACAGTTAGAGTAATATCAGGAATAATTATGTGTGAAATAATTAATTACATATACCCCAAATGCTTCTTGCTACTTGCATCTCTGATTTAAAATTCAATATTAAGTACTGCTACTTTCTAATTGTGATAACATTTAGTTCTTGGATTGTCTGAAGAAATTACATTTTTCAAATTAAACTGCAAGACATGAAAGTCTGTAGATGACAGAAAATTGACACCCAGATAGGGTGATAAAACGTCTCCAAAATGAAGGAAGATAAGCATGAGTATAGAGATCTCTAGTTATATGTGATCCTTCTCAGCTGATAGATAACAATACTGTACATATCTCTTAAACTCACTGCAACTGTTGAAAACATGACGAAAAAATAGTATAGCATCCGTTTGTGCATTTTTTACCTTGTTTTGCCATGGGAAGACTAAAGGGAAAGCAAAGTCCTGTTTCATAGGCAGAAAAGGCTGGTTTTGTTTTCCAAAAGAACAATGTGATATGAGTGAGAAAAAAGGTATGACATACAGTTATTTTCTCATCTGAGCTTGTTGCTTGATTGAGAATGGGAAGGACATGCCCCATTTGAAGAGCTTAAAATACAAAACATTGACAACCCTTGGTACTGCAGAATCCACCTGCTTCAGTTTTATAATCAGAGCATTATAAATAAGTAGCTTAAGCAAGAAAGATGAAGGGAGAAAGAAACAAAAGACAGTAAAATAATTAACATTTTAACCTATGTTACATTATGTTATGGTCATGTTCAGCAGGGTAGAGGTGGGAATTGCCCATGAAATTTTAGCCCCAGGGGCCTTGGTTGTGTTCACAGAGGTAAAAATAAGCATCTGGAGTTGAATCTGCAGAGGGGCCTTGCAGGATGTGTAAACATCAAAGCAGTGACAGCCCTATAATGAAGACATGGCTGAGGTAGGTGTGTTATTTCATATACTCACTTCTTCCAGATGCAATTAACATGTCATGATCTAACATGTTTCAGATGGAGCTGACCTGCTCAGAGACCCTTAAAAATCTCAGCAGGTTCCCATCTCAATGTCTGGGCACCCAAACTGATGAAACTATGTTTTGGAAAAGCTATTTATTCTACAAACAGCTGAGAGGCAGTTTTTCATTGTAAGCTTAAACTTTTGTCAATATTTTGAAATATTTTTAGAAAGCTTATTCAGAAATGACTAAGTTATAGATCAGTAATTCACACTTTTTATATTCCAAGTTTTTATTACCTAAACTTACTCTTCTAAGCACTGTTTTATGCTTCTAGTTAAATATAAGTGAGAATTGATTGGGGTATTTCTCAATGGAATTCTATCTTTATTTCATCATAATTGCTTCATATTTGGATAATGACAGATGAACTACCTCATTCAATTGCAGTTTTAAGGCTTTGAAGTCACAATAGCAGCAAAGGATTTAAATCCTGAAGCCATTATTGTGCCTGAGAAGAAGTCAGGGAAAAGGAAAACTTATGGTCATGTAATTTTCTAGGCAGAAAAATACTTCTGTGGTTGCACTTCCTCCTTCGTTTTTTTTTTTCTTTTTTTTTTCCCTGTACATTTTGTTAACATTAAAACGATCCACTAAACTTCAACAAAATTAAGTAACTGCAAATTCTAGCATAACAAATGGCTTCCAGCCACCCTGTGATGCTGAATGAGAGTCAATGTTGTAAGTAAACTTCTGTAGTTATTTTGCTTCGGAACTATTTGCAAACCATTTAAAATTCTAGGAAGCTGCAATATGTATTTCACCAATAAAGAGTTCATTAGGTCTTTTTTCTCTTTGACATTTATGTCTAGTCCTGAGTACATGTTAAAAGTCCAAGGTATAAATTTCAAAGTTTCCTATATCTTTGTGTAGAGTTTTGAACAATGAATCAAATTATAAAAAATAGCTTTAAAAATAAGACATGAAATGTGAATTTGAAGTATATGTTCAAAAAGTTGCTACATTATAATTTTTGGGGGACAGGGTCTCTTATCAACCAAGCTCAGTGAGAAAGTTCTATTTTTTTTAAAACTTACATTTTATTGGTGGATTTTGAAGAGATAGTCAAATTGTTAAAATATGATCAGGCCGTATATTCAGGATAGGTCTTTCTCCTAGGAGGCTACATCAAAGTGGGAGAGACATAGAAAAATCATTATTTAATATGTTCAAAATTACTCCCATGTGGGGAAAGATTTATAGAGGCTTCTGAAATAAACATGGGGGCAAGCAGCACTGAAACCCCTTCATTTGAAATAAAAGTAATGTCAGTCTTATCATCATAGTACCAGGTATGAATATGAAGATATATATGAAAACTTTCCAATTCTGTCTTCATAATGAAGCATGTTCTGAATTAAAGAAAGCATCTGAGCACTAAAGATACCACTGAACGGAATTATGCCTTCTGGGACGCCAACTGGCCTGGTGGCATATAGATTGCATAGACACCCATATAGATTGCAGCATCGTTCATGGTTTTACCTATTGCAACACAGCAAATACCCTGCAACTGGAGAAACTGTCCTTAGTGGGATAGGTGTTACCATAGGTTTGTGATTATAGAGTACAAATAAAATCTTATGGATCCAACTTGCAACTTGCTTTATGGGAGAAAGCATGTTGTGGAGTTGTTGCTGCAAAGGTAATTGGGAGTGGATGTCTGCAAAGTTTACACTGATATTTGAGCACAAGATGCTAAAAACTGGGAGCTATTAAAATGTCATTAATGAATCTCAGTAGAAAAATGCTGTAATATATATATGTATTTTTTTTAGCAGTGAGGTATGTAAAGCATACTGACACTGTGTTTCTTTTTAACTAGTGTTTTCTTTTAATTTCCAGCTGGGAGGTGAAAGGAAATTTTCAGAAATGTTCGTCCTTCACATAGGACATAGAAACAGTTTTATCATCTTAGATGGAAGTTTTTGCAAAATGCTCAGATGGTCTTATGTGCGGTATCTAATTTAAACCATTTTGGTCAAGAAGCAACAGATTCTGCCAATTCTTACCACCCTAGACAAATCAACACCTTGCAACTGCATAACTCGTGAATATGTAGATATTTGGAGAAACTGTGAATGAAAATCCAGATTCACCTGTTACTGAGTTCTCTTATTTGCCTCTGAAAGGGTTATTTTTCCTGATTCTGCAGCTGAGTTTCTGTAACACTGTGACAGTAAAAATGGTTTTGATGTGACAGCTATAAAATGTAGAATCTTTGAATGCAAGGCTCTTTGGTTATATATAAAGAAAGGGAAAGGAAAACTTTGTCTTAAGAAATGAAAAGCCTCTATCAGCGGAGTTGTCAGGTACAATTGCAGCAACAGCAGTGATATTTTTTCAGCCTCTACCCACAACAGATGCCACTCACATTAAACTGTGTCACTTGAAAAGCACAACTCTGATTACCCTTTACTGTCCTTTTGTTTTGTTCTTCTTTAGGGTCTAATTGTCCCAGGAATCTTTACTATGTTTCTTCACTTAAAAAGTTTGAGTTTTAGAAGGGTGAGGGGTAAATATAATGCTTAATAACATACATTAATTTACAAGAGATGATCTTCATCACATCAGCTTGGAAAAGGTTTCACTCACTGGAGTGAGGGATTGAGGAGTTGACCCTTCATGATGCAGGACCAAGGATGTGGTTGTGGTTTTGAGCAACCAAGTCAAAGCAAGTATTGAGAAAACATTCCTAGCATTTCCTGACTAGAGAAAAAACAGCCGTAAGCAAAGCAATGATAGTTATATTAGTAAAAGAGTGTGTGGTGGAGCCATTAACTGTATTAAGAATAGCTCACTGGTGGGAATACAAATCTGGGAGGGGCCCTTCATAGTACACGTCTGTCCATGTTTTCCCATTTTTATAAATAGATGCTAACTAACAGCTGCAAGTGTGTACAGCTGTGGTGAGGGAGGACAGCAGGTAATGTGAGCTTCAGCCTGTAGAGATCTGCTGCCAGTCATGCCAAGACCATTGAACCCAATAGGAGCTGGCTAAAAGTTTAGAGAAAGCTTTCGTTGCTAAATTTAAGGTAACTCTGTTCAGTGCAGGGTTTGTGGACACCAAGCCCTGCTGACGCCTAGTTCCCTCTGCTGATGGGAGGCAGGTGCAGCCTGACTTCGTGTGCCTCACCTTCTCTCCACCTCATGATACAACTTGATTCCTGTAATTCACCATCCTGGTGTCAGGTATTTCAGTTTTATCAATTATGAAGTCATGATAAAGTGCATTTTGAAACCTCACATTTGTTTTCTAGAATCTAATTGTTGATTATGCTACCTGCTTTCCTATACTGTATCCCATTTAACATATAGTTGTGCAAATACAGCTTATTAAGGTAGTGGCATACACCATGTATAGTGACATACTAAAAAACAGTGGAACTTGACTCTTAAATTGATGAGAAAATCCCATTCATTTTCGTTAGTATTCTTATTTTATGCAAACTTTCTTGCTTTAACTGGATATTAAAACTGAAGTGATAAAACCCCCAGAAAAATAATGAATCACCCAAATTACATGCTGAAGTCTGTTATTCTGACATTTTCCTGAATGAATATTGAAATGCTTAGCAAAAAAAGATCTTGAAGTTCCTCCATCAGTAATCACATCCAGACTTCACTTGAAAAAAATTCTTTTTATATTTAGTTACAAAAAGCATGCTCTTAATTATAATGATGTTCATTAAAATAAATGCTTTGAAAGATTACTATTTTCAATTCAAAGGCACTTCAAATAACATATGAAAACCGACGTAATCTAAGGTAAATCTATCCTGGAATAATATTAGACAGAAAAACACACCAATTGAATGTATATTATATACATGTACATCTATATGTGTGTATGTGTGCCTTTTTTCAGAGAATTGAGAGGTTTGATTCTGTCTTCTTTTTTTTTTGGCACATATATAGAAAGTGTAAGAAGTGGTTTAATTTGATGAAATCAAACATTCAATGAAAACAAAAGCGTTAGCTCTGAAATAAGATATCAATTTTACAGGGCTCTAGATCCTTTGAACTTGGATGACATTGTCTCTGAGGACAAGATGTTTGACGGATTTTGGACTTTAAAGCCTTTAGCGGGAAAAATTAGTCCAGAATCTGTTCCTATAGGATGGAAAAAAAATTCATTCACTCTTCAAAAGATCAGGAAAAAAATTGTCATTTTCTATTTCTGTTATAAATATAAGCATTTCCAGATGCTTATATTTCTGATATAAGCATCTGAAGAAAAGTGCCTTTCCTTCAGATGCTTGTATTGGAAGAAGTTCAACATCCATTAATTTAGGGCTTATACTCTGAGTGATCTGGGCATTTATGTCTTCTCTGCATAGAATACTGAGGAGAAAAAAAAATCCCAAAACCTTAGATTATAAGGATAAAGGGATCTATGGGTAAGATGGTCTTACAAAGCATCGCTGACTAATTTTAATCTATTAATTTAATATAATGAACATAATGATTTGTGTAAAATTACTTTACCCCTGTTATATGTCAAATCTGTTAGGAACAGCTGCCTTGCATTCAGTATATCATAATGACATACACTTTGGAGTTACAATGTTTAAATTTTTTTTGTTAAGGTCCTGTTTTAAGTTTGCAAGCTTGTGCACAAGGGGCAAAGGCCTGGTGTGGTGCCTCCATCACACTGTCACTGTTAAAGGCTATCAAAAAGAACGTGTGGCTCTGTGAAGAAGAGAGTAATAAGTGCAAGCTGGTTTTGCAGACCCTGTTCCAAGTGAAGAATAAACCAGGATTAAAAAGTTTCCTGAGAAGATTTTTCCCAAAGGCCTAATTTTTAAAGCTTTTTTGATCAAAAGAGCTAGAAGGGTCATGATAACTGGAGCTTGAAATAAAGGTGAAATTGATAACACAGGCGAGGAGGTGGACTAAAGGGACTATAATTAATTAACTAATTAAACACAGAGGCTGCAGCAGAAATGTAGTTCTGCTAACATTCTGCCTATGTGCATGACCAAGGAGCAGAGGCTGCTACCTAAAGAGCCACATCTAACATCTTAGACTCCCTCTCTCCCGCTTTCTAAATCCAAAATACTCCTAAAAGCCAAAAAATATTCCCTAACCCTAAATAACACTTGCCTTTTCAACTGCTAATGATATACTTTGTCCTACTGCAGAGTTTATCTGGAGTAATAGAAATAATGGATCTGGATGAATGCTTTTCATATCTCAGAAGGTATAACTCTGCCTGGTAAGAAATTAGAGTCATAATATTTTGCTAAATATCCCCCATCATCATGCAAGAGTAGAGATGTAAAACATGGCACTAGGCATCTGTTAGCATAGTGTAAAGGTGATTCTTCCATGATAACCTGTGTAAGTTACTACAGCATCAGAATATGACAGTGCTGTTCACCTGCTTTAGGAGAGCCCCTATTAAGTTTGACAGAATAAAAGGGAGCTTATAGTAGCAAGACTACAAGCATGAACCAGAGGAAAGAGGAGGAAAGAGTGGTCTTGAGAAACAAGGGAAAAGGAACTATATGACTTCAGAGACCACAGACTATAAAAATTAGAAGGAACTGAAAAACTGGAACAATCTCAAAAGCTGTAGTATAAGGGTAATCAGTGTTCTATTTTTGCCTGCTTCCAGCAAGCTGAAATTAAATGTATTTGTTCTTACATGTTGGAGTGGTCTAAGTAAAGACCTCCTTTATTATCTGTAGATGGTTGCTGTGAAGAAGGCTTCCAAGAAGTGCGACCAACCAACATATCTAAAACCCAGCCTGGTGGTTATCAGTTGCACTGATGGTGCGTTTATTTCTTTTTAATTTTCCTTCCACAAATCTGGATACTCCCATACACCAATAATCAGTAAGATTTCCTGACGTCTTCCAGGTCATATGAGAATGTTCAACAGCAATTGCCTGTCAGGAGGAGGGAGCTAGGAAAAGAGCAACTGAGTATAGCCGTGCACAAAACAGAAGTATTCTTGTATATCATGGGAAAATAAAAAAATAGGAAGTGATTGGAATTGTTTAATTCAACTAACTGCTTCATGTCTTTGATAACCTGTTGTTTTGTTTTGTTTTCTTGGTCCATTTCAGCCAACATAGTCTCCCCTGAAAGCATCTGCACACAAGAGAGGCAGAGAAGTTTTATTTCCTGCATCTGACTTTCTACTGTTTTTTTATTGACTTTTTATCTTCTGGCACAGCTGCCAGGGCAACTTTGACTCATTCTGCAATGGCAGCATGGGACCAGCAGAGCAAGACCAGAGCCTACCACATGCATAAAAGCTGTATTAGGAAGGGACAAGCAATGACTCTAGCAATTTTTATTTCCACTAGATTCGATGGGGGCCACACTATTTTTGTGAATGCCTTGTGTTGCTGTATGCTTATTGTTATCTATTTTGTGAATGTGGAATTTGATACTGTAGAAATGAGCCTTTTCTTCCTCAAAGACTGAAGTAAAAGAAGAGAGAATGTCCCGGAACACGTCAGCTCTCTTCTGCATTCATCCTCAGTGTGGGATTTTACAGGACTTTGAACTTTTTCTACTGTTATTCACCATGTAGCTGAAGCTTTTTTAATAGAGGTAGAAACAACGCTGTCTGGAGTATCATTTTTATTCTAAGGACAGCCACTTCCTTTACTGTGAAAACATTGACAGCTTTTGGAACAGGATTTTAAGGAAGATTTTGCTAGCACCACTTTGTGACTGACTTGATCACGGGTGCATAGATTAAGATATTGTCCCCGAAGTGCATGACTCATTTCTCTTTTTAAAGTCCGTTACTGTGTGATGTAAAATCACCTTTTTGGCAGTTTGGTATTGTAGTACTTTTAGCACTTGGAGGCCTAACACTCCAGAAAATGCATTTACACTGCATTTAAAGCTTGCATGTAACTAAATCCTGTCAAGGAAAGTCTTTACATAATGCATTGACATATGCTGGGGGTTTGTCTCTTTCTTAGTACTGCATAGCTATACAATGAGCTGAAGTGGCTTTTCTAAATTATTAAAAGTAACCCTAGACAAGTCTGGCCCTTAAAATAAGTGTCAGGATTCTTAAAACACTTGGGAAAAAGAGAAAAAAGGACCAGTTTGGATTTACGTAGAACTTTCATACCTACTTGTTATTAACTTTAGTGTCCTCTTATGTTAGCCAACATTACTGCTGAAGAATCTCTAAATTTCCATTTTCTGTCATGTCTGAAAATTTTAAAAATTGTATCTTTTGCACTTTTAAAATTGCGGTAAGTGAAATGGATTTTTTTAGGGTGAAAATCAATTGAGAGTAAAAGGTTTTGGAAGGTGATATCAGAATATTTGTAATGCATCTTGTGGTTGAGAGAGGTTGGTAAATTTAGCCATTACTGTATACTGACGTTGACATTTACATACAGGCTCCTATATAAAAACTGGTTATTGCCCAAGGAGGTGATATTAGAGACTGTTGTAACTTGGGCTATAAGCTATTTGAGATGTTACCTGGCTATGTGCATGGCTTTCTTGATACACAAGAATGAGCTCCTAGAAATGTTTTCCTGGGATTAAATATTCAAAGCCCATATAGCAAAAGAGAATGGCTACTGACTGGACATCAGTTCTCTGAGCAAACAACTGCTCTGAACAAGAGAATGAATTACTGTCCATGCAGACATAATTCTTTGTCCTCCTTTTTTTTAATATAAACCTCTACAAATATGAAAAATAGATTTTCTATGGTGAGGAATGTGGGCAATAATACATTATTTCTTCATTATTACACAGTCTTCTGGGTTCTCTGTTTTTTTTTTTCCCAGTGAAATGCAAAGTTTTGGAACTTCATCCATTTTCATTAATAAAAAAATATTTTCTTCTGGAAGTAGCCATTGGATGTACAATTGTTCTTCCAGGCTTGTGTCTGCATGCTGTCCAGGTTTGTATTGTCTTTTATGGCTTGATTTTCCCACTGAATTAGATTTGCCACTGGGTGTCAGCTATATAAGCCAGACTGTGAGCTGCCTGTCAGTTATGCCAACAGAGAGTAAAAGCTGAACAAGGCAAAATGAAAAAAGTAAAGTTTTCTTTCCCCCTTGGGGACTGGTGGTCCAGAACAAGTTGTGGGATCACTGTTTATGCACTTGATGAAACTTACGATACTTCTTGAATTTTTTTATAAGAGAGCTGGTAACAGCTGCTGGGCATTCAGCACCCTCAGTCAACAGTGATTTTTAAAACTGCTGGTTTAGCCTTAATGCTCTGTGCTCTCAGTTGTGAGATGTGGAAATCTGGATGCTCACCAACTTGATGACATGCCTCATAAGCAATGACGCCATGAGTCACTGAAATAGGGATGAGAAATCTGAGCTTCAGAAATGATGCTCCATCTTTAACTTGCACAGCAAACATTCAAAGACCAACCTGCTGAGCAGCAATCTGTTCCAGGTAACGTCTATGTGTCTTCTGCTTCCTGTTTAGTTTTACTCAGATTAAATGAGCTCTTAGATTTTACTAAAATTGTTATTTTGCACATCTAAAGTATTTTCAGCCTTACAGAGATTGCACAGGAAGCTTGTGCTGCATAAGTTTAAGCAATATGCAAAGCTGCCATCATCCTTTTATAGAATTTTGTCACTACTGACATACTGTCAAATGGATGCAAAGGAAATCAGACAGAGTATGCAATTTGACATGAAATGTTAGGTGTACAGTGAAAGACATTTTCGTGAAAAATGTCACGTCTCTGATAATCTAGGTTTTGGACAAGGTAACGTAGGCAAGTTCAGGTGCAGTATTTTACAGGTTTCCTGATAGCTTCTTCACATTCTAGTGTTGAAGTTGTGTTGGTCACACCATTCACAGATATTCCGTAATTGTAAAATGCTTTTTGACTATTTTGTTTGAAGAAAATCTGAAGACCACATGGCTACAGTAGATTTATCAATTAAAATTAATTCTATATAGCAAAATTTCTTGAAATATATATATCTTTTTAAAAGAGCTAGCAATTAGTGCTGTTGCAGGTTCTTTAAGCCCTAGCAGTTGCTAATTTATAGAAAAGCACAGTATAGCTTTCTCACACCTGAGAGAAACAACTTATCACCATTCATATGCAACATTCACTTTTTGTTCCAAAAGTCGATCTTCAACGTACATTGATAAAATTCAGTGCCTACAAAGAAGTAATATTTAGTTTAGTTTGTTATTAAGTTTATTTATTTATTTTAGTTTAGCTCTCCTGTCTGTACATGTCTCTTGGCAAACGTTTGGGAACAAGGATGATCTTGGTTTTGGCTTTGTATGGCTTTTAGCATAATTGGATCTTTGGCCATGAAATGAAGGTTGTAGAAGTTACTACAAAATCAATAATAATAATGTAAGGGTCACTCTACAGCTTAATAGCTCTGCCATTGCCTCAGCAGTGTTATGTTCCTCTGAAGGTCTTCTTTCCCATGGGCTTCAGTAAGTGCATGAACAGTACTAAAGCTGTTCTCTAAAGGAACTTTCTTACATCTTTTTCTTTTTTTTTTTTTTTTTTATGCACTAGGAAATGATCTGCCTGCAAATCAGCCTTCCCTTTGCAGCCTTGTAAAATTTGTCACAATCCCTTCCTAAGCTCCAATCCAGCCTCAGCCCCAGCTTTTATTTTCTAACTACCTCTGCTATTTCTCCATGGGATGTTCTGCAGATCCTCCTTTAAGACACCCGAAGATTTTCTTGCTGCCATCTGCACTGATGGGGCATATCTTCTTAAGGAACACTGTTGGCACCCCCTGTCAATAAGGTTCATTTTACTTCACTGTTGGGACTAATCCTTAAACACCAGGATGGCCTTGATTTTTATCCATTTTTCAGGATGCCTTTTTTATTGTGGGAGACAACCAAAAAGAGATCCCCCTATTCTGCCCAAAAACCAACAGAAGGCTTGGCAGCCTGATCAGCACTGTGGTGGTTCTCATGCACACAACACACCCACCCTGGCCTGCAAGCGAACTCCTGCTGCATTGGGAAGATGAGCCCTTGTTTTGTAATTCAAGTTAGAAATATCAGAAAGATACTATTGCTGCTTCCTGAAAAAAAAAAAAAAAAGATGGGGGAAGACGGAAGACACTGGTGAAGACATATGCAAGGAGGCTGCTTTTCTGGAGCTCCGGAGATGCAGAGGTGCGCCTGAGTCTGCTGGTTCTCTGGGTTCCCCATACCTGAGATGGACCATTGTAGTGTGAGATGCTGCAGGAAGTGAAGTGAGGCAGCAGCTGTGTCTGCCTGTGATTCTCCAGAGGTTGCTTCATGGAGAAGTGTTGAAACAGAAAACCAAAGAAACAGAAGTATTTATCTGGGCAGCCTTCACTGGGCAATAGCATAGCTCAGGTTTTTTTTAATAGTAACTTTCTTTGATGATTGGCCAGAATTTGCTATTTTATAAATCTAAAGAAACAGTGTGGTATCACGTTTACTAAAGCTATATTTCAAAACAACAAAGCAGAGTTTTTGCAAGCTATTTATTTCAGTGCTCAAAGAGTTTCATTGAGGTAAGAAAGGGGAATTAGCCTTGAGGGTTAGAATCATAATTCCTTTCAGCATTTCCTGTCAAAACTCATGTTTACCTTCTGCTAAAACTAGCCTTCTATGTTTATTGCAATTTTAGCAGAGAAGTTGCTTTCCTACTTTAAACTTTGGCTTTTTATCTAGTCTGGAAGAATTTTGCACTAAACCTGGGTGTAAGTCACTCACTGGTGAGATGGTTAACTTCTGCCGTTGCAGGAAGTGGGTTTTTTTTACTTTTTTTTTTCTTGCTTTCTTTCTGTCTTTATAAGCTGTGGGAGATTAACCCAAATGCTGTCTATAGACATGTGACCTAGATGTTTTCCGTTTTTTGAAATAGTTTAAACTGCTGCTGGTTGATGGCAGTTTGAGATGAAATGACGACGTCCATGTGGCTGTAGGTAAGGAGCTTTAAATTTATCTTAATGCAGTTCAGAAAGCCTGTTAAAGACTTTTAAAATGATCGTAATTGCAGGTGTTTTGTATGCATTCAATATGGATTATGTTACTTACACAATTATTTCTATTGACATTTTTGAATTTGAAAGCAATGAACATAAAAGTAGAGGGTATAGATGTGGAATGATGTTTTAAAGTCAACATTAATATTCAGAATCTAGCAAGTCTGCCTCATCCTGTGCAAGAGGCAACTGTATCTGACCCTCTCTAGTATCCCAAACCACTAATGACTTCTCATATCCCTATGGTACTAACTAGTTGTCCTCAGAAGGTAGTAAAGGCTGATAGCACTGGCTGGAAAATTAGATTAGATCACTTTTCCTACCATTTGCCTTTGGCACTTGCAGTTCAGCACTGTTTGATTAATTGAGTTCCTCTGCTGTTTGTTACCGTGAGGGAGGTGACTGGTAGAAAAGGATACTGTAAGAGTTAGTGAGTGGGAAGGGTAGGTATCTGGTACTCAATATCACTCGAGACAGATCAGTAGAGGGATCTCTTCCCTGCTCTATGTCAAAAAGTTTTGTACCACTTTATCAGTGGTGCTAGTAGGAATCAGACATGGAGTGTCATAAATGATATTGTACAGAAAACATCCTTGTTTTATCTATGGGTACTCTCAGTGCTGTTCCTCGTGGAGCTGTTCAAAGGAGGTATCATGGTAGCACGGTTACTGCATGAGGCTGTTCATTTCCAGACTATTTCCTCCTCTCCTTCAGAGCTGGGCAGAAAAAGGTTGTGTCCTGAGTCCCCACCTTACTCAAAGCTTTCTATCAGAAAAGGTCACTTTTCATTGCTGTCAGTAGGCAAACACTGCTTTCTGGCCTTCAGAGCTTTACAAGGAAATAGTAATGTAGAAAGATGTTCAAATAACACAATACAATGCTTTGATTACGTGCCACGTAAAGGAAAGACAAAATTAGCACTATTTGTTCTGTGGTGAAGATTTGTTTTCCTGGTAATTTGTAGTTTGCTGCAAACTTTGTGACATGTACTCATGTTTGTAACTGATAGCCTTATCGTAAGAAAGAACTTGTTTTTCTTTTGGAAATATGGATCAGAGTTGAAAGATATCACATGTGGCTGGAAGCTCATTTTGAAATCATGCATGCTAATTGGAGACAGATTTTAGTGTAGTGTTGTAAGATTACATTTCAAAATTTCTGTAATTTTTGGAGAAAAAAGTCTGTCCTGCCTGCATATACAAATCAGCACAGACAGGGAAATTTTATAAAAAGAACATGTTCTCTTTCTGGGCTGTGTTTGTAGTCATTTTTATGTTACTGCTACAATGTCTTAGAGTAATTTGAAATGCATTTTCCACAAAGCTGTGAGATTTAGTAAAGTAGTTTGAATTCTTAGAGTTATTTTTCTTTATTTCTCCCTTCCCTGCAATTTACCTCTCTGTGTCCAAAAAAAACCCGACATCTCTCATTCACTGTACCTCTCAATCAAATTACATCTGTAATGTACATTTGTTCATTTTCTTTTCCAAATAGAGTAAACAGCTGAAGCACTCTCTGTATTTTAAAGCTCCTGCTGTACACTGTTGTTGAATTATAAAAATCTTAGCCTTTTTGGCAGCATTTGTTGTAGAAATTTCCTTTTGCTTTGATACAAGAGATACCCTAGCCTGGGAGAGATATTTCACTTTTTTTCTGATCCAAGCATGATTGTATGACCCTTTCACCAGGGTTCGGATTGCCAAGGTAGCAATTACGACATCTGTGTCAGATGGTCTCGTGCATGTTCCTCCCTACCTGAAGCAAGGCAGGAACCAGAAACTAAAATGGTGACAGAGACACATTTAGACTCTTGTCCCAATTTTTTGGTAGCACAATGCTACAATCTCAGACATGGTGCTAGCTTAACTAAAACAACTGTACGCTGTTCTGGTTTGGATTTCTCTATCTAGTTCTGGTCCCAGAAGTTATTGCTTCTTTTCAATGCTGAGCTTCAGGCAAGGCTCTAAAAAGTAGTACTCCATACAAGTGAGATGAAGCATCCATCATGACCTCTAGTGCTGTAGTGAGGATGGCTTTTACTATGTTGCTCAGAGGCTTCGGTCTTGTTCTCTGCTAAGCAGTCCCACAGACTTTGAGCAGTGTGAACTGTTTTATTATGGCCCATTTCACATGCAGCTTAGTGGGTTATAAGCAGCATCTTCTATTTTTTTTTTATGCTCACAATGTGTAACTCTGATACTTGCCTAGTTTTCGTAACTTTTTTTTTATGTCTTTGTGCTGCATCAGCTCAATCAGTGTGAGTTGCTAACCATTTAATGAGTTCTTAAATCCTGCATGCTGATAAAAGCTATCTCTTGGTACTGGGGAAGTCTGTTAGCGCTTAGGTGTAGTTTTAATTAAAAATCTGAAACATGGCATTTTGTACAGAATGTATCCTAATTGTGTTTAGGTGTTGTTTGGGCTGATCTCTTAAAGACAAAACACAGCAACACTTGAGCTCTAGCTAAAGTCTCTACGCTTCACTTTTCTCCTAAGACTTCCACATGAATACATCAAAACTATTTCTCAGCGCTACAAAGATAGAACCTGGTATTGATGGATACCATCTCCATGAAGATGCCTTGATCCTTTGTCTGGTTTCACTGTCGATAACATTAGTCCTGAAGAAAACAAATGGGATAAAATTTTGAGCCAGCTGTTGAGTGTGCATCTTCCATGATAATTCAAGTGTCATTTAGAGCACAACAGCAGATTTCTTTATCTGGATGCACAACTTGCACAAAACTGTTGCTTTTTTTTCCACCTATTGGTGTTTGTAACAACTTTTGTCACCATCAAACTAATTGTTTTAATGTCCTCTTAGTCTCAGAGTAAGCTGAAGTCCCTGCTGCCTTCAGCTGGCTCACAACAGCATGCAGCCCTGTTGAGTGTGCATTTGGGAACCTGTGAACTTGGTGTAGGTCAGGAGGCCTTCTGAAACGTTCTTACAAGCTTGGTCTGCTTCAGCCAGTGATCTCAATGAATTTTAATTTCACCAACTGCTCACTTATTGACATCTGAAGGACAGAGGTGGTTGTTTGCTGCGCTGGATGTTAAGATTGTACTTCATGCACTTGACATGCCTCTGTCAATCTTCCCTGTTTTGAGAAATACTATAAAAAGGTTGCTTTGGAGACTTTCTACAAAACAAACACTGCTAGCTCCTTATTTGCAGAGGGACTTCCTCAATACAGATCTATTTAAGAGTGAGACCTTAAATAGACCTCTGTAGACTCCCATCATCTTTATTTTAGCTTGAAATACCTTGGAGTGCAAACTTGCAGGCTGGCTGACATAGGAGTAAAAGAAATACTATTGGATCTTTTTTTTAAGAAAACTATCTGAATGAGAAAAGCAGGCATTAATATTCTGGGCATAGACGTTTAGGTATTGCAAACTGACCATGGGGCAAATCTAACTCATGCTAGAGCTCAGTCTGTGGATGCATCCAAGTCATGCTAGAGCAGATTTTCAGTGCCTTATTGGCTCATGCTGAAAATCTCTAGAAGTATTGCAGTCTGCATGTGTAAAGTCAGTCCTGTTTACCAGCGACTAAGAACCCAGAATTCATAGATGATAGAAAATTTTGGCATTTTTGTCTTCATTTGTATTTCGATTCACTTTACTTAGCATAAGAAAGAAGTGTTTTGAAAATTCTGTAAGAAAAATATGAGAGGGTTAAACAGATATTGGTTTTCTTCAGATTAGCTTCTAAATTTCTGGGTTTATGTATAAGTTACACAGTAAAATGCTAACTCAACAGTGCACAGATACCTACTGAAGGATATCCAATAAATTAACTAAACAAGTTTGATATTGTTACGATTAGTGGTTCAAGGTTGTTTAAAACACAGTACAACACTTCCTGCCATTTGAGATTGACAGGTATTAAATCATTCACTTGTAGTTAAGATGGGTATTGTGGGTTTGTACTGTGGTTTTTCATGAATATTTCTTCCAAAGCCTGTGCCTGATATACTAAACAGGCAAAGACCTTGAAAAAATGAACTTAAAATGACTTCTGATTCCTTTTCCAAAACATACACCACTTTTCAGCACAACTGCAACATGATAAGAGGGGAAAGGGAGACAAGGATGAAGAAAAAAACAGAAGTGAATGTGACTTACGAGCTGAAGAGATGTGCTTTAACTACGGGCTTGCTCGCTGTTTCTTAATGCTTTTCCTGCCACACCCTGAGCAAAGCCACCACTATATTTGGTTCTGAACCAGATATCAAAGCTCCTCCTAGGCAAGGCATAGTGCTTAGCACCTGAATTTGTTTGCTTCTCAGGATGTTACTAAATTCTCTTCCTTTGTGGTTGAGGAGGGAAATGACACAGATATTTTGTGAAGACAATTGAAGCTCTGGAGTTCTGTCTCCAAGAGAGTCACTTCCATGGCTGGCAGGTCTGTCACCAGCTTGCTGGGTTTCAGGATGCTCTCACCACTGCAGCTGAGGAAGCATCTGCTGCTGAGCTGGCCTGATGTCTGCTTAGGACAGTGGTGTTGGAAGAACTGAATGCTCAACACTTGGAAGCATGTGTCACTGGTTGGGGGATCCCCAGCCCACATGATGATGCTGACCAGAGCCAAATTCCCACACACACTGCAGGAGAGCCTGGTGGTAACACCATGGACATCCACAGGAAACACCAACAGAGCCCTCCATGGGCTCAGTCAGACAAAATGCATTTCTAATGAATGGCATTGGCTTTGCTACAACATTTTCCACTAGGAAGGTGTTACATCAGACTTGCCAAATGGCCAGGATGCTCTGACACATGCTGCCTTTTGTGTTTTGGGCTCAGTAGTGCTGAGGCTTGATCCAGAAAGATTAATATTTGTATTATCAGAAATACATTGCATGCTTGGCTACTTTATTAGAAAAAAAAGCAAATTATAGTAATCAGTAGCAATGAGTAATCAAATTCTTATGATGATTTTTGGACTAAGAGGTGTCATTAATCCATCCACGCTTCTTGGAGTGGCAAAGGAAGGAGAAACAGCCCAAGTTAAAACATGTCACTACTTCCTTGTGCATTAATCCTAGGCCCTGGCAAAGACAAGAAGTGCCCCTAGTCTGAGAAGAGACTTAGAGAAATTCAGCCCTTTCTTTAATTTGTTTTGGACAGCGTACCGCTGGCTCTGAATTGAGTAGGATGCAGTCATACAGACCCAAGACATTCAGAATTGCTACACAGATTTTAATGGGAAAACTTTTCTATTTTTAAATTTCATCTAAATTTGGGGTCTTTTTATAAAAACTTTCCTAGACTGTAACTAAAGAGAAGAAATATATTAAAACATGGAACAAAAAGAGTATGAAATGAAAGAACGAAAAAAGTTAAATCCAGAGATTTCTTATCAGACTTGGGTCATGCAACAAGATGTTTAAGGAATAATGTTGATGTGCTGTAATGACTTTTCAACTCAGGTATGTAGGACTGCAAAGGCTCACTTGAGCAGAGTGCAGTTTCATCCAACAAGGGATCTGAGGAGTCTAGAAGCTCTACATCTTACCATACTACCTAATAAACCCACAGCCAACAGAAAATGTAATGCTTGTTAAGTATGTTTGCTATTAACCTTGCGTAGGGCAGATGACTCTTTTCACCATGATTGTTTTTTTTCACACACAAATACGTTATCGCCAGATTCCTGCTGTCATTGCTACTGACTGTGACTGCTCCTCTCAAGTGCAGCAAACCTGTGGTGGGACTCATGGTACAGCTGGGCTCTGGTCTCCTGGCCCATAGAAAGTATACATATAAGGTTTCTGGAGTCATCTTGAACCACCTTAGTAAGATAAATAATTCATTGACCCCTTACAAAACAATGTACATTTGCAGTAAAAAAATTAGACATAATTAACAGAGCCTATGCTTAAACTTCTTGCATAATGAAAAAATATATATTTTTGACACCACAATACCCTCGGTATTTCATCTTTGCTGAAAGCAAACAGCTACACAATGCGATATCAGATACTATCACATTAACCAAATGCCTTTGTCTTCTCCCCACTTATCACGTGGTGCTGAGGAGCGTTGTGTTCCACTCTGGGCCATTGCACAGGTGGCTAGTGAAGAAAACAAACCAGGGGCTTAACAAAATGCAGAAGAGGGACTTGCTTGATGCAAGCCGCAAAGAATTTCCCCTTCTAGCTCCTGCTGTACCTTAAAAGTTTTCTCTTTAATTTGTAGGTGCTGGCTCTGCTGTGTTTCACAGCAGCGTCTCTGACAAGCACAGCACCAGGAGCTCTGCAAAGGAAAGTGGAGATGGAGTGTGGGAACAGATTAAAAGTGTCTGGAGCTTTTTTTTCCCCCCTCAGATGGGAAGTGGGAGCAGTGAGAAGAAGTAAGGCAACAGCTGCAGGATCACAGCACAAAAACTGCTGCAGATATCTATGGAAGAAGGTTGAGAGAGGGTAGGAGAGACTGTTTCATGTGCACAGCACAAGGAACTTGAACATTATCCTGGAGAATGGGAGGGAGGAGGTATTATTGTCTGAATGAGGGACAAGCCTCTTTTAGACACTCTTGAGGCAGGAAGTGTCAGGAAGAAATAGCTTTATAATGTTCTAATTAAAGAAATAGTTTTATTATAAGTTTATTTTTTAATTTGTTTTTGAAGTCTGAGAAGTTTTAAAGCCTTTCCTATTTAATAATCTCAGCATCTCCTTTTCACAGACATGTAGGACAGTGGGTATATGGAACTGCAAAATGGATTAAGGGAAGGCAAATGTACATTTTAACTATGAAGTTGAGGGACTCTAAGATACTTGAAGAGGTGAAAACAACAGCCACTCTTTCACCAGAGTCTAAACAGAGCTCAGTAGGGCATTTTTTCTACTGAAGTGGATGCTGCTGCTGCAGGGAGTAAGGACCAGGAGGCAAACTAAGACATGATTTACAACTGCCCCAAGTGTTCAGCAGTGCACAACTGATTTAGAATGGTAAAATTGTGTGCAATCTTTCTCAGTGATGAATGTGATGTGCTTCCTCCACCATGGATCAGACATGTGCCTGAATGCAGTGCAGGTCACAACTACACTGTACCAACCTACCCAAGCTAGCTTTGTGATAGCTTGTTTGTATAACTGCTGTCAAACTGAAACCAAAATTTCTGTTGGCAAAGCTCTGAAATTGCGAACTTATAGGAAGTTCCTTTCTTTGGCTATTTGCAGCAGTCTTTCAGGCGTTTAAAAAATATTTTTCTAATACATCAGTTTGTCATGTGGTACTAGCTCTTCTACTTCTCCAGAGAGTTTGGGCTGTTCCAAAATTATCATCACCACATGTCTAGTTCAGGTAAGCATGGAAAGTTTGGATGAATATCTGAATCTCTGTGAGGAGTTCTGCAAAATTGAGCTGGAAGTATTTCAAGCAGTCTTACTTTGAAATTTCTGTCACTTCTGCTTCTGCTTGTATCTGTAAATACTGCAAGAATAACCTTTCCCATAGTATCTCATCACTTCAGATCTGGCAACATTAAAAGTAACAACACTTTTCTGAACATTTAGGCTATAGGAACAGATTTCTTTCAAGTACCGGAGAAAATTTGTGATTCTTATGTGATCTTCCTAGAGAAAACATTGGATTTTTTTTTTTTTTTTTAATTCAGAATTAGACAGCTTTAAACTAAAAAGTTACCATTTGACAAGCATCATATGCAGGTGCAAAATGAGTTTAGAGCTGGTTAGTCTTACTTGTGGTGGTTGGAAAGCCATGACTCTACTCTGTACCCATCTGCAGTATATAAATGTATAGCAGAAAGGAAGGAGGTAGAAGGAAATTATCTCATGTGACAGGTAAGGCCAGGTCAGGAGTAACCAAGCATTCCCCTCTAACACTTCTCAGGTCTTATCTGGTGTTGAATCAATTAAATTGTATGAACTTGTATGATGCTATAAACTACTTGCTGCCATTGGTCTAATATCTAATCCATACTCCTATCCAGTGTCGTAGGATGTGTTAGAAGTGTTATGTATAGGATGATAGTCATAGTTTTTTTTTAATACTGTGTATATATGACCAATAGCATTAGAATGACTGTAATCTAGTTTCCACAGCATAGAAAATGGAGGCAGGTGTCGCAGATCAGATGCACTCCAGAAAGAAATTAAATGCATTGCCAGCAGTAAGACCTAGAAGTAGCAATTTTTCCCAGGCATGTTCTTTTACATATTCAACTGAATTTCTACTATGGACGACTGTTCCCAGAACATATGCAGGCCAAACTGTACACAAAGGATACTTTTAGCTTCAAGTTCCACATGAAAATGAGATCTTAAATTGACATAGGAGTGGTGAATCGTTTGGAATAGCATTATGCTATTCCATATGATATACTAGGACAGAAAAACTTTGAAACAACTGTTACCTTTCCTGAGACCTTCACATGTGATATAATTAAGAAACTATGTGATGCAAGAAGAGACATAACCATACACAGTCACCTGCTGACTTGAAGGTAGTAGGCTCTTTTACCCTACTGCATCTTTTTGTTGTTTCCAATAAGATCCTAGTGATATTTCCTAGCAAGCTTTTACTTGTGCAAAGAAGTCCTGTAGACAGCAGGTCATAGAGGACTGCAGAATTAGAGCTGGATCTGTAGTCATTATATATGAATGTGAAGAATTGTTGCATCTGTACAACTTCAGAATGGTAGCTGCCTCCCATTCTTTTTCTTTCTAATTCTTTAGCCATTTGAAGGCATTTTAAGAGATAGCATATCTCTGCCCTATAGGATACAAGGCACTTAACTAGATTCCTATTTTAATTTGTCATTTGATTTTGCTATTTTTACAGATTTGTGTATAGCAGGAAACAGACCCTGAGGCTTTCAGCTATGATCTTCTACAAAATTTCAGAATGACACAAAGGACAACTTCAGGTCCCTGCCTAAGACCTCGTTGATAACCATTGCCAGTATAACATAGCTATTTAAATTTTCTGTCTTCATGCCTCTATTCATCCAATCCATGAGACAAATCAAGCAACAGTTTGTAAAGATTAATATTATTTCCAGTAAACTGTGTATTTGGTTAAGTATTTTGCTGACATCTGCTAGAAAGTGGGGCTTGATATCAGCCCTCTATTATTTTATAATTTTAATTTTTTGTTGAGTAAAATAGAAAAAGTAGACCAAAAAACCTGCTGTCAATCTTCATAGCAGTAAGCCACTCAGTCATATTTTTAGTGTTGTAATCAATGGGCAGGAAATCACCGAAGCATCAAACTATAGCAATCTCTAAGTTATTGTGTGGTATAGACTCCAATCCCATGCAGATCTGTGACATTCTGTAAGTAGAGAATCAGATATTCCCAATAGGTGTGGTAACTACCAGAAATAAGAAATTAAGTAGTGCATTTTAACAATTTAATTCTCAAGAACTCAGTTATCAAAACAACTTTAAAGTATGTTCTTAGACCCAAAAGAAAACAACGTTGTTACTGCTGTACAGTGCTGCAAGGCTGTGTCCTTCTTGCAGCTCATTACAAAGTGTATTTCCATACCCGGCTCTCTAATAGTTTGACTTTCCTCCTTGTGTGTGCTTGATATTACTTCTGTTTTGCTTTAATTCCATCAACTACAGGGGGTTCGCTGTGAACCTGAGATCAGGGTCAGGCCTTTGAGACCTTTAAGACCACATGTCCTGTATTGCAGAAAGTAGGAAGAAATTATTCTAAATAACAGTAAGAACACTCTGGTCCTACTGGATATTAAGCTGGTATCTGAGATTTCAATCAGGAGAGTCATGTAGTTATTAACTGCTATTATAAAATATAACCCTCTCTTAATATGGGACAGTAAACCAAAAAGGTTGAAGGGGTCATCATATCAAGGATCAAGTAAAAAGCTCTACAATAAAAGATTCTTTAGCCTAAGAGTTAACAGTCGTTCTTGAAATTGCTTTTTGTTAATAGATAACTAACTAAGAAGTGTGCTATGATGTGGGCCAAGCTGTGTCAAGAAATTTGTATTTAGTTTCATCCTTCAGAGAACTGGATTATATACCTCAGGGTATAAATAAAATTGTGAATAATGGCCTGAGCAACGTGTTCCACATAGGGCAGCAGGGAAATACTAGGCTGTGTGATATGCTACAAACAAAACAGAAAAGATACTTTACTCTTTGACTGCAGGAGAGGCAAGTAACTGTGCATGTAAATTAGAGTTGCCTGAAGAATTCTGTGGGCCATTTCTGCTTTTATTTGCAGAAAATCATCAAATACTGGACTAGAAGAGTACATACCAGCCTTTAGATACATAAGAGAAGATGCCCCCCATGATCATTGCTCCATATGTTTTCTGTTCTGAGACACACCACTGAAAGTATAATATGGCTGCAATAGGTAAAAAAAAAATTAAAAGAAGGTGTGGTAATTAGTGCTGATGAACTTGGCCTTTGTTGGACTTAAGATGTATCAACTAACTCACTGATGTTTGCTGATGAGATTGTGATTTCAGTCGATAAGGAAAATTGTGGTTGAGGTTAGGACACTTAGCATTTTATAGCAGAATGAACTTGGCAGGAAATTTTATTTTATTGTCTGTCTGATATAAAAGGGTAGAACTGGAGTAAAGACTGAGGCAGTGGTGTTGTTCCTGATCTTCTACTTTGACTAGAGAGGTGAATGATGGTTGGAATTAATGCTACTTCCTAAGTACAAATTATTCCAGGCTGGACGATATCTTTCTGCAAAAGAAAAGGCATAGCGATGTTACATCTGCTTTGTATTTCCATTACAATGGAATTTTTTGGTTTTATAGTACTTAGATAAACTGGCTCCAGGACACTTCTGGGCACCCGCCCAGAACATGGTATCCTTCAGCAGCCTTTTGCTGTTTGTGTCCGTGCCCTGGGAGCAGATGTGTGACGCATTAGCTGTGAGAGCAGAGTGGTGGGGGTGGTTGAAAGAAAAAAATAAAGACACAGCAGAGTGCAGATAAGAATAATTGAGAAAAGCTATGTGGTAGTTTACTTGTTATCCTCTCTCCTTACCTACAGCTTTTTCATCTGTCCCCCTTTTTATTTCCAGCAGTTTTGTATTTAAGCACTTACTGCCCCTGAGCTGTACTTCAGCAGAGATTGTTAACAGTGCAGCAAAGGCAAAGAGCAAAACCCAGCATCAGAAATATTTATGTAGGTGTGTTGATTTTAAACACTTCTTTCACAGACACAGAAATATGTTTTCTCCTTTACAAGAATGCTTTGTCTTACCACATGTGCGGCATTAGCTTGTTTTTGTGGTTTTTATTGTTTTGTTTTTTTTCATTTCTTAACTCTTACTTCCTCTTGAATTTTTATGTTTTTTTCTGGCTTACAGGTCCAGTGTAACAGTGAACCTAGTGCTGATTTTTATTCTTTTGTAATATAGTTGCATTAAATTTTAATGGATGCTCTTCAAGTGTGATACACTCTTCAGCAGAAGAGAATTAGTGAATATAACAAGATGCACTTTAATTTTGCAGTGTTTTCATGTTACTATGTTGAGCACTTCCATGTTCATTATGCTTCTGACCTAATAGCGCTGCTTATGTCATAAGGAGCAAAGCTGGAAGAAATTAAAAGCTTATTTTAATTATATCATAAAATCATAGAGTGTTTTGGTTTGGAAGGGACAAAAAGATCATCTAGTTCCAGCCCTGCTGCCATAGGCAGCAACACCTTCCTGGTTGTTGAGCCACCTAACCTGGTTAGGTTGCTCAAAGCCCCATCCCGTTCAACCTGGCGATGAACTCTTCCAGTGATGGAGCAGGCACAGCTTATCAGGCAATTAATGTCTGTGTTTCACCACCCTCATAGTAAAGAAATTCTTCTTGAAATCTAATCTAAAACTACCCTCTTTCAGTTTAAATCCATTCCCCCTTGTCTTATCCATACAGGCCCTTGTAAAACACCCCTCTCCAGCTTTCCTGTTGACCCCTGGGAGGAGTCCCACTGTGAGGGCACTCTACTCCAGACTGAACACCCCCAGTGCTCTCAGCCTGTCTTCATAGAAGACTTGCTCCAGTCCTCGGCATCTTTGTGGCCCTCCTCTGGACTTGCTCCAACTGGTCCACATTCCTCTTTTGTTGGGCACCCCAGAGCTGAATTAATCGTGGATAGATTTTTTTTCCCTTTCTTAGATAAAAGTACTTGGTACAAGTTGCTAACAAATTAAAAGTTGCATTCTGTCTTTTGCTGTATGAAGTTGTAGAAAATGTAGGCATAGCTCAAACCAAAATTTAGAAATACTGATACCTTTTGTTTCTTGAAGAACTAGCACTTTGCTTTGCTGAAAACCTATATGCTAACTTTATGGATAATGTACCAAAAGTGATGAAATGAAGTTCTTGGGTAATACTGGTCAGTCCACTCACTGTATGATGAACACCTGGACAAAGCAACATGTCAAAATGGATGAAAATCCTGATAACTGCACTATGAAACTTTATTTAACTCCATGAGCTACTGTAGGAGGGAACACTTATCTGGCTATCATTGCGAGACAGAAACCATAATTAAGCTACCAAAGACATCAGAATAGCTATGAGGTGAACAATTCACTTCCTTAATTTTTTCAAAAAGCTAAAAAATATGGTTTTCCTTTTTTTTCAGGGAAAATATAAGTAGAAAAAGGAAGGTTTTGTTTTGTTCTGTTTTAGTTTTCTTTGGGAAGTTAACAATGTTACTTTAATTCCTTTATTATTTCCTTTCTCTTTTTGAAGAGAAAAGGCAGAAAAGAATTTTTCCTCATCAAAAGAAAATAAATACTTGAAACATTTTCACTGTTATCAAACATCAAGTTTTTGTGAAAGAATTGTTTTTAAAAGAAATATTACAGAAAATGCTCTTGAAGATAGTTTTACCAAGACTCAGCACTTTGTGAGGAAGATCAAGGTCTGATCTCTGCAGTTTTCTGTGTTACTCTTTTAACCTGGGATTGATTCTCAGAAATGGGATGGCTTTACTGTGTGTACAGATTTGCATCTAAAAATTTTCAATTTTTCATCTCTGTACTATTCATTACTTTCACACTGTGTGTTTGAAAGTCAACTGTACGTATAGAAGTCAGGGTTTTAGGATCTTAACCGCTGAACAATCATATATGTCAAATGTCACTTGACTAGTTAGCAGCCATCTCACACCTGTATTTGGCCTCTGAACACTGGCTTCAGTGCAACCTGATTCACCATAGGGATGCTGTCGTACTTGCCGCAGCAGGCTTGTCCTCCTCTGTGAGCATCCCAAACATGTACCAGTTTCTGAGCAAGGTGTTCTGCCTTCAGTGAGGGCTTTTGAACTCCTTAGGGTATCTCCAGAAGCAGCTGGCTGCATAGGACTGAATTAGTTTTAGTGTCCCAGACAGAAAGATGATCTTGTTCCTAGAGCTCAGTAGTGTTTCTTGCCCCATAAGTAAGATGATCTATCCACTCTCCAGAAATTAAAGTTTTCCTTTCTCATATCCAATGTAATCTTTTTACCCACTATATGAATCAGTTTTCCTTTACTGTGTCATTCATCTCTCTTCATGTCAAGGGTTTTTCTTGTACCCATGCTGTAAACAACCTGTCACTTCTGTTCCACAATGACCCAATACAGGTACTTCCAAGAGGATTTTTCAGGATGTTTCCCTGTCCCTCTCTTTTTATGTGAGTATCTTAAAGTTATGCTGCTTCTTTGCCCCAAAGAACCCTACAAACAACAGAGAGGGAAGGGAGGTAAATTTTGTCTTGGTTTAATGCCTTTCTCCAGCAAATCAACCGTAGAAGGTTTCAAAACTAAAATTTATATCCAGATGCTAACTATTTGCCAAAAGGCATATTAACCAGTTGTATAATGAACACAGGGTGCCTCAGAAGCAGTTGCACAGGACTTGGCATCTCTGCTTTCCAAAGTAAGTGAAATGAAATTCCCTGCAAAACCAGCTGAAACTTGGTCCTGATGCTGCTGTTTGGAAGCATGAAATCATAAAACCATCAGATAGGACCCTTTTTCTGTTAATATTTTAACTGTTTCCTGACTGTCTTCCCTTCTTATTTTTTTAAAAGCTTGACAAAAAATAAAAAAAAAAAAAAATAAGGCACAATGCAAGTGTGAACCAAATTCTTCTCGCAAATGTGAATGCAACTCTGTTGCATTCGCGGAGCTCATATTCAGGGTGCCATCTACTGGCATGCAGGGTCGGTAACGCTGTTAGGAGTCAATAGAGTTGGGGCAGCAAAGGATCCCTACTTGGAAATCCTGAGGGAGAAATTTCTGTAACTTGTACCTTTCCTTCATGTCCTGCAATATTTTGCAGGATCTCAGCATGCTCTACACTAAGACAAATAAAATCTGATGGTGAAAATGTTAAGATTTGGGGTTTTATCTTTCATGACAGTTCCTGTAACTTGGGTGCCTCAGTCTCCTTGTTATACTCTGATGTGTGTGAATTAGTTCCAGGTTTGGGGAAAATTAACCAAGGTTCAACGAGACTAGAATAAACGTTTTCAGAAGTCTTTGCAGACTTGCCATTTACTGACTGTGTTCCTATTTGAGATCCACGGCATGACTTTGTCATACTATTAAACTTTGTTACAGCACTTCATGTGCTGATAACACCAGGCAGAGACTACCTAATTAAAACTCATAACGCTCCCAAGAAGAGATATGTCAGAGTCTTATAGGTGGGAGATTTCAGAAGAAAATCTGAGAGATATGCTCCAGCCAAACATTGGATTGGTGACAGAGCTAGTGTCGCTCTTGTCTCTCAAGTCTGATCAGCTCTCCAGCCTGGAGCCTACTGAAAATCTGTTGAGAAGCAATTTTGATTTTATACCAACATGAAATACAAAATGGGTTGACTCTCCAAGTTTAGAAGGAGGAAAAAAATAATTTCCTATTTGGAGCTGCTGCAGACTTTACTGCCAAAACGGCAAAGTGTCCCTGCGACATGGGTTTGAGCAGCTACTGCTCTAGGGGGTGGTAAAAAGTGTCTTGGGAAGGGAGAACACTCAGTGTTGTCTACCAAAGGTCCACATAAAGAGTCTTCCTTGGTGTCGTATACCAGCTCCCAGCAAAAAACAGACATGCATCATCCTGAGCATCAGGACATATATGTAAATAGCCTAATTAGCCTATTTTTTTCCTCTTTTTTCTGTGATTTAATTTCTGTAGGGAACCTTGAGTAACTAATTCAATGTGGGAGGCAGCCACGATCATAAACTTTACTGCTGCTTTTATTAAAATCAGTGTTTCTATCACAGCTCATAATATTGAGTGAGTAATGGCTAATATCGAAGCACTTCTCATTTCTCTATTCAAGAGTGCTGTGTTTCCTTGTATTTCCATATATTTAGCTGTATGAGTTCAAATCCCCCTAGAGATATTCAAAAGCATTCTGGATATAGCCCTGGGCAACCATCTGTAGGTGGTCCTCCTTGAGCAGGAGACTTGGACTAGATGACTTTCAGATGTCTCTTCCAACTTCAACCATTTTGTGACTACATGACCTCTCATTATCACTCTCTATATCTGAGGCAGTTTTCTGTAAGGAATTGGTTTATCAGGGCCATGAGAGGGTGAAGGCAGGAAGGTTGTGCCCTTCCACCATCATAATGCTATGGTGTTGCCCAGAGATACGCGGTAGTGCGCTTGATCTCCTTCTCTCACACTGGTACCATATCTTCCTCTGCTCTGATGCCTTCATAGAAATTAACATTCTTAAAATCAGAGAATTTAATCTTTTAGAGTCTTCAGAGGTTGGGGAGATGTTGCTAGAAAAAAGTTGTGATCTTCAAACCCATTTGGAAAATGCTGATTTTCAGCAGTTTATATTATAACTGCATTTAAATGGATTTCCATTTCTCTGGCTCCATAATTGGGAAACCAGTTTATATAGGATCTCTTTCTCACCCATTTTCTCATACAGTTACACAGGAATACAAATAGCAAGTTTTCTTGTGACTCTTACCATATTACTTCTCCCAACAACCTACATATAGTAGTGCCAGGGTGAACTGGGGAAGGGAGCGAGGAAAGTAGAGAAAGTGCTGTATATCACTGTTCTGATGTTTTGTATAAGAACTATGAAGCAACTCTTGCTGATGAAAAGCATTTTGGAAATTTAAATAGAATGCAGTTTATCGAGTTGCATTAAGGCTGACACAGGAGGTTGAACATCAGCTCTGCTAGAGAAGGTGTTTGTTCCCTACGAGTTTCCCCCTATTCCTCCAGCAGCTTGAGAGCTGATGTGCTCAGCCATTTCTTAATTTACAAATTTTTAAAAATGAACAAGAGAAATAAAAATCCCATCTCTGTTCGTGGCAGAATGTAAAAAATAAGGGAACTCTTATTAGATCTGGGTTGGAATCTAGGACACTAGCAGGGCTGCAGCATGGTCCTGCAATGCTCTTGTAACATGCATGTATTGAACTGTGGAGGTAAGTTATGTTAATTGACTTCACAGCATGTTGTTTTCCTTTGCAAGATTGAAAATGTATAGTGTGAGCAGGGCCAAAGACAAAACGTAGTGGCTGCCAGCTGGACGTGACAGAGGCTTGCAGGGAGATTACACCATAGACGAGAATGGCTTTTGAGATAAGGATAATCTTTTACATAAACTAACTCTTCCAAGGCAGTTTGGATGGTTGAGTGATAAGGGCAATAATAAAACTACAGGCTGACACAGCTGATAGTTATCCTGGTGTTCAAAGAAGATCAAGATCTTGCCAGCAAGATAACTCAACTTCTCCTGACTATAGTGACATATAGCTGGCATTGATACATTTTTGCATGGAGGGTTCCTAGATTAATACTCTTATGTTCTTCAGGTCAACCCAGTAACCATGGAAAGGTCTACAGCTTCTGATACAGCCTCTGAAAAGCCTAATCCTTCCCACCACAGTACGGGGACTGTTCAGATGAGGAACAAAAATGCCAACAGTCACCACGATAGACTGAGCCAAAGCAAATCTATGATTTTGTCAGAGAATGTGAAAGTCCCTGAGCCTGTAAGTAAAATACTCCTAACAGTTTTTGAGTCTTCTGATATTTTAAAAACTACAGAATTACCTTATTCATGGCTAAGATACTGCTTTTGTGATTATACCTTGCAAGAAGGGATTTACTGACACTAATACATTTTAAGGAGTATGGCTTGGCACAGGAATAACAATTTTCCTTCAGTGAAAGAACGAATTTGGCTTTGGTGGCCATGATCATAGCATCTACTCAGCATTTCAATTCTCAAGTGTTACAATACTTAAATATGGCTGCTGTAGAGCATAGTACTTACAGTATCAGATGCATGTTATGATTTCTCAAAAGGCAAAACTTAAAAGATAATGAAAGAAAAAAAATGGAAATTTCAGCTCTGTAAATAAAAGCCAGCTTTGTCCATAACAAAATTAAGTCTTGTTGTAGAGATGAAGTAATTGTAACAAGTCAGACACTGAAGTTACTTTATTATTGTGATAGTTGACAGAGTTGACTAATTTTTTATCCATTACCATTCTTTTTCTTTCTTTTTTTTTTTTTCTGAAATTAGTGATGAACTCTATTGCCAGTTGCATCCCTGCCCCTGTACTCCTTTGGAGCTACTAAACAAACTGATTGATATGAGTCTCCCCTGGTTAATTTTCTTCCATAATGGTGGCAACTTGCAGCTGAGGCCATATGATGTTACAAAATTATTTATGCAATGCTAGCCACTTTTTGGACTCCGGATCCATTTTGTTCTCAGAAAATGCAAATGAGGGAAAAAACTCTGTTAGCTGGGGACAGAGTCCCAGGTCTCAGTCATTTCTCACAACCATGCCAACCATTATTTTTTTGTTTTCTTGATGTAATGGATTCCTATGAAATATTCAGCTTCTAAAAAGTTATTAAATGGAGGAAACCTGTAATAACAGCTGTATTTTTTTTCCTTTTTACTCAAAGTTCAAACTCGAAATTCAGATTCATTTAGCAATACATTACTTTAGTCATTAATTTCTCTGATATAGTGATATAGCTTAACTAATTTCACTCTGTATTTCTGGAAAGAAAAATCTCTTTAGATCTTCGCAGCTGATAAGATACTCAAATACCTTCCATTTAAATTATACTGTTTGCCTCAGACACACTGTATACGTCTCTTCCTTTTTATCTGATGTAAAATGTTCCTCCATTACAAACCTGAAACAATGCTTACAGTAATTTACTGGGAATACTATAATGTATTATCAGGAAGAACTGTATCTTTGAAAAAGTTTAAAAGTTAAGTATATTTAATGATGCCTAACATATTTTATTGGCTGTGTTTAACAAAAGGCACTAGGCTGCAGTCGTTTTTGACAAGCATGAAAACATCACAGCATGAGACTGCAAAAGGAATTATGTCGAGAAATTACAAGTGATCCATCTCTCAATGAATTATCCACCTCAATAGCCTGCAGAACTCAGCTACCAATTAACACCTACTTTATTACATGTTGGGATGTACTTAATAACTTTCATGTGTTTATGCACTATTACCTTGACTGATGCCTCTTGTACAATTAGGCATAATTGGCATATCAATATGCAAAAGTTAAAAGGATTAACCCTCTTAAAACTAATGAGCATTTCTGTATCCAGCTGCTAAATGAGACAAAATTAGCATTTTTCACTTTTGGGCAGGATTTTATCCTGCAGTTTCTCATTGTTGATATTACCTTGTTACATAACTTCAGTTGTGGGGATAGCATGCTGGACTGTTCCAGAGCAAGGGCTCTAAAAAGTTAAATTAGGCATAAATATTCACTGCTGCATCCCAATAACCGTAGCAGGTACAATATATATTCATTGGCTGAGAGCTGAAAAGTTGCTTTGTGTTGCATTTGTTTAGTAGCTAATTATATAAAAGTGGAATTTTACTGAGTATATGTCATTTTACCAAGCAAACTTGGCTCTGACATAATGGATTGAAAGCCTGCCATGCTACTAATTTCCTTTCTATTTCAATTCTTTTCATCTCTTTTTGCCATGTAGAATTTTCTGACTAGATATTGACAGACGAAGTGTTTTGCCATATTTACTTAAATAAGCTTCTTAAAGTTGTTTGCTAATGCCCAAACTAAAAGCAAAATTCCTAAGGATCCAAACATTTTCAAATATGTGCTTTAAATGCAGTGAGATTCAAGTTAAAAGACTAGTGAAGTATCTGTTGCTTGTAGCAATTGCATGCTGATATATCTGAATCTGTGCATGTGACTCATGAAGGATGTTGGGGAAAGTAATGGAAAAAGGTACTCCGTCCAAGTGTCTTGAAAAAGCAAGGTCCAACTGATATGCACACACACGCTCATATATATGTATATATGTACATTTATTAATCTTGTTTTAAAACTCATGCTGTTCTTTTCTGAGGCACTCATATACACAGTCTTCAGTTTTGCATTTAAAGGCACACAGATCCCTATTACCGGTGTGTTAAACAGAGCTAATTTATTTTGTGCTAGAAAATAAAAAGGACTTATTGTGATATTTCTATTTGTAAATTTACTGTTTGCAACAGTCTGCCTCTGTTTCAGTGATGGATATAACCTACAAGGTATCCACTGATTATGTTTGTTTTCTATTTTGCATTGACTAAATATTTTTGTCCTGTCATTGAAGAGATTTTTCTTTTAAAAAACAAGATATAGCTGAAAAAGGTGTTCCACATTGATCTTTTGCCATCCATGTTTTGACATATGAATTATGTTCTAGTAATATATGGGTCAAATCCTTTTTACTCAACTTGTGCAAAACCTACTGACTTCAGTGGATTAAGGCAATCAGCATCTGGCACACTTTGAAATACCAGTAGAAAAAATAAATTTCTAAAATATATTTTTGGGGAAAAAGAAATCACTCTGGACAAGAAAGGGCAAAAACCAGGCGCAAAACTAGAAGGATGACTGGTGATTTATAGAGAAGAAGATACACAATTTTCTCTAAAGGATATTTTTGTGTTCTCAAGCATTTGCTGTGGTGCTTGTAAGCACACCTGGGGCTATAGTTTTGAAGGTGGACAGATTATTTTCTACAGGGTGACAAAGAAGGATATGCATCATGCATCAGTAGGTCGACATGCACTTGCGCATTTTATAAGAGTGAAGATGCAAATGTGGAATGCATAAGCTAACTGATGCAAGAGCTAAATGTAGATTCTTGGGGGTTTATGTTATTTATTTCAATGAAAATGCTTCAGCATTGTGCAAAGGCTGAAATTGATACTAATGTAGAGTTTAAAGAGCACAAATCACTAAGCTGGACACAGACTGGTAAGCGAGGGCTCTTTCTGTGCTTAATATTAGTGTCTGAACTAGCAATGTAAATTAATATTTGTTATGTTCATCTGTTAAAACCCACGAAAGTGCATTTTGCTTCATTCAGAACAACTTCAAACAATGAAATGTCTTTTTTTATTGGTGTCTATATTAAGAATTAGAACCTATTTAGACATTCCAAAATGTTAATGTATTAGAGCTTTTTTCTGATTAGGTTAAACAAACGGGTAGGTTTATTTATCTCTCTAATACATTATCAAGGAAACAGGAAGCAATCTTCTTTTGTATTTTACTCTTGTGATCATAGAACACTTGCCAAAGTTATGGCTAGCCAAAAAGACAGAAATAAAATGGCTAAAAATATAAGCCTTCTGTTTAGCAGAGTTTTGGAGCCATATTTTGAAATTGCAGGGCTTGTACATGTTTACTTCAAATGAAGCTTATAGTTAAGTTTTAGGCTTTGTTTTTATAGATTGTCCTGAAGTAGATCCTGATATTTAATTAAAATGACACTAAATCACATTGAATTGATAAGACTTGGCATCTCAAACAAAGGTAATTGCCCGTATTGGTTTTGTACAAAAATAGAGCTGCTTGGAAAATGTGCAGCCAACACAGACTGTCAACTCCATTTATAGATCAATATGTGAAAACCATTGATCAGGCAGGCATGTGTAACAGTAACACTTTGCATTTATTTGTTGTTTTTATACCACGTTAAGGCTTACAGGATTATCGGCTTCCAAAATATTTTGACTTCCTCGTAAATATGTTATCTGTTTAATGTTAATTACAAGACAGTCTCCAGCCCTTTCTTAAAGTATTTTCAGTTTCATCGCTATGGGTAGTTTTAGTTGAAAATGGATTATTTCCAGCTCTGAGAGATCATCAGAGCTTCTTTTGTAGTATAGTTTATTTAGGGAAAGTTTTTGAGGATTCATTTTTTTTTTAACCCAGTTTACTTTTTTTTTTTTCCTGGAGGATAAAACAAACCTTAACAAAATACTTCTAAAAGCAGAAGACCTTTTCCTAGAATAATTGTGTACGTGTGAGATGGAATATTCTCTTTGCTGTGTTCTGATAGTGACTGCTCTGGCATTATACTTTGCAAATTTATCACCATTCACTTGTCCATTATAGCTGCATCTACATTTATCACTTTAAGGAAATAGCTATGTTCCCTTCAAGATGTTACAAGGTGTTAGCACTGGGGTAGATAGAGAAAAACATGAGTTTCCCATGACAAGTAATTGTTAATAAATGCAAGCTTACACCTTTTTCCACTTTAAATATTTCAGGGTAGGTATGAAAGCAGAGAGTCTACGAAAACACTCCAGTTTCACTTCTTGAACACGAACATGGCGGAAAATAAAAATTATTTGTTGAGTACCATTGGTCATTGCAGGGAATGCAGGGAAATGAGAAATGAAGTGTGTCATATGAGCTCTTACTATATTCAAACTGGTTTTGTGCTTTCAAAGCCTAGAACTGCTCTCTGGTGTGTTTTGCGCTTGCAGACAGACTCGTTTGGCTCCTGACTCCAGTTTTTCAGTTATTTCAGCACAAGAGTCCCTTGATCCCCACCTGAAGAGCTGCTCCTCCTCCGGGGCAGAGGCCCTCATCTTCCACTGGCAGCATTCCCAGATGTGCCCCTATATGCTCAAGTATGTTCTGCATACCTTAAAGTCCTTTGACTTAGAAGCTGAATGTAAAATACATATCCATTAGGATATTTCAGGATTTAATTTGCCTTCAATAAGCAATTTTACTCAATAGAGCAGTGCAAGTTGCCTTCCAACCCACTTTCAGGATTGATATTTTGTGTCCAGAAGTATTTTCAGGTTCAGAACAAGACTTTTTCTGATTTTTTAATTTTTTTTCCTTTTGTATGCACTTTGAGAAGGTATTCTTTATAGTATATTTGAATTATAGCACTTCAACTAAAATAATCCTGGCTAAAAAGAAGTTAATTTTATTGTTAAACTCCCTATTTATTTCTCCTCCAAACATTTTCACTGTACCGTTTCAGCTGTGTAGCTTCATAGGCAGCAACCAGGCCCTATTTCTTCTTAAAAGAGAGGATAAATTCATTTCAGCTCTCTTAAGGGGGTGGTAAATGTAACTGGTTTGGCTTCCTTGTTAAACCAGCCTGAAGTTCAGACTCGATATTATGTGAGTCGGAATTGCTGATTTTGACTTTTACTCAGCGTGACAGAAGGGTAGAAAAAAGGTTCAAAAACCTCCTTTATTTTTTTTTTCAATCTTACATTATCTCACGCTGTGAAAATCTTTACTCTATTTACCAAGCACAAATTAGTCCTGCCAAAGGTTCTGAAAGTTTGCTACTTCAGCTTAGATCCTAAAACTTCAAAGAGAGATGCAACTCTACAAATTAGTGTATGTGCTCTGCCACGGCTATTTTAACTTGAACTTAACTAAATTCGTTTATAATTTAGTACTGATTGAATGCTGCCATAAATGTACACCGGACACATTTTTAAAGTTAGTCCTCTGATTAGTAATTTGAATAAAAAAAAATCTAACCTTGTTAGCATCTGGACTTATTTTCATAATAACAACCCCTTCAGAACCTACAAAGTAATGAATAATTGACAACAAATGAAATGTTTTGATAGTTGTCGGCACAAAGCATGTTTAATGTTTTGTGTTGCTTCCTAGCTAATTATGTAGATGACACATTTGTCAGACCTTGACTGCCATTAGAAACGTGTTTCCAGAGGGGAGAAAAACAGGCTATTCATAGAGTAATTAACTAGAATGCTCAATGACCTGTGAGAGATTCAAATGGCTGCCAGTTCAGACATTGTTTTGTTACAGAAGCAGAGGGGTAATTAAAATTCCAAATTACAGTGCTATGATGAAGCATTTGTTTGTTGACAGTATACTCTTACTCTAGTTTGTTAATTCTTTTTTAAATTGCTTCTAATCCATTTTATGGCTTTAGGAGTTCCGTCTTTGAATTTACTGACAACTAATATTATGGTAAATTGTTCTTCAGCGGAGTACTGCGGGCTTGGCAGTTTCATGGGAGCACAAGGTGGGTGGGATAGAATCGCTGTTCTTTCCCTAAACTGACATACCATGTGCTGTCATCGAAATGCGGCTAACGCGACACATCTTGTGAAATGATATGTTCATAATTCTGTGTTAGGGAAGATGTCTAGTTAGGGGAGGAAATGGTTCAGATAAAGTAATAATAATCAAACAAATTGAGGAAGGTGTCCTAAAACGTTAGAGGAAAAGCCGTGACATGGTTGTGGTGAGGGAGAACATGGGTTATGTAAGCACTTTGGGAAGCCGACGTCTACTCGATAACAGAGAATTGGAAAATGGTCGTCTGCATAAAGAAATCAAGAACAAAACATGAAGAATGGGATATTTCATAAGACTCGCCTGTATCTTTGCCAACGCCCTTTGCAGGCAGTAATGGATGTGACAGGCTAAGACGTCTTTTCTCATATAAATGTGGACTCTTTGCAAGTCCAAAGTGCTAAAGTTCTCCAGACAATGAATTAAATGCAAGCCCAAGTGAAATATTTATTTACTTTGCCAAAAGTGAGAATATGGTTTAGTTAAAGGGATCTGACAGAAGTAACATGGTGTTTGATGCAGGAGAGCTGACAGCGGCATGGAGTGAGCGCTGATTATCCTGAAGACACTGTCAGCTAGGATTGATTTCCACTTTCTCCGTTTATGTAACGGTTCCTGTAATACAGCTGACCCCAAATCACGTTACCTTGTCATTTCTCTGCATGGATCAAGAAGAGATGAGCTGAAAATAGCTAGGCACTGACCTTGAACTTGCCAGAAAAGTGAGAAGTGACGGGGGGAGGTTTCAGCGTGCTGTTCCTGCACAAAGGCGCGGGCGGCTGCTCTGCAGTTGCAGCAGCACAAGGGGGCAGAGCAGCACTAGAGATTACAGGTGGAGCAGCTGATGCTAGACAAGACAAATCTAAGACAAATGGCTTGGCTTTTTTTTTTTTCTTTTTTCTTTTATTTTTATTTTTTTTTTACATCTCTTCCTCCTAACCCCGAAAAACCGGGGAGATTCTACCTAGAACAGCTGCTGACTCCAAAATGTTGATGTTCCCATCATCCATCCCTTGAAAATACAATTATTTCAAGCAATGCTTAACACTGAAACACTTTCCTGGCTGAATTTATTGCTTGGAAGTTTAGCATCTTCTCTATGAATATCTCCCTGTTGCTTTCCTAGCATCCAGTAAAAGAACCTGTGTTATCATTAATACAGCTGTCTACAATTTGTGGGGTGTTTGACAAGATCAGTGCATTCTTCAAAGCCCTGCAAATCCATGTGAGTTTCATAGAAAGCATGGTGTAAATACTTTAAAGAATATTTTTAAGCTGATAGGGCAAACTAAAAAAGTTAAAAATTAAAGCATGTACTTTTTTTTTCCTTCAGATGTGGCATTCTCTCTGTTGTATTGTCTATCTTGAGGGGAAAGAAAGAAAACTTGGTTGTGAAAATATTATTTAATTTACCATCTAAAAACCATGTTCCACTTCTTTGGTTTCCCATTTTCATCTGTGCTTGCCTTTTAACAGCCCTTTTTGTCTCTTATACTGGCAGTAGTTGTGGAGACATGAGATGCCAGTGCTGGGTTTTCTCAAGATCTGGTGCTATGGGGTGTCACTGAGAGAGCTTGGGGAAGGGCCAGGAACTCTGTACTCACCCTGTAAGATGTCTGGCCAGAGTTACCACCGTCATCTGGAGACACCAAAGCATGTGTGCCTTCTGGAAAGGCTATGATGGGCAATTCAGGCCTAACCCTGCTCGTCTGTCTAACTAGTTGATGGTTCCCTCAAAATATGATTCTTTCCCTCAAGGGAATATCAGATTCTGTGGTGTGGGGTGGTTTGAGCACTCTTCAATCCAGTGATACCTGTGGTCTTTTATCATGTTATGTATCTTTGAAAAAGCAAAATATTATTGCCTATTTTTACACCAATGAATTCCTTTTTTTTTTCTTAGGGACATTTAGAGAAGTAAACCCTGTTTTTTCCAAACTGATAGAAAAACAGATAAACACTCCAAAAATATCTTCTAGGTTACTGTTATTTCAGAAAACAGTGAAATGCAAGAGGTAAACACAATTTTTCTTTTGAAATTATTGATTTTACTGTAATATCAATTTTTAGTTGCATCACATAAGATGTGATGGTTTTTTTAAGAGCAGAGTACAGGCGCAGACTGAAGTTATTTCTTGGTGGTAACTGCTGACTGGGGCTGTGTAACCAACAAGAGCTTGGAAGGAAAAGTTAAAAATGACATCCCCTTCGCATTTTTTCTATCAAAAATGTGCAAAAATAGTGAATATGATATAAATTAGGTGAACTGTAAGAACTCCAGATGTTTCTTTCCTTTTTCTTAACTTGTTCAAAGCCAAAGGACAGTCATGGGATTGAATCTGTAGTGCAGAACTTGTTTCAAAACTCTGCAAAGTGTTTCCTTTGAGCTCTCCTGGTAAGGCAACTAAGCAGCTGCAAAAAACCTCAATGTGAGGTTTTAACTAAGCAGATGACCCAGAATAGTATTATTTTCTGTAATTTAACATCTGATTCAAATTGCAATGATCCCACTGCTTTTGTATCATCATTATGTCACAGTTCATTCCAGACATCCTTGTTTTTTTTTTACCAGTAGGAAAAACTTACTTCCTGCATCTCTTCTGAATGTGCTTCCCAGGATTCTAATTTTTCTTCTATTTTATCCTGTAAACAGCAGCACTCAAATATATAGACATGCTAATGACACTGAAGTTACTACCCTGATGCTCAATGTCCCAGTGCACTATTAAGTTACACATCTTTGCTTCAGGAGTGAGATTGCAACATGTTAGAAATGTTAGAAAGATAACATTCTATAATATTTCACTTGGCTTCCATTATAGCATTCTTTTGTATCTATTGCAACCAAGTGGAGAAGGAGCTGGACTGGAGTTCATCATGTTTCCCTGATCCCAGCTTGGACATTGACATGCCAAGAGACTTTTAGCCCTTTCTTCTGTTTCTACCTGTAAAATGGAACTGAGGATGATGCATATATCCTGTGCACCCATTACAGAGTCTGTATCAGAGCTGCGTCAACTGTTATGCTTAAATCATGCTCATTATGTAGCTAGTTCCATTCTCATCATATTAACTCCATTAATTGAAATAGAATTACTCCACAGTTAGGCTAGTGTAACTGAGAGGGGAACTTGGCCCCAGGTGCTGCACGTTTTCCTTATCTGTATTCTCTGTGCTTAACTGTTTCACTACTTTTTAACAAAAAAGTCTGTTGGCTTCACCATTAATCAGTTCTGTTCCCTTGATTCTATATCCACATGCTTTTAGCAGCATCAGTTTTCTTTGAGGGCTTTCATGTTTTATAGTGTATATTTCAAAAAGCATGCTTAAAAGTACTGTTTAAAATTCATTTTGGCAATATGTTTCTTGTGCACACCATGACAAGGAATGTAAGCTGTGAAATGATATTCCTCTTATGTTATCTTTATTAAGTACCGTATTATGGCTAAATTGTGGCATCTAACATGTTTCCTTTCAAAATGTTGTAAGATTTGAAATATGTAGGTACTGAAACTGAGATGATATCTAACTTCCCATAGCTAGTCTTGGGCACCTGACCTGGATAGTTTCCCACAGGGGAAAAGTAAGCTCCATTTCTTTAAATTCCCAATGAGAAGGGACATGTGTCTCCTTGCATTGAGCTACATTATATCACACCGTGTGACGCAAAGTGACCCAATGCAACATGACAGGAGGGGTAAAGAACCAGGCCTTTTTTGTTTGTTCTATTACTGCAGTGAAATAATTACACTACCAACACAATGAAATGGGGATTAATTATTTTGTTCATGCCCTAAATACACGTGCTATTGCACTATATACAGACATGCTTACTAAATGTTGTTTAATGCGCTGACAGTAGGTTTTAAACCAGACAGTAGAGTGTCCTTGTTAGGCAATGTAACTATTCTTAGACAAATAGTTGGCAGCAGCATTCTCCTGTCCTAAATCAGATCAAATTCCCTTTGAAGTCAGGGTTTGGGTTTTTTTTTTTGGGGGGGGGATCAAATCCAGTCATGGATTATGTTATTCTCTGATTTTGCTTTTGATGAGGTTTATATCCTTAAGGGAAATAGGTCTTGATCACCTGTGATTTTGTCTTTGTGGATGCACATGCATACACACACAGCCATGGCAAAACCGGAATTGAAACCTTCCACTTCAAAGAGCCCAAGACCCTACATATTGAGAGAAAGAAGGAGATTTGGTTTCAGTATACAGCCTATGGGGGGTTGGGTGTTGAAACCAGCAAAATTTTTCCTTTGTATTTCAGAGACTGATACCATTCATTTATATTTGTTCCTTTAGGACATTACTGAACATGCCTAAACTTTTGAAACAGTTATGCCTTTCTTTTCATGATTATTGACTATCTGAGCTGCCACATACCCTGTCAGTTACAGCAAAAAGTTGCATTTAACAGCATAGCCAAAACTAGATAAAATAATAAAATGTGCTATCCTTTCTAATCTCTGAATCTTCACCCAGTTTTGGAATCAAATTTGAAAGACTGTGAAATACTCTTTCCCATTTTCCCTTGCTTCCCCACACCCCCTCAGAGCTCTGCAAGAAGGGTTGTTTTCCTGGATATTTCATCCATGGCCAGAACTGGAATTACTGCAGCTGTGATGAGTGAATCTGTCCTCATGACATCTCTAGCCCCAGGGCAGGTAGAAAGCCCAGATGAGCATCCAGACTTTAGTGTGTTTATTTGGATCAAACCTGGGTTTTGGACCAACTCAGCTTCACATTAGCAGTTCTGTCATCCTTAGAGCTCATTCTTCTTGATTGTGGTCCTGAAGTCAGACTCCTACTTTACAACCTCATTACACACACACAAAATTTGTTTAAAAATTAAAGTGCCAGGTGTCAACTCTTTTCAGTAGTTGGCTACTTCAACTTTGAGCTTTCCATTTTTTATCAGCAAATGATAAACTGAAGATTCAGTACTCCCAGCTTAGATCTTTTTCAAAATTAAAGTATAAATCTAAAGCAGCCACCTGTAAGCACTAAAACCTGAAGACATTTGGACACAAGTTAAACAAATTGTTTAAAAACCTGCCAATTGTATCAGGTTTTAAGAATAACTTTGCAAAGAAGATCCAAAATTTGTATTTTAACATTTTCAGGTCTGATATTCCTTTTATTTTTTTTTTTTTGAGACGTTGAAAAGCTGAGAAAAGAAATAACATGACTGTTGTTAAACTGTTGTAGAAGAATAAGAATGACACTACTATACACATCTCAAAAAGGTTGAGGCGTTAGAATGATGACTATGAAAAACATGGAGCAAGTAGGAAGCCTGAAGGATTTGGAGACAGGTGGGCTGGAAGAAATGAGGTCGCAAAAGTGAATTTGCAGCAGCTGAGTGGAGCTGTGGGTTGGAGGAAGGGTTGTGTTCCTGGTTTGCAGTACTGGTGCTTTGCTGGCAGCTTGGGTAAAAACTCCTCATCTATTCTATGGTTTAACTGAAAGCTCTGCAATGCATGTCCTGGTTTGTGTGTACTTCTACGTATAGTGGTTTGCAGAAAATCTTTAATTGAATTGGTTTTGGCTGGAATTGCTAATCCTCCAGTCTTGTGGGTGTTATGGTTTTTAAGATGATTTAAACAAGAGAGGCATTGCAGTACGCTCTCAGCATGTTATGTGCCCATGCATCACCAGTTTGTTAAAAATTGTCATCATTTTCCAAGGACCTTTCTTTTCCCCTCATGTGAAGTCTTTCATGGTTTTATGACCAATGAGCTTGATTACATGAAAGTTTACCTTTAAAATATTTCCTATTTATCATGCAGTTTTCTTACCTAGAAAATCCCAATGCAGCCACTGTTAATGTTTGATAAGATTTGTACCTGGTAGATTCCAAATTACATTAATGTATAAAAGCCAGCAATGGCAGGCTCCCTATTGTTAAAGTTATTAAAGCTGTAACTGAAATTATATCTTTCATATTGATCTTCAGCTGGCAGCTCTTATCCAGGAGCTTTGTTTCACATTAAAGGCACTAATGATTGTCTCCACAAAATGAGCAGTGTAAAAAAAAAAATTAAATGGAAAAAAGAAAAAAACTTTGATAGCCACCTTTGATAGCTCTTCATTCCAACATCTCTCATAGTCACAAAGTGCAAGCCAAGCATTAATAGACCTTTTAATAAAATGACTTTAAAGAAATCAATGGTATTTCTCACGAAGTCTGATTTCCAGCAACTGACATTATTTAAATGTTTGCATTCCTTCTGAACAGCTCATGTCCTCTCACAGCTGCCAGTTTTTCCTGAATTTCTCAGTGTATCTTTCTAGGGTTTTCACTTTATTTTCAGGGGCCTGGTTTTGATTCATTAGCTGATTGAAGCTTTCTAAAAAAACTGAGAAAATAGAAGTCCTGTATCCTACCAAGACTGGCAAAATTTTCTGTAGACATAAAGACAACAGCAAAGTGTCTGTTTGTGGGGTGGAGGGGGAAGTCTAGTTAGATACATACTAAGAGCCTTTTTGAGTAGTTGGAGGTACTTTGATTCCTTCATGGGATATTAACAAAAAAATAATTCTTTCTTTTTCCTTCTGGTAGAAAAGGTCTATCCTATTAGTACAGGTCTCCAGCTGCAATTGTGATAAATGTACCTGCAAGACAGGAGGTTTTGGCTTAGGCTGGATTTGGTACGAGAAGAGAGTACTATTATACTTGCTGCTTTTTTTTTTTTTTTTAATTGTATTTATTTTTTATTATACTTTTATACTTTGCTTTGTTATACTTCCCAGATCCCCAGCTTCACTCCACCCCCCAGGACTTTTGGTAGGTTTTCTGTTAGTTTTTAGTTTCCTTGTTTGTTTTGGCTTAGGGTGAGGAGCAGCTGCTGGTTTTATTTTTGTATTTAACTAGATTCCCCCCCCCCCCCCATGCAGATGGAGTGCAAAATAGGTGTTTTCATGAGATCATGTAGTATAAGTAGAGAAACACATGTGGCATTTTTATGTTCTCTAAACTCATTTATTGTGCTTGGTATGTGACATGTATCAATTTAAAGATTGATAACAAATGGAATGACTTTTTTTGATGACCAGCAGCAAACCCACTACTTGCTCTATTTGAGAAAACCATGAGTTTGTTTTGTTTGTTTGTTTGTTTATTTTTTGCATAAACATATATAGTGTGCTGGCAAGGTAGAATATGAGGTATCAAATTAATTTTCACTACTATAAACTGTAGTTTAACAGAGAGAGTACTCTACATGTTCACTGTGGGATAGATTCTCCCTGATAAGCTCTAGTCAATACACACTAATGATTAAGTCAAATACTTCATATATTCAATGTTCATATGAGAAATCATGGGGATGAAAAAGAGAGGGAAAGGAAAGAGAGTAATGTTGGGGGTGGGGGGCAAAAGAGAAGCGTCAACAAAAATCCAGAAAAAACAAGAAAAAGTAGAATCTGTGGAGACCGCAGCTACAAAACATTTCCTTTTCCTTTCAATTTCATGTAGTATACAGCCCTTTTTAATACTGCATTTTTTCCCAGGCTCCAGTGGAAGAGCCTGGATTAAGCTAATGTAGGGACATGTTTTGGCCGCTTATTATTTATTACAATTTTAGTTCCAGGTTTCAAAAACAATTAAGGAAACTGCTTAATAGGAAAATGACTCTAATTACTTGTTAATTGAGGTTATCTGCTTCACATTATTCATAGCGTAAATTGTGTTGACACTTGTACCCAGATATGATTACTTAATAAACAGACTGAAGAGGCATCATGAATGCACGCACCCCCAGAGAAGAGGCATTTTATTTTTCAACTCTTGTTTGTTCGTCTGAAAGATGCAAAAAAAAAATAAAAAAAAATAAAAAAAAAAAGGAAAAAATCCATAATTTGCATAAAGCTTAGTTATAGGATGTTGGTTCAAAACTATAAATTATATGCTTCAAATAGTGAAAAGATAAAGTGCTGAAATTTAAAAGTGAAAGGGTTTCGGTTATTGAGGTAAAGCTTAAACAGAAAAAGAAACAGGGTGGCATATAAATTATGGTGTTACCTTCTGAATAAATATTTTAGCTGATAAATCAAGTATCTGGATCAAAAAAAAGTAACAATGTATTCTTCATACTAGCATTTACTCATACTTGAGTTTGGGTATCCACAAAAAGAGACCTTTGGGATTTTTTTCGTTTTTTTTTTTGTTTTTAAATAAACTCATTTGGGGATGAGAGAGACAGGGTTCTGAACAAGATAATTCTGTCACTTGAGAATAAAAGCAAAGCATCCCCTTTTGCTTACACTTTAGTGAGCCTTGCAGCTTCTACTTTTTTACAGAAATATGAAGTCCTAATTTTTAACAAAAGTTTAGGCCAGGAATTAGATTTCATAGTAACTGAGTAGCTAATGACATCTAAGACCGTGTTTCCATGTGATGGAAACCTATTTATTTGCCAGCCACGTTAGTGTGGGTGGGATCAATCATTTTTAAAGTACTGCAGTTTGGTGGTTGCTTTTCTAGTTGGTGATGGTGGTAGTGTGATGGTTGGGCTTTTTTTTTTTTTGTAGTTGGTTGTATTTTTTGTGGGATTTTCTTTGGTTGTTTTGGTTTTTTTTTGGTTTGTTTTTATTTTTTTTTTCAAATGTAGGTTTTAAACAACATAAGTTCCTTAGGAATACCAAAACTAGAAAAAAATACAGAAAAAAAATCAGTAAGAGAAGATGAAAAGTAACATTTTTGTTCTAAAGACATAAGTAACAAACCTGTTGATAAGAGAGATTTCACGTCTGTTTTTTTCACCTTGAAATTTCCTATTTTGAAATGAGAGAAAGGCCTCAGTTCAAAGATAGAGAAGCTGTGATTTCAGCCTTGTAGTCCATTTCTCTGTCTTAGACTTGAGTCTATTTATTGCTGATTCATTTTGGGAGATGTGAAGGCAAGAAAAAGGAGAAAGTAGGAAAATGGTGAAGAGTGGAAAAATTTTAGTTCTTCAGATAAAAGGCGATTTCACATTTCATGGGATTATTTATTTCTTAACATGCAAGCCTAACTCTTCCACCTTGAATTTTTGAACTTTTTTTTCTTTAGCTAAATACCTTTTCAGGTATTTTCTACAGGAATATTGTTACTCTTTTCTACTTCAGATTTTACCAAGAAATGAGGGAAAGTTGTGAAGCCCACAAGGATGGAATTTTTAGAGCTGTGTTTGTGCCCATTAATTTTCTTTTCTATGATATTTTCCCATTTTCACTCTGCTTGACATTGAGACTGAGCTTTGTTCCTGACTTGTAGCCTATGGCAGTGGAACAGGGAGATGAGACATCACGGAGATATAGAGCACACATAAAAAGAGAAGATGTGTAAAAACTGAAATGACATGGCAGCTGAAGCAGCTTGTTGCTCAGCTTGGTTGCATGTTTGAGTGGAGAAAGCGAGGTAAATTGTGATATGTAAGAGAATAACACTCGACAGGGTGTATGGTTGTAAGGTATATGGATGCTCAATCATGTGGTGAGGCAGAAGGCTAAAGGACAAGTGCCTTCAGTATCCGCACAGTCTGTAGATATCCATATGACCTACAAAACAGAGGGTGTTAGGCTCAGAAAAATATCACTTACAAAGCATATGCAAGCAATTTTAAGAAATGAGAAGTCCATCTATACCATTTGATTACTTCTTAATCTTTCAGAAATTATTAAAAGAATAAAGTTTAGGGAAAAAATTACTATCATACACTGCTGTGTGCATTTGCACCATATATAGAGGAATTCTCACAGTAGTATATACACAATCATTTCTACCTCCCATTGATTACACTTAAGCGCCTATTAGAGTTACATGTGCCTTTATGCTGATTTTTTCTGAACATTTACAGCAACTGCTATATCTGTGCCTGAATGGGCTTGTGTAATAGATCTGATGATCTTCAAATCTGGTGTAGTATATTTTTAGGTCAGTCTCCATTTACAGCATATCAGACATTTCAACTGTCAAGAGCACTTGGTATACTGACATTAGAACACTTTGAGGTATTTATTCAGAGCTTTATATAAATTTTTTATACTTGTCGAGTATAAATTTTGATATTTCTTGAGCTATGTAGACAACAATTTGCAAATTAATTTCTATGGCAATGTGTAATAAATTACTGAAGGAATTATAATTTAGGTGGATTTATCTTTCATTTTGTTCCACTTTAAACACACAAATACTTAAACCTGAAAGAAGACCTAAGAAGATATTTTAAAAATTAGCATGACGCAGTATGCCAACTTGCCTCTGCTTTTCTGATTGTTTGTGCACCTGTATAAATAAGACAAATTATCCCATTTTTGATTTGGCAACTTTCTTTGCAGATAAAGAGATGATTGTATAAAACACAGTGTACTGCAACATCAACTTCATTCTTTCAGCTTGTGCGAATTGTAGATTCCAGGTAGTTCTGTTCTTTCTATTAAACAATGTGCTGTGCATTCACCATTTTATAATCTATAGTCACTGAATCTAGGTAGTGACAAACTGAGATATATTGACTAATTGACTAGGTTTTGTAGTGGCATCTCTTATAGACAGGACCCTTACACAGCAAAAAGCAGCCAAATGCTAAACAGTGTATAAAATCTTCCCTGTAATGAACTTCACTGCAGATATTGTACTGAGAGGAATCCTGCAAGCGCTGCAGTTAGGGTTGGAAAGGACCTTCAGATCATCTAGTTCCAACCCCCTGCCATGGGCAGGGACTCCTCACACTAAACCATGTCACCCAAGACTCCATCCAACCTGGCCTTGAACAGCCCCAGGGATGGAGAATTAATAATTTCCTCGGGCAACCTTCCTTGGGATACTTTTACTGCATTTTGGAGTTTTCCAAATTCTTTAAATTCTTAACCCCGTGCACAGGAATAGTTTTAATGAATCTAGTTTTATCTCTGATTTTAAGAGATTAATGAAGCTGTGCTGTTAATAGTGATGCAGCAAAACTAGGAAAATTCAATAAATATTTATGGGGGTTGGGGTTTGTAGTAAGGTTTATTTGGTGGTTGCTTTTTTTGTTTGTTAATTTTGGTTTGGTTTGGTTTTAATTGTGCAGGATTTGTTTACAAGAAACTGACGCTTAACTTTCCATACTATTAATGACTAAAACCATGTTGAATGGCACCTACCACTGGTGTTAATTTTGGAAAAATAGTAATATTTGGCAAAATATTAGGGAACTTAAATGTCATGTTAGGGCCTTAAAGAGTGTTCTGAGGTGGTTTATGCCTGTTGATTTCAACCATAAATATTGCGTTGTCATAAAAATTACAGAAGTTTCAAAAAGGCAATCATTATGCCAATACTCAGAAAGTAAAAATTGCATGACTGAAAAGATTTTATAGGCCAGTTAACCTAATAGACTATTGGGTCAACTAATGGAAAAATTGTTGCAGGGTTTAGAGAAAACAAACAAACAAAAAGTTAGAAATATGATTGATGTCAATTATCATAAGTGAATTAAAACGTATTTAAAAACAATTAACAAAACAGAATTATGTTTTGATGTCTCATTGCCAAAGCAGCCGTATTTGTGAAGTGTAGTGAAAGTTTGTAACTCACTTGACTTAATAGTATGTGACATTCTGACTAAATATTAGCTATGTGCTGTATCAGTGAAGCACACATTAAATAGATTAAGAACTGATTAATTTACATGTTTCAGAGTAGTCTCTGGGGAATCCGCATCAACTGGGTGAATTTTTAAGGTTTTTCTCCAGGGACTTGTACTAAGCTTGATGCTAATCATTCTTTTTATCCATGATATGGAAGTAAATAGAACAGATCTAATAACATTTTAAAATGGAGCAAAGATTGATGGGCTGGCAAATAGGTCTGGGTAAAAGCACTTGAGGAGAGTAATCTGGGTTGCTTAATGCTGAAAGTATATTTGAATTTATCCAAACATATGTATATATGGAAAACACAGGCCATGCTGTTCCCAGAACTAGGTACTGTATTCTAAGATTTTACTGCAAAACATAGCTTCTCTGGATGGTCTGTGTCAAAAAGTTTGCATTGACCCTTGTGAGTGACAATGAAAAAGGGAGATGGCAAATATTCATGTCTGTTAGTGGCACTGAATAAAAGGAAATTAGAAAAGTGATATTAAATAATGAAGATTATGTAAGGAAGAGGCAAAAATACAAAAAAGGAGGAGGTTAGGAAAATTGTCTTACTAATGAAGGACCTAGAGACCTCAGCATGTTTAAGCTATCCAAAAGAAATTGAAAGTCAATTGATTTCCTACTTACCTACATTAAGGGACAACTCTGGGCACCAAACAATTCTTTAACGTAGCAGAAAATGGCAATACAAGATGAAATTCCTGGAAGTTGGAAGCCTCCCAAAATAAAATGAGAGTTACAGTACATTTTGCAACGACTGGTGTGTAACTACCAAGAGAATTCATAAATTCATCATTTTTTCATGATTTCAAATAAGGAGTGGATTCCTTCCAGGGAGATATCAAACAGAAATTTCCAAGGCTAAGTCCAGTGTGGTTTGGATAAAATATTTATATAAACAGTTGTAGAAAGAGTGCCATCTTGATTCCACATCCATGTCAAGGGGTGCAGAAACAAAAAGATTCAGTGACAGGTGTTATTTGAAAAACTTCATTGGACTGGGGTCAAAAGAGGAAGAAACTTGAAATGTAAGGAATAAACTGAAGCCTTTTTCCATTTTTCAATGTGCATTTTTGGCTTTGCTAACAGCATGGCATATATGCACCAAATATACAAGCAAATTTCTGTCTTCATTTACCACCAAAGCTTCTAATAACATTTGGCTTGGGTTTTTTTGAGGTTCTATTTGTAAGGTTTTTAAATTTTATTTATATATATATATATTTAATAAAGTCAGCGATCTCTATTGCAGTTTACCTGGAGTAAGTACTGTCTTTATACACTGCCTGAAGTTTGGATGGCAGTGTATGGCTCTTGTTTTGTTGAAGGTATTCTATTATATGTAAGGTAGGTGACTATCAGAATAGACTGAGGAAAATCAAATCAGGGCAATTTCCAGTCTGTGTAGACACTTCAGAAGTTTCAAACAGTATAATTCCATTTCTTCTTATCTGCTATATTAGCGTTATGTGGTTTCCTGTCAGTGTAATGCCACAAAAGTAAAACTGGCAGATTCAGTGTGCTTGGATCAGAAATATGTACTTCCCACTCCTACGCATTCTCTTCAGTACATGAACCAATTTGTGAAGTGAGCACAAAAGGGGGTGTCATATTATTTGAAATGTTTCCTTGTCTGTGAAAGGCAAATAATGAAATGGCACTTAAGCAATATGACAATAACATTTTGCAATTGTAGTTCTTACTTTGACAAGACACAAATGGATGACCTTTTTTTTTAATTTGTTTTCCGTTTTAAACCGTTACAAAGAATCACATCAAGAACCTTGAATCCCAATACATAGTTGAAGAACTAATTTGTCATATAAAAAACTCCAAACAAACCCTAACCTTTGCATTATAGTACTTTTCCCTTGTCAGCAGGTTTTGGTAAATGTGCTAGGATATTAATTTTGTGTGAGATGAAGGCAGATTGCAAGTGGAGAATCCTAGAGCTGTGTAACAATATTAGTAATCACTGCTGTTATACGTAGTTCACCGTGAATTTGTGATTAAATATAAATCTGAGAAATCTCAAAGGAAGAGTGAAAAAAAAATAAGCTTTTAAATATTTCCTTTCTTTTCTTAGCTGGATACTGTGATACCAATAGAATAAGAAGGAGTTGTCCTGCTAACTGACCTTTACAAAAATCACCCATTTGCTTAATATGCTACTAGATCAGTTATCTTGATTATTTCTTTCATGTCAGTGCTTATAATGGCACCTGGGAAAATCTGTTTGAAAACTTTGCTTCATTCTTTCTTCTGCTGTGTATGTACTTGGGTCCTCTGAACATTGCTAATAAGCAATAGCCATTTTTTGAAAAAAGAAATTACAGGTTGTGATGATACGAGAGACTAATATGAGCCAAAAGGGCTGGGGAAAAAAGAAATCACATGCTTACTCCTTACAGAGGGAAGGAGTGCAGGTGGCAAGTTAGATGGCCATCTAGGTATTATCAATCTGACAGGTATCCAAGTGGTTCTGTATTACAGTCTCTAATTTTGGTGTCTGAATAGTTTTTAATAAGATTTAGCTGTGGGATTGTCAGCCATGACCTGTGTTAGAAGATATTCCTTCCAGTCACATTAAAAATGTACTTTGTGAAAATTCCTGCACTGACAAAAACAAAGGACTTTCCATTGTAAAAGCCAATGTTTTACCTCTGTGGTACCTGGAATCAGCAACCTCAAAGTTAGAAAGGTGGTAGTCTTAGTGGTGTTTTTTTTGCCCTTCATATTAAAGAAACTGAACTAAGATTGGAAGTCAGAGCAAAATAGTTTTTATAAAATTCTTTGATTTTTTTTGTTACTGGATTTTCATAATGACGTTTTTTTTTTTTGCTTTTATTCCTTATAAATCTAATTTCATTCTGGAGCCAGGACCTTTTCACTGATCCTGTGAAATTTGGACACAACAATTTGACAATATGTCCAGACCAAAACAGTTCAAGTAGTCACACATGACTGATTCATCAGAGCATGCTCAAAGACAAGACTGATGTATCCTTGCAGCAAACAATTCTGTAGGGAAGGGACAGCCTGCTCAAATCTAGTCACCCTAGAGTAAACACTAAGTTAGACACAGCTTAAATGTGCCTTTGAGCACAGGTTTCCACTGCTGACTAGATGAAAGCCCCAAGCCAGGCTGCAGATCCAGCCATGCCGTTGCTTTTATGTCTCTTTCCAACCCGCTAGCAAATGGCCACAATCATCAGAGCAGTACTGGGGTGCACTCAGAAAGGGGAAGGGGAAGAAGCAAGAGAAAAATACTTGTTAGAATAATTTTGTTAATTTGTTTAATGAACATTTGCAACTTAATTTATTAATTTTCCATTAGTGTTTGTAAGTGTGATAAGTTTGTTCGTCAGAGTGTTGGCAGAAAGGAAGATTGCTGGAAAACTCCATTGGAAATATTCTCTGCTGCAGAGATCCCTCTCATTTTCTTCTCCCTCCTTCTTTTAAAAGTTTCGGTCATCTACCCAAAGAGCAGAAACTAGAGTATGTAACTTTTTTAATGGCTCCCATTCAGTATATGAAGGGCAGTTAAAAAACTATGAATGTTCTGTAAAAATACAATGGGAATTTTATGGACATATAAAATTATTCAAATAATTCCAATTAAAATTTCAAATGCGTTATTGTGGAATAGTTAATAAAAAGCGTATTCTAAAGTAGCTTATTATTTAAAGTAATAATATTACAATTATGTGATTAGCTGCTAATCAAACTATATTTGGGAAGGGAATGATATTTTAATTTAATATTTTTACTTTTTCCTAAGATAACTGCAATAAAGATGGCTTTTGGACTAAAAAAAAACAAACCCTGCAAATCCAAACATTTTCTTCTCTACTAATTTTTATTAAAAATATCCCTTGTCACCAAATGAGGTTTTCTCAGTTATTATTTCAAAGAGGAATGACACAAAATAAAATAAATCTCTATTAAAATTACTTTTTTTCATTACCTACCTTTATGGATGCCCTTGTTTACCACGTAATATTTTCTGCAGTACTGTATATATGGAATATGCATTGAAGGTAAACAATTTTAGGCAGGTCTGGATTTGATTCACACTAGTTTCAGTATTATGCCTTTGACTTTTATGCACTATGGCCACTGAGTGTTGTGCAGTGCCCAAGGTAGTTTTAATCTAAGCTGTGTGTCAGAAGAATGCTATCTTGGAAAGCAAAATAAACTAGGCTGTGATTTGGTTCAGATGCATGAGCCAATTTGTTTCAAGTTAATATGGGTGTCCCTCCACTGCTATTGACAATGTAGAGCATATTCTTGCACAAGAATCCTTGAAACTTTTTTGTATCATTCCATTCTCCCTCCCCTCGCCCCCTAAATAGATTCCTCCCCACCCTCTTTGTATTTCTGGCACATATATGTCCACAGGTGTTATTAAGTATAGGGTAGCATGTGGTGTCCATGCTCCAGTGCTATTGCAGAAGAAGGACTTCCTACAGGAAAAAAATGATCACTTTCAGTATTTTGCATGCTGCCCATCTAAGCCCATCATTGCCTGGCATCTACACACTAAGGGCAAGGATCCAGCGAACTTGTGAGTGGGCACCATGCCATCTGAACAGATGGGCATGGAAGCAGGCAGCCAGTAGACCATGTATGTGCATCAACTGTGGGTGTTGAGGGCAAGATTCCCAGTGGAGAATGTCCAAACAGCTGTCTGGCCTGAGCCAACATGCCTACGACCAGGCAAAAGCTCCATCCCTAAATCCTGCTGAGTTGGATTAACCTTCAAAAATAAAAATTGCTTCTGCAGTAGCATAAGGTGAGTTTTTGGCTGGTTTAAATCTGAAAGACAGAATTAGGTAGGCAAGATAAAGAGATGTACTAACATAAAGTCCACTAGAAAGGACTGAGCATTTTTCTAGGAATATTAATATTATTTTATACAAGGGTATTTATGTGGTATACGATAACTGATGACTTGCAGGAGTGTGACATCAGTGTTAATTACACTCTTTCTGTTAAGACAGTCCTTTCAGGAGAAATGAGGCTTTTGAGTGCATTTTGATTGTAGTGTATGTTCTGGGTGTGATCTTGTAAAGACAATTCCTTTTTTTCCCACATTTACTTACTAAGTTTTAATGATTGTTTTGCTTGCCTCTTACCCTGAGAATACTATTCTGGGGTACAATCTCAGGTCAGATTTGCTGGCACGATTTGCTGTCATAGCTGGATTCTTACATTTATTGTCTTTATATTTCTAAGATCAAAGGGGACATGAAAAGGTAATCTACCATTATTCCCTGTACGAGCTTATATTTTTACATTTACAGACATAACATCAAAGAACACATTTTTTGCAGACGTAGATGGAGGCAAAGAATAGTGAAATACTGATGTCTATGCATATCTGTTCCTGCTGTTTTTACTCCATATTTTCTCTATCATTGGTTCATATTCATCTGTAATTTTACCAAAGCATCTGCAGTAGTTATGATTAATATATTTTAATAGCATGGTGAACCAAAAGTGACAACTGCACTATGAATAGAAAAATATGAATAGGAAACTTATATAATATTTTATAATATACATATTTATGGCTGGATGAATACTTGTCACAATGTGCATGTTTCTGTATTTTGTTACACATTACAGGCTGTAACAGAAAAGGCTAGCACAAATACATAAAAGGTCTCACTTTAAATGTTCATTGCTTGAATCAATGAGTATTGTGTTTAATACAATTACAGCATATTGAAGTTTTGTGGCAAGGTTCCATTTTGATTTCTAGTTGGAAATCCTGTGGGTTAAAGAAAATGCAGCTGTTGGTCCCTTTGTGATAGTTTGATCCCCAGGTACATGAATTTGGGTGACCCACAGTCAAATTTAGAGCAGTCTTAGGATTTCTTGAACTCATATGATAGGATGGTAATAGCCTGTGGTAGTTGTGTCCTCTTCTACATAAAGTTTTGTCTGATCTCCTATTCCTGAAAAGGCTAAAAATGAAGCCAACTACATCAGCTGCGAACGCCTCAAAGCAAGGATAAATTGGACAAATTTAAAAGTCCATTTGAGTACCTACAAAGAGGAACAACAGGGCCTCCACTCTAGGGAAAATCCGTTCCTGGGAAACAGAAAGCCGTTAATGGAGAAAAGCACCTAGTATATGATCTAGGCTTGTCTTTGGAGTAAAAATATCCCAAACTGGATACCTCAGATTTGGATCATGCCCCTAACAATCTGGGGAAAGAAGATGACACAGTTGCAAACACACCATGATTTGTAATCAAACTCATGGTTGTTCATTCTCTGATCACAGAGAATCAGTTCATCTTAACACTGGCTGAAATTTAAACTAGGCTCTGAATAATTATTTTGCTCTTATTTCATGAATGAAGTGGCTGAACAAATCAGGATACTCCCACAGTAACAGTGCCATGGCGCACACCTACAGCAAGTTCTGAAGCCAGGGAGCACACCCAAGTGATTAAATTGCCTTGATGAAAAATACCTACCTTCACAGGCTCAAATACAAAGGAGGACCCTCGCACTGTGGGAAAGGTCTATAGGATTCTGATTTATAAGGGAGCAAGAGGTCAAGGGAAGCAAAACCATTATCATTATTTTCACAGGCTCTGGAGATCTGAACTGAGTATAGAAGGCAGTGTGCTCAAAGGGAGGCATGCAGGGAGAATGCGACACGATCCTGCTTTTTCTATTTTTTTTCCCTTCCTTCCTCCACTGATTTCAGTCTGCAGATTCTGCTGAGAGTATGTCATATGTAACAGACCTGTAAGAGCTGTGAAGTGGTTTTCTTATTAAATGATGCATAGAGAGATTATCTGGTCTGTAGCCAGCACACAAAAGCTCCACCCATGCAAGTTCCTATTCCTGAGCAAAGCATTTGGTCACCTCCACAACGAGTTTTCAGGGGCCTGGGGATGGAGGGTAAGGAGCAAATGTGGGCTGGTGTGGGCAGGACTGAAATTGCATTTTGTGCATCTCTCCCTGCAGGCCTTAGAGAAAAAAAACAGAGTGCGCTAATGTCACATTCCATGACTTGTAGTTTCTATTAGCTTTTCTTCTGATGAAATCTCTTTGGGACAGCAAGGACAAAAAAGACCTCAAATATATGGTTCTGATGTAACCTTTTGGAGGATGGTGTTAGGAGTGGCTACGGCTTTAGGCAAGGAGCGCACTAGGACACAGGGGCTTTCTCTGGGAGTGAGCAGGGTCTTCTGCTGAACTAGAGTATACTGAGAGCATGAGCAGCAGTGGGTTGGGGTTAGGGAGGAAGGGGATTGCTCCTTCTGTTCCTTGACAGACTCCATTTCTTGAGAATGGATTGAAAACCCTTATCTGCTGAGATGACAGAAGAGCATCTCTGAATGGGGAGCTCCAGATTATCTCAGTGCTTTTCACAGCAGAAGAAAAACCATAGCAGAGTTGTTTCCAAATAATTTCAGTAGATAATGGTGGACTTGCCATACAGCTCAAGACTGGCTCTTTAAAGCAAAACAAATCATTTTGAGCATGGCAGTCAGTGAAATGTTACAGGATTTTTCTTTCTTTTGCCATTGCCTAGGTGTCTTTCAAGGAATGGGACCATTAAGAAATGTTACAATACATTTTTGTTAAGTTTCTCTGTGTAAGCAATTATGAGCTGTCACAGCAGTATGGCAGTGACTGGGAATGAAATGACCACAGATGTCACTAAATCAGGTATCACCCCTCCTTGTCTGTTGAGGGAATGGTTTTCACTAAAGTTTATGTCACTAGTTTGTACTTTCATTGCAAACTTTCAAGCTGCCACCAGTAAGTTCGATCCTATAAAGAATGGAGTGCTCTGGCCCTGATCCAGAAAAACACTTAAGCCCATTGCAGAGTGCTTTGCTGGATCAGGTCCAGAGCGGACCAACATGCTCAACATGTAGGGACTCAACAGTAGGGGCTTTCTCTCTTTTTTGGGTGTTTATAAAGGAATCTCCACATACATGATTGCAGTCAGTAGGATGAAACAAAACAAAAGCTAGACCCCTAAAAAGAAAGATCAAAGCATGAACAGCATGACAATTTTGGTTTTGGTAGAAATCTAACAAAACCTCCATGAGAACCTTCTTCTTGGTGAAGTAGTACAGTGACTGATGGAGAACACAGCAGGTAGATGTCATCCCAGGGTTTCTCATTCAATGCAGAGCTCTGCTGCACCAGGTGTTGTTTTGTTGAGCAAACCATGTTTTTTTTGCAGGCTGCTTGTAGGTGACCTTTGTAAGGAAATAATCTGTGCTGAACAATTTATTTGGTAATCTTAGAAACCACCTAGAAAGTTCTTACAGATATCTTAGTTATTTAGGGATACAAGTGATTTCAGAATGATATTTTTAATCTGTGCTTTCCACTAGAAAACCTGTCTGAGCCTTTTGAGAAATGCCAGTTGGTTTTGTTAGGTTTGGTTGAAATCAAAAAGAAGGATGCTGCTTCTAATTGACTAGATTAATTAGGTCAGAAATATGCTTGTAATAGGAAATAAAATCCAAATAAGTTCTCCAAGTCTCTTTTTAAGTCAATGCTATGCTATTTGAAGAGAGTATCAATGAGTTAGTCATGATGGATTCCCACAAAAAGAGGGAGAATTTAAACAAATGGGAACACAGAAATAAATGAAATTAAACATTGGGTTATTGTACTTCTCTTTAATGTTAAAACAGCAGTTGTCAGATCTTGCCAGGACACCAGGCATGTGTAATGGAGGCTTTGCCTTTGTAAAAAGGATGATGATGGATTAGTGCTTAGATACTGAAATAACTCTGGTAGGAGATGGATACCCTTTAGCTAAAGGAAAGGGGGGCTGCTGAGGCTGAATTTAACAAAACAAGACTTGCCCACAGACTTGCAAGTGCTTGCAGAGTGGATTTTTAATGCTGCAGGTGACATTGTTGCTGACTGAAGAATGTTCATCAAATCAGAAAACTGCTGATAAGCTGCCTTTCCCCAAAAAAGATCTCAAACTTCTCCTGTAAATCTCTGCCTTTCATCATATCCTGGGAGGTGAGGTAGAGGACTTGTGACAGATATTATTTAGGTTTTTCTTTAGTTTATTAAGGTAATTGAATGGAGCCATAGAGGGGAAAAAAATAATCTCAAAACATGTCCTTTATGGTTTATCTATTAAAAACTCAAAGAATGAAAATAATTGAGCCTACACTTCCCTTTGAAAATTCTGGTACATCATTGAAACTTGTAAGTATATTGAAAAACTAGTATGTTGACAACTGCCACCCTGGTTCTGCTAAGAACATTTTAACTTTGAACTGCATATGTCATGAAGGAAATGATATAACTAGCTCCTTCAGCGATATTTGCAAAATACATTTAAGAGCAAATTTCTATGATACCTGCTGGAATTTTATAAAATCAGTCTTAAAGAATATATTGCCTCCGTTGTTGCTGGATTTTTTGAAGCTGTTTTTGATTCTGGTTTTGGTGTTTTGTTTTGGTTTTTTTGTTTTGTTTTTTTTTTAAGTCCTATTACTAAACCAAAAGGCTAGTAAAAATGGGTAAGAAATTTATTAAAGTTTCCATTGGTTCCATTTGTAAGCCAAATATTTAGAGTGTTTTTCTAGAAAAGCTTGATCTTGGCTTACATAGCTGTGGATTTTGATTGTATTTGTGTAACTAAATTCAGACTTTGGAGCTTTAGTACTTTCCTGTATGAGACTGGTCATTGTTGAGCTACAAAGTAACATAATTTCTTTTATTTTTGCCCTAAAAAAACCCTCTTGCCTTTTTAGCAAAAGTATCACATTAAATTTCTCCCTCTATGCATGCAGTTTTTCTTAATGTTTCTGCTTTGTGTACAGCAAAGAGGTTTTTAAACCACATAATATCATCCGTAACTGGAATTTTTTTTCTCATTTCATAGTTCCTGGAAATCTTGCTATTGCCTTTTTATTACACTACCACTAATAATTTGCTAGTACTATAAAAATAATACTTTTTACTATTTCCTTTCGTCATTTGGTTGTGGATGGATTTAGTGCTTCTGAAGTATTCTTTTTAGCATGTATCAAATGTGAGCTTTTCCTTTGCTAATACTCTCATCACTGAACCAAAGACCAGCCCAAAAGCTCTCATCGATGCTGTACACTTCACAAACTTGCATATGGGGCTCCCAACAGACACATATGATTCCTGGGGAGAGCAGCTGAATGTTAAAATACGTACTGTGGAGTGATGGTGTCTTTTATTTAATTTGGTTGAGTGAAAACGTATTTTAGAAAACATCACTGGGCAATATGCTCTGTTGTATGTTAAGGAATAATTATAATGAGGGATCTGGGTAAGAAAGATTTCCTATAATCTAGACCTGAATAGTTGGTTGTATGTCTTGAACACTATAGAAACTTCAGAGTTGTTGAACAGTAAAGATAAAGATAAATGGAATTAATTTCTTTTGAATTTATATACATGTCTCTGCCTGCATTAATATTAAGTTCCATTCAAAATCTAAACAGAAAGACTGTAATCTTAGAAGTTCTCTCAATAGCATCAGCAAATCATTCTTGTTTACCCTACATGCTAATAAAACAGGAACATGACACTCTTGAAAACAAGATTGCAAAATACAGAAAATGTGGTCTGACATTTTTTTTCTCCCCAAAGGAGGTACTGCCACTAACCAAAGTATTTCTTATGAAAGCTCGATTGCTTAAGATGCAGAATATTAAGAGAGAAAAACACTTTAGGACACAGCCATGTCACCAGCTGTTACTCACCCTTAATGAAATTGTTAAGTGATATTCTTCATAAATAGGTCAGAGAAACTTTTGAATTGTGAAGAATGTTTTATCTCCGTCTTTGAAATGTTTGTATTAAATTTAGAACTGGTAATTCATTAAGCTCATTATCTCTGACTAGGAGAGTACAGCAATATCTAGGATATAGATTTCAAGGCTTAAAAATGTTAGTGCTTACAAATAAACATGAAAGCAATGTGTGGAGAAAAAATATGGGATCATAATATGTTTAACTGTTTTTTGAGTGTGGCCCTCTGGATTAATTAAGAACATTTTCTACATTCAGACACTTGAATATAAACAGAATACATTATTACTTTTGGTTAACTCTGTTTTAATAGGGAAAAAGAGAAAGCAGTATGATGAATACAGTGGAAACTAGTTGAGACTGTATTTTGTTGTTTGCTTTTCGGCTTCACTTAAAAGAGGAGATAATCACTGAATTCTACAGGATATCAATTCCAAATTATATTATTATTGATTGACATTGAATTTAAACAGTAAATTTTTTTTTTTATATTGGCTTCCTCCTACAAAAGAGGGAACTGGAGGAGATCAGGACTTACTTGGTACTGAGGAATAATTGTAGAATCAGAGTCCAGTATGGCTACAGCTTTCCAGTCATGGAGATTTTAGAAATAGCCTTTAAAGCGGTTTAAACGTACTGGATATATTGTGTGATAGTTCCCAATTATTTTCTAGTTTCTTCATTGACTTGCTTTGTGGCCTTGAGGTTATAATTAGCATTCTTTCAATTTCTGTAAAATGGAACCTAACTAACTAAAAATTTTTTGACAATCACGATGGAAAAGTCATAATTTGAAATTATTGTTATCAGTTGTTTAACTTTTAGGTAAAGTTGCCAATGTGACATCACAATGAAACACATTCATGCCAAAGATGTTTAGAGCTTAGTAGCTATACTTTTCAAATACACAGGGCTCAGGGAACACCAGTTTTCACAGAAATATGGTACTGAAAGTAACCAGGTTTCCAAAATTCCATCCAATGCATGCTGTGTATGCCCAGTAATTAGATTTGTTGTTCCATCTTTACCTGTATGTGTTTGAATCTCTTTGAATTTACATCCTTTTTCTTTTCTTTTTCTTTTTTTTTTTTTCAGGTAAGTCGTCATAGAAGAAATCATTCCCAGCATAACTTAACACTTGCAAATATCATTAGTACACAGGACCACACAGTAAGCAATTGCTCTATAGAACTCATAAATCACTCTTGTTATTTTAAATGTTTGTAATGTAAATGTTGCACATGCTTTATTAAAGAATAAATACATGAGGCTTTGGATGCCTCAAGATATTAAGAGATTTGAGGGACATGATTAATCAATAAAAAGAATAATTTCAGAAGGTACAAGGCAATTCGTATAGCTTGATTTTGCTGTTAAGTCACTTGTACCAGACTGATATTTCATCAGTATTAATACCTGGTATAAAGGAATACAACCATGTATTTGTCCCATCTTTGCTCATATTAAGGTATTTTTAATATGAATATTGGTTTTATAATTAAAAGTCATCAAAAAATATAACAAAATTTTCCTTGACATTTTAAAAATCTAGAAGAAATGAGAAGCACGGAGGTTTTTCTGTTAAAAGAAAATTAATATGCACATATAGATTCATCAAAGAAATGTTGGTATCAGTGGTACTTTGTCCTACACAAACTTTTGAGGATTAGGTAGGTTCAGAAGGTTTGAATTCTTGTGACTAGGGAAATTATAGAACCTATATGTGATATAGTGATAATTACTTTTCCTTATAGTTTTTAATACTGTTAGCCTAAGAGAGTCTTTTTTTTTTTTTAAATATTATTTAAAAACTCAAATATTTACATATGCATACTCTCACCTTTAATATTTTTCTAAAAAGCAAACAAAACCAAAAGAGAAAAAAAAAAACACCTCACAAAAAACCCACCACCACAAAACCCCACACAATAATTTGATTTTCTTGTTTCTTCTTCACTCTTAAGGGAATTTTGGGTCATTTTCTCAATCTTTCAAACACTGAAAAGGTGCAGGAAGGGCAGCAGCTTAACAACAAATGATATTTATGGAGACAGAAACAACAAAGCAGTAACATTAAGATATATCTGGAATTTTTTTAAATTTAATATCACCCATTTGCATGAGTTTTGTAGACTGATTTTAGTTGTCTTGGAAGTACCTTCTTGAAAGCAAGTAGAACAGAAAAGGGGATATTAGCAGATGTTAAGCGATGAGAATATAGCACCCCAGAGTTTACACAAATAGTGGGATCATACTAGAAATCTTTTTATTTGTCTTTGTGGTAAAGTTGTTTTGTAATTCCATAAATGCTTTTTATACTAATTACAGAAAAAAACTGTGTTCATTATCAATTAATGAAGACCATGCTATTTTTTTTAAAGACGGCACCTGCGGTTATTCAGTTAAAGCAATATATATATATGAGAGTTAAATTGCATAGCACTGAAAGGTCTTATTAACTGAAGACCTTGTAATTTTTGCTGTTCAATTTTGAACCATTTAATTTATAACAAATGGTGAATTTGAGCTATGTAATTTGAACCAGGTTATATGTCCAACTTTTGATAGTGAATTAAATAACTTAGCTCAATTCAATTACTGGGAGAATATGACTGAGTTGCAACCTTTTCATCTGCAATCACATCGAAGTTTAAACTTCCCAAAAGGTGAGAACAGAGGTGATTCAGATTGGATGTTGAAAATCATATTTGCTTTTATTTTTGGATTGGTTAAAATAACAGTTTGGGAAGGGTGGTTCATAAACATTGAAAGCGTGAGATTTGGGGTCTGATTCAGAGAATCAATCAACAGCTTCTCTGAATGGTTAATCAATGCTCCTCCCAGTTTTTGTTTCCAGATAAAAAGAAATATTAAGAAAAACAACCTTTCTTATGTTATTTAACCTCTCTGGCACTGGCCATGCCCTGACTTTTATGCTACAAAGATGAAGGTTTAGAAGGGCAAGGAAAATGTTGAAAGATGTAAAGTAAATTTGAAAAAAAAAGAAAACAAAAAAGTAGGTGGAAGTGGGGATTAAGTCTTACTTTAGCTCTGATAATTCATTCATCCATTACTACATAAATAGTGACATGACTGCAGAATAATCCCTACACACTTTCTCTCTGTGTTTTCTATGCCAATCATCTTCATGGCAGGAATGTGCATGAGATAAATACAAATTATAGAAAATGCATACATTAATTCTTGTGTAGCCATTCGAGAACATTGCCTAAATCATTGTCCACAGACCTACAGACCTTTTCATAGGTACAAACAGATAATTATGCTGTATATATTTCATTATATGCTGTATACCAGAAAAATATCTAGGAAATAATTAAACATATATATTGTTAATATGATATTTTAATAGTCAAAATAGCATATTTTTCATTTTAAAATCCTTATGCTACCTGTTAAAACATGTTAAATTATGTCACATTCCACTAGAACAGGTTTCTCAAAGCCCTGTCCAACCTGGCCTTGAATACTGTCAGAGATGGGGCAGCCACAGCTCCTCTGGGCAGCCTCTGCCAGGGCCTCACCACCCTCACAGGAAAGAAATTCTTCCTTATACCTAATCCAAATCTACCCTTTTTCAGTATAAAGCCATTCCCCCTTGTCTTATCAGTACATGCACTTGTAAAACACTCCTCTCCAGCTTTCTTTTTACCCCCTTTATACACTGGGAGGCTGCTTTAAGGTCTCCCTGTAGCCTTCTCCAGGCTGAGCAAACCCAGCCCTCAGCCTGTCTCCATAGGAGAGGTGCTCCAGCCTTTTGAGCATCTTTATAACCCTCCACTGGACTGACTCCAAGAGGTCCACATCCTTCTTATGTTGATGGCCCTAGAGCTGAATACAGTACTCTAGTTGGGGTCTTGTGAGAGTAGAGTACAGTGGCAAAATCACTTCCTCGACCTGCTGACCCCGGTTCCTTTGATGTGTCCCAGCAAACAGTTGGCTTTCTGGGCTGCCAGTGTACACTGCTGGGTTATATTGAGTTTCTCATCCACCAAGAAACACCTAGTCATTCTCTTCAGGGCTGCTTTCAATCTGTTCTCCATCCAGCCTGTATTTGTTTGGGATTGCCCCAGCCCTGGTACAGGGCCTTGTACTTGGCCTTCTTGAACTCCTTGAAGCTTTGCATGGGCCCACTTCTCAACTATGCCAAAGTACTTCTGGATGGCATCCCTTCCCTCCAATTTGTCAACTGCATCACACAGCTTGCTGTCATCAGCAGACTTGCTGAGGTTACATTCAATGCCACTGTCTGTGTTGCTGACAAAGATGTTAAACAGCACTGATCTCAATACCAACCCTGAGAAATGTTACTCATAACTGGTCTGCAAGGGTAAGAGTCAGAAATGTGGAGGAAATGTAAACAAGCCTAGGACTTGCTTCTAATATACCAAAACTCAAGCATAAAATTGGTACGCTACAATCAAACATCGCAGCCTTGTGCATACTGGCAGAGTCCTTAGCCTGTTCTGACACCATAGAACAGGGACCAGGTTTCAGTAATATCAGTTGCAGCATATGGGATCTTCAAAGGTGACATCAGGTTGCTAATACCACATCCTGCTTTATATAGGTAATAGCTAAGGTCTTTGTCTTTTTTGGGTGCATTTTGGAAAATGTGCAACACAGCTATGTTTTCCTTTGTAATAATTCCCCTTTCAGCTTGTATATCAAGAATTAACAGAACTGCTTAGTTTGATTTTCTGCACCATACTATGAGACCATTTAGTTCAGCTGGGAATTTGAAGACAAGTTCTCCTTGCTCATGGATGCACACACTCCAATGAAGTATAACCTTTTAAGGGTTGAGGGGTGAGCATCCCAATACCAGACCGCACCTGAAAGACAGCATGACTTAAAAGCATGATGCTTTTTAGCATGAGCCCTAATTTTGTCCTGACTCAAAGCAAAACGCAGCACCTGTGAAGGCAATGTAACCTTTCCTGTTGTACAGATATTTGATGTTTCTCTGACACTGGTTACCCTTAAACACCCCTAAACATGAATATCTCTAGAATATAAGCAAGAGGCTTCTACAAAAGTATAGTGTGTTCCTCATAGCTATTAATGAAACTCAATAAATGAAATTATACACTGACATAATTTACTTAAAATATCTTTTCAACTAATTTTTACTTATAGCTAGAATCTTTTCTTGCATTACAATAAATTTCTTCTAAACTAATTTATAGAATATTTTTGTGGGTTTCTTTTTTTTTACTGTTTATTCTGTGTACTTATTGACTTTGAATATTTTTTGAGAATTTTCACAAGAACTGACTGTACTGGAAAAAAAAAGGCAACTAAACAGAATTAGCGGCAAAATGCCTACAAAACTAAATTAGCTAGATGTAGAGTCTTATGTGTGTACTAAATGAATTCATTAATCTGAACAAATTATATGGTTATAATATTTTTTTCTTTCTTGCAGGTAGTGGAGAAAGAAGGATATCTTCTAAAAGCTAAAATAGCAGATGGTGGGAAGAAATTAAGGTATTATACATGAATGTTACAGAATTTATCATTTGCAAAATTCAGCGGTGATTCATGTTTAAATATGTATAGCTACTATTGCCATTAACACACAAATTGCCACTGTTTCAGTATTAATCCAATGTTTGATAACAGTCCAGAAACCAAGTGAGAGCAGCTAATTGGCTCACTGGATGCTGTGATCATGTGTGTGTTAACCTCCATATTCTATACATTATGCATATTAAGGACAGCCTTAAGGCACCAAATAAACCAACAATATATTTTCCAGTGGGCAAATTTTAAGTGCAAGGTGTGTGCTAGAGAGGTCAAGGATGAGGTGTAGGAACCCACCTTGTTGTGATGCCAAGAAAAGGTTATCACTTACTAACACTGTGTTGAAAGTAATGTATTACTGCTGTCTTTGTGGAAGGATTTGCTATAGTTTGCTGTATTTAAAGGAGTAAGTGATTAGTACTGATGTGACCAGCACTGTGTGTGATCAATGAGAGACTAATGTGAAATACTGTATTTTTGCATGTAGAAATGAGCCAAGTAATAATTTGTCTTACCTCTACAGTTCTAAACCATAAGGATCCTAAGAATGTCCATTTAAAAGGGAGCCTGGACATCCCTTCTTCCAACCTCTCACTTGAAGCAAGAACATTACAAACACTTGTCCAAGCCAGCTTCAGCTAGGTGCTATCAGAAAGTTGTGTAGCTTGCATTTTTGGAAAAGGCACTGAAGACAGTAATACTGTTTTCCCAACTCTGGACACCGGCAGAAGCTTCTACAGAGTATGTATAAGTGGGGCATCATCTGTGCCCAGATGATGAGGGAGTCTTACCTTTCCAGTGCATCACTGCCCCTGGCACAGAGCATCTTCGTGGCTTGGTGTTGCTCACTGGCTTATGCTGGGCACAGGAAGCAGGCAGCGTTTGACCACTTGTATTTTTAAATAGCCCTGAGGAATCTCGTACTTTTAAATACTCCTGAACAGTCTGATATATTTAAAATAGCCTCAGAGATAGTGAGCACCACTGAAGTTATAACGTGCTGCCATCAGGTGTTCGTTTGACAGAATGCAAATACAGCCTCAGCTCTCAGGGCTCCTTATGCAGCCCCCAAGACTCGGGTTGCACCTCGCTGGGACTCTCCAGCAGTGATTTTTCCATAACAAACTTAACGGTGTAGCTATAAGTGAATTCACACAATCTCCTTGTTAACTTTATCTGGATCTTTTCTGTATACCAATATTTATAGCTCTTTATACAGAGAGAGGATGGGTAGTGGGGGTTCATCTACTCTGCACGCATTTTATGTCCTTCCACTTAAACTTGCTCGTTAGCATCTGGAAGTCATATCCTGAAAATCTTGATGCCACACGGCAAAACTTAGAATATTGTGAACTGGCTTTTCTAAAGAGCTTGAAAACCTTAGGTCACTGCATATATCTTATGAAATACAGATGGTCAGAAGGCTGGAGCACCTCTCCTATGGAGACAGGCTGAGAGAGCTGGGGTTGCTCAGGCTGGAGAAGAGAAGGATCCAGGGAGACCTTAGAGCAGCTTCCCAGTACATAAAGGGGCCAACAGGAAAGCAGGAGAGGGGTGTTTTACAGATGCATGTACAGATAGGACAAGGGGGAATGGCTATATACTGAAAAAGGGTAGATTTGGATTAGGTATAAGGAAGTTCTTTCCTGTGAAGGTGGTGAGGCCCTGGCAGAAGCTGCCCAGGTTTCTCAGGTGTGGCTGCTCCATCCCTGGCAGTGTTGGACAGGGCTTTGAACAATCTGGTCTAACGGAAGTTGCCCCTGCTGGTGGCAGTAGGGTTGGAACTAGATGACTTTGACAAGCTATTCTGAGATCTGTGTAGAGACTAATATATTTTTAAGTACCTTATACCCCCCTTCTTTTATTTTTTGTCTTCCCCTTGTGCCTTTTTTTTTCCCCCATTTATTTTTTTGTTTTTTTTTTAATCCGAGGATGTCTTTATGGACAATCTGATAAAATGTTGTCTAGTTTATATACTATATATCTTTAGGTGATAAAAGTAATGAGGTTTTGATTTTAAGATGTCAATTTTAGTATGAAAAAGCTATAGACTAAAAGAACTGTGAGAGTAATGTTTAGGGGAAAAAAGTCTTCTTGCAGATACTATAGTGAAATTCAGTTGCATTCTCATAGCTTTTATAATTCCTATAGTATCTTGCAAACTCACTAAATTTTCTTATTCCTGATTCAATTAAAACATTTTCACCTTAAAACTCAGCATGAAACTTAGGTGAAACATCTCACCTGACATAATTTTAAAAAATGCTTATTAATTTTTTTTTTTTATCATTGGCTTCTTATTTTAAAACAAGAAATAGAAATACATTTTATTGTGGTTTTGGATTTGGTTTGTGTTTCTTTTTTTTCTAATGAGGTCCAGGTTGAAATGAAACACTTTCAAATCTTAGCAAACTTCACAGTTAGTTTGATGAATTTGAATCTTTTAAGAAAATTGCACATGAATATGGGAGCTCAAAATAGATTTACTGTTTTGAATTTCTCAGCTAGATAAACCTACCACACCAGTAGCTGGAGCAAGGAGCACTCTGCCTAGTGGAAGTGTCCATGACACAGAAACGTTTTTCTCCATAGCTAAGGTCAAGCATTTGGTGTAAGTTGGGTACTGAATATAGGTTGTGTCCCAAGGGTTTTAATCCTTTGGTAATCCATATTTATTCAGGTTATCCAACTCACAGTAAAATTAAATTGAACCTGTATATTGTATGTTTGGCCACTTACTCCCCTGTGAAACTGAATGACCATTTTTGAGTTAAAAAAAAAATAAAATAAAAATAACTGAAGGTGTGTTTACCAATAGACAACTTGTATTCACTACCTTAATAGTGATTCTTAGCTACAGGAATAGAAGTTTCCTAAGGATATTTTAGCTGAAGGATGTAAAGCTAAAGTTTCCTAAGGATACTTAAAAAAAACCAACTGAGGTTGATCTTTGCTGAATTCCCAATATACACAACCCTCAGCTATGAACATAGTTCACATTTAGCAAAGAGTATAGCTTTATAGTGGTAATGAATTTAAAAAATTTCAAAGTGACTTACAGACACTGTTCTTTTGTGGGGAAATATTTGTCGGTGATGGTCAGGTACTTTTCTATAACCCTTCTGTTTCTTTCTTTTTCTGAGTGTTTCTCTCTTTATTCCCCATTAACATGGCATAAAAAAATGCAGTCTTATTTTCTTCAGATGTATTAATCTCCTTCATGGAGAGCTTCTTTCACTGTTGCTTCTTGTTGGACATAGTTTAGGGGTGATCGTGGTATCATGCTGGCTGAAATTCTGTCCACAGTGCAGCAAGTGCAAGCTCATCTGGTAATGCCAGTGGTGTTATGACTTCATATGCAATATTGGTTATGCTACTTATGCTGATGAATGAAACATGGAACAGGAAAGCCATTAATAGGAAAAACTATCTATCTACCTGATGTGGTTTGATGGAATACTGAGTGCAGCAAAGCTGTGAGATGGATCTGGAAGTGAACATCACAAAGGTGACCAACAGGCTTTTAAACTCAATAAAGACAACTTTTGCTAGAATAAAAAAATGGGTGTGTTTGAGTTACTTAGGAATACCTAAATAGAGAAAACTCAAAGTGACTAGGAGAGACAGGTGAGGGAGAGAGAGAAAAAGGGTTGTTAAAAGCAGCTCCCTGGGCTCTCTGTGTCCTTACAGGCAGCTTCCTACTTTTAACGCACCAAAACATGCACATGAAACAGCCTGCTTGTCACATGGTTTTTCAGGTTTGTTCTAAAATGTACAGATTTGTGATTTGTATTCATGTAAAACAAACAAATAGTGGCTTTGTAAGTATTTTTGCACACATTGGATGTTATGAACCCCAAATAGGAAAGTCAAACTTGAGATAATGACCAAAAAATAGTTTTCTATCAGATCCATTTGTTTATGATTAAGTGGTGGCTTGAAACATCACTTTATATATCATATATATAATAGCATTTTCTTCTGAGTAGATTATTATGTTCTTCTGCATCAGGTAAAGTGTCTCACATTTCTATGTGCATTTTTACTTTTTCCTGGCCCCAGCAGTTTGACAGCTCTCTAGGGCCGTACTGTGAGGTCCTGATGTTTAATGGTTGCTTAAACCTCTCTCAGATAGCATTTTTATCTTCCTTGCTTTCCTACATTTTTTTTTTATTTATGGAAAGTGGAAAGTGTTTGGGACCTCTCAAAATAAACCCTTTGCTAAGCTCTTGTCGTGGGCCTTCCAGCTAACTCCCCCCAGTTTATATACTGGGCATGATGTGCTGTGGTATGGAATACCCCTTTAGCTAGTTTGGGTCAGGTGTCCTGTCTCTGTTTCCTCCCGGCTTTCCATGCCCCTTCTCACTGGCATAGCATGAGACTAAAAAGTCCTTGATCGGGGTAAGCATTACTTAGCAACAACTGAAAACATCGGTGTATCAGCATTGTTCTCAGACTAAAGTCGAAAACGCAGCACTGCACCAGCTACGAGGAAGGAGAAAAAATAACTGTTACAGCTGATCCCAGGACAGCTCTGTATAGTCAGATCAAAATTACAATTTTCCTTCCTGGTTCTATTTTAAGTATTAGCTACCAGAAGAGTGCCAGTTATTTTGGAGTCCTCCAAGTACATGTTAAATTTAAGCATGTGTGAATAATCTCACTGTTTTCCTGTAGTTAAGGCACCATATTGAAAAAGGAACATAGATAGGCTTCAAAACATGAATGAACAGAAATGTTTTCAAGCTTTGCTAGGCCACATTCAAGTATATCTAAGATGATGCAACTCCATCAATATTGGTTGAAGTGCATTGTTGGTATTGACTTTAGACCATTTTTGTTTCTGACATGAAATAATTAAAAACTAAGCCTACAAATGGAGTGTCTACCTCCTGCTTGCATGCCTTACTGATTTTTTACTTTTTTTCAATTTAATTTTATTTTTAAGGAAAAACTGGTCCACATCCTGGGTTGTTCTCACTGCTCGGAAAATGGAATTCTATAAAGAATCCAAGCAGCCAGCCCTGGCCAACCTGGTAAGCAATCAGCCATCTGATACACTCAGCTTCCTTGCAAGTATTATTTCAGTATAAATAGTTTGGTATATTCGTAAGACAAATTCAGATTGAGCTGGCAACCTTCAAAGTTTTGAGAGCAGCTGAAGGAAAATTCCTTGATAAACTCTTAATCAGATGTAGTATATGATAAGAAATAGGACTTAGCATGTCATTTATTAAGAGGTACATTTTGAGAATAGTTGCAAAGTGAGACAAATAGTGAGTGACTATTCAGTAATGTGAAGGTAATACTTTAAATTAAGGTGCCATTTATAAATGCTTTATTCTTATTTATGAAAATGATCACTAAATGCAGCTACTTCCTCAAATAATGTATTATAAAATATGTTATAAAATGCATTAGTAATAAATGCTTAACAGACGATACGATGAGAATCTGTTGCAGAGGATATTGTGAGACGTAAATTGTATTAAACCATGTATCTGCATCTTTAATACATGAATTTAAGTTGTTATCTACCATCTCATAAAGTGGCTTATACATTAATAAATAATAATAAATTATTTATAAATGGCACCTTAATATAGGGTGTTACCAAAGCAGAAACATTATAAGTTAGCAAAGTGATTTTTTTATAGTAGTATAAATGTGACATCTACTATATCCTGCTAACCTTTCTGGATATTTCTATGACTCCATCTAATGCAGCTAATGCAATTTCTGTAGCCTGTAGTTACTACAAAGTGAAATTTGCAGTACCTTTTTATTGTGCCCCAAGGAATGACCACGGATCTTAGTCTTCAGAGATGTGACAGCTACGTTGTGCAAGCAATAATGGCATGTATCCCTTCAGTATTAGTTACTGCTGAGTTTGAGCCTATGAACCTGAATATGGGCAACAAAAGGGAAATTCGGCAAATGCATGACACTGTGGGCAGCAAAGAGACAGGTTTGACAAAGCCCTATTGTGAAAGGCTCTCAAGGACTGATCAAACCTGCCAAATATCATTAGCATGATGGGTGGCCACAAAGGTGCTCTCTTTGGCAGGAGTCACAAACAATAGGCTATTTTTATTGTGGCAGGTGATATAAATCTTTTCTTCTATATGTTCTTGATCTACCAATTCCACCTGCTATAAAATCAGCTTTAAAGAACACCTTTTCACGTATTTTGAAAGAAGGTGAGGGTTGTAGCAAAAATAAAATAATAGTTGAAACAAAAGAAAGGGCAAAATCTGGAACTTTCTGATTGTGTTTGTGCTAGTACAGTTATAAAATACAATTTTTCTGCAGCCTTTAAAACATTATATTGAATTAATATTTTTTTCAGAATTGTTTTCCTTAATATTTAATTATATGTTACTTGAAAAAAATCACAAATGGATTTATTAGAGCTAGTCTTAGAATTTACCAGGTGTCTTACACTTCTGTGTGCTACCTCTTCTCCGCTCTGTTTGTAAGCCCTCACCCAAATCCCAGGAGATAAATGGACAAGTAAAATTCAGCACACAGAAGACATGATTTTGTTCTGAGACTCCTACACATGTTTAAAATCCCCATTATGCCTTTGAGGTTTTAGATACTAAAGTAGACCTGCCTGAAGGATGGGACTCTGGCCCAGTTCACAATCTGTTTAACTCAAAAAATTATGAGAAGTCAATCCCTTTCCCTGATGTCCCAGTCATCACCAATGCTCACAGTTGGTAAGATAATATCTACTGCCTCCTATGTTAGGAAGAACACAGACATATTGATCCCATATTTTGCTCTTTATGGGAAAAAATATGGAAGTGGGTCATTTTTATTTAATTCTGTGTTAAATCTGAGCACTGGGGTTGTGAACTCAGTGTTCACTAGGTGAAAAAAGCCATTAAAATACGTTTTCTGTCTGTTGCATATAACTTACATGCAATGGTAAATAAACAAATTAAGTAAAGCTTGAAAAAAACAAGAGCTGTCAGTATTCAAAATCTTATAACCTAATTTTTTAACCCCCAAAATTCACGCATCAAAAAAAGCTAAACGAGCATGTTGGTCATCTGAAAAAGTAAATGTAAATCTTACCTCCTTTGTAAGCCATTTAACTAGATATAATTTTGATAGTGGAAAGAAAATAATGCAAAAATGATTCATTAGAAATCATTTGTTTACTGATTTATTTTTTTTTTTCAACTGTAGTTTACTTGGGATAAAGGGGAGCTCAACCATTAATTAAATCATGTAATACAGGCAATGCTCATTCATGATGGTGACTTACAACAAAGCATTTTCATTGTAAATAGGAAAATGATGTGACTTAACAAAAAGATTAATGTTCCTTTGTATTATAAAGATACTAATTCATTAATTATTAAATATTAAATACTGTACATGAAGTGAAAATTTAGAATAAGTCATCATTATAAGAGGAATGATATTTCACAATAGAGGCAAAAGGAGAGCAGGAAGTGAAAGTACATTCTAATATACCTATTTTTCTGACAATAGGATAACATTTAGAAGTGATTTAAAATTATATTTACCAAAATCTTAAATAAAATTCTAATGCAAAGACCTAGTAATAGCTAAAAGGAGTTTCTGTTGTTCCATTGTACAATTGTGGAGGTAGGACTCACTATAACAAGTTTCCTATTGATTTGCACAGAGAAGACTGGGATCCATAGCTTTCTGGTGAAGCTAGTGACAATATCTGGTATTAATATTAGTAATAGTAGAGCACAAAAATTAAAGCACACAGAGGAGAGATTCAGAAAATGATTGTTTACAAATATTACTGAAAAGGCAAGTTTGCTTTCCATGTAGCTAATGATTATCTTTTGCTGCTGCCTGTTCATTTGCGGTCATGCTTTTTATATACATTTTTAGCATTCATATGAATATAACTTTTTTATTTTAAATTAAGGACATTGTGATCTAACCAGATCACAGCATCAGTCTTTCTTACCAATGTTATATTCTATTACCAGTTGGTCTTTGTGACCAAGTGAAAGTAGTCTGTTTATTCCTGAGATAGTTTACTCAAGAGAGGTTATTTTAACCTCTGGTTATTAGCCCAAGTAAATTAGTGAGTGAAAATGCTGCTGAAATCCATATCCATGTTTAGGAAGGTTTCATTGTAGCAGACACTTGTAACAATTTAGAGCCTAACCCCTCTCCGACAATGTCAATATAATTGCTCTGACTGCAAAATCCAAAGCAAGGATACAGAGTGCTCAGGCTTTCCCAGGAGCTTTAACTTTCTTGCCGTGTCTCTGGGTAATGCATAAACTGGAAAACATGCTAACAGGACTATGTTTAGGCCAGAATTAATTTCTAGTCAGCTTTCCTGTGATCCCTACAGATTTAAGCAGGTCTTCCATTGTATGGACCTACCTAGGTGCAGTAGGAAAGGCTGATGTGCACCCTGGACAGGTTCAGGCTTGATGGATCTGAGTGATTTTGCATGTAGTTTTCATCAGAAGTTTCACATACTGTGCCATACTCATGAGTCTCATATGATGTTCATAGACATTTCATATTCTGTTGTGGGCAGAATTGCTAAATTCTATAAAAAAGAAGTTTTCCTGTTGATTACTGTACATAGCAAAAGCATGTCCATCTTTCTAAGATTAAGCCTGCATCCCACCCTTTCTGGAGAGGGAGATGCACGTACTCATACTTTTCTTCTGCTTATTGCAAAATCAAAGCTGTAAACAAACTCCATATTACAACAACAACAAAATTAAACTGTGTGCACTGAGTGCATGAAGAAGCCCAAGTTCTGCTGCTGCGTTTTTGTACAGTCATAGAAACTACAGATAGTAAAGTACTGTAGAGTTCACTATTCCATCTTTCTGCAGAATTTCCCTGGGCTTTCCACTGTTTTTTCTCACTCCGGTGAAATGCCATGGCAGCTTTCCCAAGGAAAATATGTAGCCCAGTATCCTTCACTATCAAGAAACTATTTCCTGGAGACTTTTCTGTGTACATTTGAATCTCTTCATCTAATTAAGTGTTTCCAAAATTTCTCAACTCTTTCTGCTGGTGAAACAAAGCTGTCCTTCTTTGTCAAAGTATTTTCAGACTCACACTGTCCTTTTGAGCAATTTTTTTTCAAATGAAGCAAGGCAGCCCTCTTTGACGAGGCTGTGTTGTGTGTTCAGGATGAGTTACACTGCTGCCTGCTTTGCGCAGTGCAGCCCTGACCATTGTGTGGAGACCTGGGGATGAAACTTCCTTGGGGTAAACCCTGCCCAAGGAGAGTGATCTAGTCAAAGGAGACACCATAGCCCTTTATATAAAAGTATAGTACTGGAATACTAAAAATCCATGTGTTCCCTGCCTCTGCTCTTTGAATATTTGTTTGTGCTAATAGGCTGGTGTTTGTTTGGGACATTTTTTTTTCAACTTTGTCTCTTTTGCCAGCCAAATATTAACTGATGAAATTTCACAACACCTTTTTAAAGTCAAGTATGTATGTTATTAAAAATTCAGAAACATTAACTTCCTGTTGGAGGTCAGGCAGGAAGTCTGAGGCACAGCTGGGGGAACAAAATGCAACCCCTGCTCTTCCAGTGGTTTAAGCACAAGAGCATCCTTCTGTTTTGAACGGCATATTGCTCCTGTTAAAAAAAAAATAATTAAAAAGAAGCAAAGACACACGGGACTGAACCACAGTGGTTTTATGGTTTGGCAAAAGGAGAACATAATTACAGCTCCAGTACTGAAAACCGCCAGAGATTCTGGCTGCAAATTGCTTGACCAGGATATCTTACTCTGTTGCTTTTAACCTAAATAGGTCCTTTTCTACCCATCTCAAAAGCATTCTGTAGAACACACATTTTTTAGCCTTTAATAACAACATCAGAGTAATTCAATGAGCAATCTTTGGAAAGCTGATTATGTGGTTGATACTGGACTAGCCACTGTTAATTTCTATTAAGTCTGTTTTCTTTATTAGCAATGTCATTTTTAAAGGTAAAATGGCTTAAGAACAACAGAGAAAAAAAGATGCATCAAGCTGATTAATTACATTATGTGGGTATCACTCTGTATCTTACCCAAAAGAGACTTCTTAGTGCTGTATCTTCTTAACAGGAGTATTTTTATTGTTGTCTGGGATGCATGGTAACAAAATCTACAAAGACTACTCTAAACTAGATGGGCTTTGCCAGAACTGCTGCACAGGCAGAGTCCCTGGAGAAGAAGCTTAGATGGCAAATGAGGATTATTGTGCTTTACACCAACTCCCAGCAATGTAAATGATACAGGCAAACAAATCTGCTCTTTGAATTATTTGCATCAATCCGGAGAAGCTGGGGAGGCAGAGCTGTGTCACTCTGGGATGCACAGACTGACATTGTGAAGTAGCAAACTGTGTGGAGCTTCCCTAGTGTTAAGCTTCTTTTTGGGTGTCACACATGCCCTCAAAGCCTTTATTTATTTTTATTTTTTTCTTTTTAAGAGCTAGAAATGATAATTTTTTAATTTTTTTTTTAAAGATAGCTTGTCTTACAGATACGATGTATGTCTTGTGTCTTGCTTAGTTTCTGTCTTTTCCAGCTGCATCAATTTAAATTTGAATTTGGAAAGTGACAAAATTTTACCTTTAAACTCAAAATAAACTCAAAACCTTTTCAAGAGGTTTTGCAAAAAAGCCATTTGACCAGCATACCTGGTCAATGTATGTGCATTTTGTTTTGATTTATTGCATGTTACATTAGACTGCTTTTTAAATCATTTAATTATTTTTAAAATTATGTATCTAGTATAAGAGCCTTATTTCTGAGTTATGACACCTCAGGAGTAGCTATTCAATAATACCAAGGAATAATAAACTCTTTTTAGTAAATTCAGCAGCTATGCGACAATAATATGTCATCTGAAGTTGATCTATTATTTTATTTGATAACTGCTCCCATTTCTGAAAAGACAGGCCATATTCATGGTTGTGGGTTTTGATTTTTGGTTTGGGTTTTTTTTTCTTTTCTTTCCAGAAACCAGGATATAAACCTGAGTGCGTGGATTTGTGTGGTGCTTGCATTGAGTGGACCTCAGAGAAATCCAGCAGAAAGAATGTCTTTCAGGTAAGAGTCAAAGCATGATTTTCATTGCTCATTTAAGTATAAACTCTGTAAATTAAGAGGTTTTATTTCCTTTTTCTTGGTTTTAATAACTAGAGACTGATTTAATACAGCTTTTTTCTTACCAGTACAGGAGAATAACATTCTAGCAAGCATCAGTTTACTATTTTTCTAAGAGAAGGATTTCTGACAGCTGAGTCTTCTAAACACTTGAGAACCTGTTGATTTATTGATTAATGCTCTATATTCAATTTGTTTTTAAAACTTAGTAGATAATTGCTTTGGGTTCAGGCCTAGAATCTTGACCTAAAGAACTTCCATAAACACAACTTCTTCAAACTGCTTATACAAGCTTTGCTCCAGCTCAGTGCGGTTACTCTGTTTATTTTTATTGCTGTTCAGGGTCCTTAGACAGTGATGACCCAGGTTCATTTCTGGAAGGGAAGGATTTTAAAAGCTTGACTGTGTCAGGGCCAGCATAGGAGGACATGTATTTCTCATAGGACTATTCCTCATTTTGGAAAATAGTTTTATTTAATTAGTTCATCTAAATTTCATTGAATTGAAAGGGAGGATCAAGGCCCAAGAAGATAAAAGGACAAGAAAAGCATTACTGCAAGGTTAACATTCCAGGCTAAAATACTTTATTTCAACATCTTCAGGTTTTGGACATACTCCATCTCCCATGAATATTAGTAGAAAGCTGTTTTTTTTGTTAGAAGCTGCATCAAGTCGCATCAAAATATTATTATGAACTGAGTTGTTTCCCAGAGTTCTAACATTAAGAATATTTAAAAATACAAACAATCAAGGGAGGAGAGATGCAGAAGGGAGCATGTCAGGGTCAAGGTACTGTTAGTTACCAGATTCTACTTTGGCATCACCACCAATGAAACATGCTGGAGGAATCAACTGTGCCTGGGTCTGGGTTTTTAAAAAACCCAACTCAACACACAAAAAAACTGCCCTCAGGGACTGTACACGCCTTCTTGAAAAGAAACCACTTTGTGTTGACTGGGTGTTACAGAGACATTTTTTAAGGTTAATTTTTCTAAACATCTTTCTAAAGCACATGAAATATATAGAAGTATTCTGCTTCTTCAAGACAGTAAGACTTACGCTTCTATACCCCCCACATCCTTCAGGTTGTCTTGAGACAACACTTGGAGCTTTGTAATTTCCTAGGTATTTTTAGAATAAATATTTTGGTTTTCCTGTCAATCTTCAGCTTTTTCGCCTGGAATGTGAGTAAGTATAACCTTAGCTTTCACTCTTTCACCCCCTGAGAACACTGAGAAGTCTTCTGAGCTTCTAAGGTTTATTTCTCATTTGCAGTAAGCAACATTTATTTCTTTTGGAAATACATATTGGATTGGTGATTCGTTGCAGCTAATACATTTCCAGTGTAAAGACAAATGAAGCTCTGTTATTGATTTATCAAACTGGTTGCATGAAGACTTTGCAATGCATTTTCTTCTCACTTCTGTTAGTGTGAGGTCTAATTTCACTGAATCAGAATAATGTGAGAAAGGAAACTCATGCACTACTGTTTGAACCCATTAAAACGTGTCTTCATCAAGCCACTAAGTGAGTGGGAGAGACATTAAGAAGTAAAAGCATGGGAGGAAGGACATATGTTAAGACACATTTTGAAAAGGGATAGAGCATTGTTTAGACAGAGAGCTACAAGAAGATTCTGCCAGATGGTAAGAGTGAAAGAGGAGAAGGCTTTGGCATCAGTAGTGGTGACATTTTGGGAGAGGAAAGGACTGAACGAGACTAGTACTGCATGAGCAGATAGAGTGGGAAGGGGACTGGAGATAGAGTGAAGATTTATGAGATAGTCTGGAGGGAATCCAAGGCGAGTTTGAAAGCGGAGAGGTCAGTTTGTACCTGGGTACTGAATATTTCAGGAAACACTTCTGACGATCTATTTATCCCTAGTGGGTGGGAATAAGATTGATAATATATGTTTACTTATTCATAGATTTCTTCAAATGAAAAGAACATGGGTGATTTTTTTTTCCCCTATCTAAATATAGATGCATTGCACTGCTATTTGATTAAATACTTCAGCTACCTAACTTTGAAATTATCAGCAGTAAATGTTATTATATCTTTAAAGCATGGCAACAGGACATGGTTTGGTGGGGTTTTGTTTCGTTACTTTCTGAATAGTAAAATATTATTTTCTGATTCAAATACAATAATGGTTGCTTTTGGTTAACCTGTTGTACTAGTAGATGCAGAATTTTAAGTTTGATTTAGGCTGGGTTCTCAATTTGAGTTCATGAATTATAGATTAGAAATAGAAAATGACTTGAGATTTTGGTTTGAAGAAGGAAACCTTGAATTTAAAATCTAAGCATATGACAGTTAATGGATGGTAACAAGATGGAGTATAGGAGTATCATAAAGAAAACTAATTGGAAATATGATCAATGCAGGAAAAAAGAAGAGAGGTAACTTCAAGTAAATGATATTCAGGCAAGAAGATTTGGGTTTCCTGTGCTGATCATGAGGTTTTCAGCAGTGTTACTCATTTTAATTGAGCTACTCCTTATTTAACAGGATAAGTCTGATCTGTCTCTCACAGTATCTAATTTGTGCATGCAATCTATTTCTGTTCTTGTTGAGCATATTATGTGGGTTGTTTTTTTTTTTCAAATTCTCCTCAATAGTAACTTAAAATATGCACATCCTATAATATATAAACTTGTGGTTTTCCTTCATTTATTTTATTGATGATATAGCTAACACCAAGGAAAAGAAACGGTTAGAAAAGCTCCACATGATGTGGGGAAACGTAGCAGTTTGAAGTGAGATACTGTGCTGCTTGCTCTTGCTGGTTGAATGACGTGATACACTAGGTCTTCATCATTGAATAAAAGAGTACTGAATAAAAGAAGATTTATGTTCAAGTCACGTGCTTTAAATATTTCTGCTAAGTGATAGTTTGCTCTTTGGTGTTTAGCCTGAAATTTAAAGCACTGAGGATTAAAAGGATTACAACATAATCTTAAATAATCCTAAGTGTCATTTACAGAGAGATGGTTGTAATAACTAAATAAAACCATGTTAAGGGATGGCAGTTTTGTCAGTCAGCAACTAGAACAGAAATGGTGCCTATGTCACTCAGTCGTTCTCTACTTTCCTTTATTTGGCTTAGTTTGATATTAGGTAGGTACATTTTGATGCAGGTTATCGAAAAAGGAAGTAGCATGATAAACTGCTTTTCAGTCCATACTAATATGACTGTTGAGGCAGCAGTAGCTAGATTAGTTTGCCTATTTCCTCAATAGTCAATGTTTTCTGCTTCTAGTAAACTTTTCAACTGCAGTTTTTTCTTCCTCCCGCTTACTCATTGTCTCGTCTAAGTCAAGCAGCCCTTTCTTTTAATTTCATTTAGCCCAGATGTTGTAGAAAACATGATCTTGATCTCTGGCTTCCTAATTCTGGAACTTCATTAGCACAAAATCTTGTGGCTGTAGACTGTTTCCTTTAAGAGGTTTTGGAAGGTTTCTCTCAGATGATTTAAAAAAGGAAAAATAAGAGGGAGGTGAAGAATGCAAAAAAAAGAAAGATCATAAGCAGCTTCCTTACGAATTGATGAAGCCGCTTTGTTCTCTTAATAGCACTATTCATTTAAACAGCAGACATTATGTTAGTTATGTTATGTTTCTTTATGTTAGTTATGTTATGTTTCTTCAGTAATATTTTTTCCATTTACTTAGTTCATTTTTAAAGAAGGATTCATATGAAGAATTTTTGGAATTCAATGGCCTGGTTCTTGCCACAGATCTGTGAGAGTCCATTTGGTTTCAACACACAGCAGCCATAAGGAGTCATTAGTTCACATGCAACTTAGAGTTGTAAGTGTATTTTACAAATAGCGAAATCTGTGTAAGACATAGTGTTCCAACAGTGAGACAGCTGAAAGTAAAACTGTACCTATGTGTAATATGAAAGAATTTATCTTGCAGCTGTTTCATATATAATAACATTTATGGTGCTGATCTAAGGTAACTCCCTTGTCCTTGAAGCTATCCAGCTTTGCCCAAGAGCATAATCTGAATGATAAGCTATTTTGTTCTACATACGGTAGGATCAGTATAGTGTCTGGATACCTCCCAGGAATGTTCTAGGTTACTGCTTTTGCCATGGGAAGGGCCATTTTCTTTTCCATGATCTCTCTAGGGGAAGAACTGAGAGTGTAACATGGAGGCGCTTGGGTTAGTATTTGTATTTGGATTTCTTTTTATGTTTATAAATATAAATGCTGCAGAGAGGAGACAAATTTAAAAAAGTCAAATCCATCCTTGCACTCAGATAGATGGGAACCTTCTGGTAGTCCTCATCAGCAGCTGGAACATGTTCTCCATCCCAAACCTGTCTTGGAGAAAGTGCTGTTTCCTGAGAACGAGGTGTGCTGACCTTTGCTGGCTTTGAGTTAGATATGCATTAGATGAACCTGTTATGATTTTAAAACATATGTACAGCATTTTGTCCACTTCTGGAGGTTACTGCTATGACTGTAGTTTAATTTCTATCCCAGCAACCTGAATTTATTATTACCTAATTAAAAGATTTAGCCACAACACAGTTCAATGGTGTCAGCAACAGGTTCTTTAAATAATAAACTTATGATTAGTTTTAAAAACTCCCTTGTTTAGAGGTGCTAGGTGAGCAATAGTCAAGATTTAGCCATCCTGGGCAAATGGGCGTGTTTGCCTTCTCTCACCAGTGTTTCACACTTAGATTTGATGTTACTCACTCATTTGATGTTACTCACTCATTTGATGTTACCAAAGAGAGTAGATAAAGAGTGAAATGAAATTCAGGTCGCTTTGTAAATGTGGACACAAAAATGCTTGATGCGATTCATATGTAAGGCTTGCGACATAGTAAGGTCACTTTGTGCAATATGATGGAGAGGGACATGTTTAATTGATCCCGTGACACAAGCAACAGCAACAAAACTTTGCGCCTAATGACAGGAGCATGCAAATTACAAGCCCTTGGACTGAAGACATATAAGACCAGTGACACCTTAAAGAAAATCAAATATTTTTGTGGTATCTGCCCAAACGTTTGTACTTAATGTTTCAAACTACATAGAGTTTGAAAATATACAAGCCATCAGCAGGAAGACACTTGACTTTGACAATGCCTGGATTTAAAGGGTTTGGGAAACTGAGTCTTCAACGTCTCAAATAGAATTTCAAGGAACCTCTCTCTATATTCAACCTCTGTAATAGTGTTTCAAGCATTTCAAGGAACAGCAGCTTTATTTACAAAACTGACAAGCTGAGCAGTTAAGGTGGAGTGCTTACAAGGTTATAGCTAATATATTTTTCTCACATTCGGTGGCTCCTGTGTCCTTTGGGGTATCACAAAATCCTCAGTCATGTCAGAAAAGGCCTTGCATATATTATGACTATAAAATCAGGACAGTAGTGTTGTTTGGTTTTTGGGGTGTTTTTTAGTTGGTTGTTTAATTATATGTTTGTTTTATTAAAACAAAATTAAAATCTTACTTATCATTTTACTGATAATCTGCAAAAAGTTATTACTTTTCGGAAATAGTGAAGTCCATGCCTCACAAGCAACATTTTGTCCTACTGGGTTGCTTGAAGTTGCTTGAAGACACAGAATTTTCAACAAAACTTGGTTGATTTGTGGTTAAGTATCATCTTAGCTAGACAGTTCCTTTCTCTCCTATTGTTGTCCCTGACTTATGAAAAAATTCACGAAAACTCTACTGTGTTGGAAAAAACCCCACAAAACTCAAGAAGTGTAACTTCAACAACCCATGGAGGTCTTGGAAAGGCTTGAAAGTCTGGATGAAGAAAGAGTTGCCATGGGCAAGGTGCCATGATGATGCTGCCCGTGGGTCACTTCTGCTCTGGTACTCACTGCAGACCATGAAACATCAAGGCAAACAGCTCCTGTAACACACCAGATCTTGGGGTGTCACTGAAAGCCAGACAAATTTGAAATATAATTGTAAAGCCAGCCTAAGTTTTCTGTGAAGATCAGGCTGATTAAAAAACTCACAACTCATATTCTCCAAATCTGACATTATGTGTACACAGATGTCTGTCTGCTAAAAATGACTATTATAATAGCTTACTGCACTTTTTAAAGAGCACATCTTTTGACGGATGTAAGGGCTGATATGTGAGTGACTGTGATAGGTACGAGTGTCTGTGTATGCTCATACACATGTGTTTCTTAAGAAATTATATGTATCACTTAGTTTTTGACAGCTACACTCCAGCTTTCAGAAGTGCAGATGTTATTTGTCCATCAGAAAAGAAAATATTTATTTCAAGCCACAAGCATTTTCTGCATTATAAAAGTAAAACATAACAGCAGTTAATACCTAAAATGTACATGTGACATAATTTTGTCAGGGACAGAAGCATGGCTGAGAATAAAGGGCTGAACAAATATGTGAATGCATGAGAAACACCTTGTGCTGTGGATAGCGCCAAACCTTATGCATAAGAAATCTGGGCAGCTTACCTACTCACAAGCAAAGCCTGACAGTGAAGCTGCTTATTTTTCCATTGTTTTTTGACAGAATTCTTGGAGGGCTGTGTTGGTGTTTTGTTTTGCGGTGGTTTTTGTGTGGGGCTTTTTGGTGGGAGTTTTTGGTGTTTTTTTTCTGTTGTTGTTTCATTTGTTTGTTTGTTTTGTTTTTGTTTGGGGGTTTTTGTTTTTTTTTTTTTGTTTGTTTGTTTTTTTTTCTTTTTTTTTTTCTTTCATAACTAAAGAAATAAATCGCGTCTTGCGGCTTGCATGGGAAATGACAGCGGGCTGCAGCCTTTTGCTGCATTATTCATAAACATATTGCTGCCATCTCGTGGGCAGCGCAAGAGCCAGCGCGGGCAGCGTTGCGGACAGCGAACGGGGCCAGGGCTGCTCGGCTGTGGCCAGTGCCCCGGGGCTGTGCGTTTCCCCAGGGATGACCAGCTCCGCGGAGGACAGGGTGCAAGCAGGCCAATTAGCACTCACCATCACTACGGGAAGGGTTTTTTTTTAGGCATGTTTTGGCGAAATTCAGTGCCTGCCCGAACGGTTTAGCTGGTTGCTAAATGAAGTTATGTCTGCCTTTTTTTTTTTTTTTTTTTTTTTTGCAGCAGCACCGCTGCTGCAAACCTGTATTCTCTCAATTATGCACTTGGTAGTAGTTTTATGTTTTTAAATGGTGATTATCTTCTGATCGGCAGGGCTGATAGGGCAAGAGTAAATGGCTTCAAAAGATGGGCTGGTTCAAGATAAAGCATGTAATGAGAATTATTGCTGCAGATAGAATTTGGTGAACTTGATAAAGCTCTCTCTGATGTGAGGCCTTAGTGCTGTGTTTTGTGTACTCATAAAATGGGGAAAATGGTATTTTCATAGTCCTGGCAATCAGCAGCTGAAAGGGAATGTAGAAATGTGAAAGGAGCCTAGCTTTCCTGATTCTTTAGTACTTTAAGGTTTTGTGATTCTCCTGAGTGAAAATGGCTGAGTTAATTTAAAGGCATTATGTTTTCTGCAGCCTTCTTAATGTACTTCAATATTAAAAGAAAATAAATTGTTTTGATATGTGGCCAAACATTGCACATGTTCCCTTAATTTATCTAACTCTTGGAAAAAAACAACAAAAAAAACCCAAAAAACAAAGAGAAAAATGGATACTAAATGAACTCACTCAGAGATAATCAAATCTGACTTGTTTACATGTTTGGTGCTGGTATTTCTGTATTCAGCCACTACATTTTTGAAAATCTTGGCGAAGTCACTTTACTCCATTTTTGTGTTTCTCTTTAATGAGTGAGGCAAATATTTGAAGTTGGCTGGGCACGGAGAGCCTTGGCTGTCCTGTCTCTGAAAGGCAGCACCTCGCATTTGTGTGCGAAGGGATGCCAGACGATCTGGTAGGGATTCTTGTTTTCTGTGTGAGAGTGATTTCTACTGCTGTCATTCTTTGGGGAGAGGATGTGTCTGGATGTTTCAGGGTGTTAAATGGACAATGGAAATTTGAATGCGAGGGGAGAAATGCAAATAGCGACCTGCCATCTCTTTTAAACAATATAAATCCTGGTTTGCAGCAGACCAGTCATTCTTAAACTGTGATTCATGGGCCACAAATGGGATGGGGAGACTTTTTGAAATGGTAATACAAGCATAGTTAGTGAAAAGACGTTTAAGGTAGTTACCTGATGGTACAAATGAAAGGAAAACCTTTCGACAAGGGAACTTGGCTTTTTAAAGCTCCTTAGGTTTATTGATTTTGGGGATACACCCCCAACTGATCCCATTTATAGAGTATTTTTATAGGGATATGAGAGTTGTTAAAAACGTGAGTTTGAGTTTAGGGGCTGGATTGCTTTAATTCTGTTGTGGAGGTTTTTATTCATTATTACCTTAGTTTGGGGGGATTTGGGGCTTTCTTTTTCCCCATTTTTTCTTTCATTGCCATTTCTATGATTTGGATGAATAAGTTCCCAGGAATTTCATGGAATTACTTCTACAATTGCATCTATAAAACGGTGATCTGAGAAGTTTATTAAACATTTTCTTTGGCAAGCAAAGTTGCAAGGAAGAGATGTGGTTTGCTTATGATTCCTTTTAGAAATAGACTAACTGAATTTGTCAGATGATTTAATACATAAAATCCACAGCACTTCAATTGGCCTCCCTTTATTTTGTTTTTTAATGATATTAATGATTGGTACAAATACATTATTTAATATTTTCATATACTTGAAAACTAGAATGTGTTTAGTCCTGCCTCCTAACAGGTCAGAATTTGCAGGTAAATTTTACAGATGGAGCTTTAGAATAATTTTCCAGGAAGAAAGTGTGCATTTGTATAAGTAAATATTTTTATAGGAGCACATTTAAATTTATGAAAATGTGAGCCAATTACTGAGATTGTCTGAGTAATAGAATTATTATTATTTTCTATTATTTGTACATAGTCATCACTAGGTGGAGGCATACTTTACACATTCTATTGAGCATGTCGTCTGTTATGGATTGAGATGAATTGCATTGATACTGAATAGTTAAGTGAATGATATGCTTTTTAACCTTAAATGTTGAAGTAACCTATTAGAACCAAATGCCCAACTCTCAGAAAGACTAAGCAGACTTGTGCTTCAAACACTGCTACTGCTGAAATAAAAAAAAATATATCCTGTTTTAATTATGGGCTGTACAGAATTCCCTTGAATTAATTCAGAAACATTGTTCATGTGTGGTAAAGTTCAAAGGAGAAAACAAAGCAGGTGTCATGGAGAAAGAGATTGAAATAACAAACATCTAACCATTTCAGTGCCCCATTCTGCAGTACTTTAATCAATGTACAATGGTTTGGCTGTTTTTTTTAACTTCTTTTAGTTATTGTAGCAAAGTCCATTCACAGTGCATCCTTATTTTCTCACGGTACAGGACTACCTGCTACAGATGTTACCCTCAGTCAAAATCTAACTTGTACAAAGACCTATCTCCACTGATGCCAGTGCATTGACTTCACACAACTCCCCCAATTTAGACCAGGGGTAGATCTTGATACATTTGTGCAGGTACATATAACACTGTGCTTATGTTTCTCTCCTGTGTTTATGTGCTTATAGGGCAGAGTCTGTGCAAAGTGGTCCTTGGTTAGCACAGTCCAAACCACAGGTCTGAGAGGGCACAGAAGGAAACTCTTGCGTGTGAATGTGGGAGTCAGAGATCAGAACTGCCTCTTTCTCCATACTTTGGATGCTGTGTTATGACTCTTTGCAGCTTATAGCATCCACTGGCATTTTTTGTAGGAGAAAGAAGGCTCATGGTGCACAGATTGTAAAGAAAAAATCCACTTTATTCAGAAAATAATCCTTATCTTTTTGAGTAAGACACAAATTCTCTCTTAAACATGCTGCAAAATGTGGGGGAATTACAGTTTTACACCTCTGTCATTTTTGTCTTTTAGAGAATGGAATCAGGGTTGCTGAGAGAGATTTGTTTAGCTTTGTAGCTTCTTAGCCCCAAACTGGCATAGGGGACATTGCTGTGGCCTCAGGCTTTGTCACCTACCTTAGGATGCTCTGCCAGTGGGGTGGACTCTGCAATCCCTAGGGGCAGAGTCAGCCCTTTACACCCTGGGGCAAGTGCCTCTTGTCCCTTGCCTAAACAGGTCTGTAAAAACACTCTAATGCAGATGAAATATGCACACACACACCCTTTTTATTTTAATTTCTTGTATTTTTTTATGATTTGTATTTTGAATCACATTTTAATAATTATATTCACAATCTAAAATTAAATAAACATTTTGTTTAGTGTTCACAGAATTGCCAACCAACATTCAAGAAAGGATGTCCAGCAATTCATCAGCCTGTAGAAAATATTATAGCAATATTTTGAAAGGCATTGGTTATAGTTTTGTTTTGATTTATAGAATATAAATAATCGGTTTGGATTCTTCTCTTTCAAATAACTTTTTTGGAACTGAGAGTTTTGAATAAGTCCCTCAAACCAAGCTGTTACTCCTGGGAAATTCCGTAGTATGTTACTGGCACTAGAAAAATGCACACCTTCTGAGATAAACCCAGGAAAATTCTGTCAAACACACTGATGGGGATGCCCAAGTTTGGTAATACAAGTTCTGTTAGAAAACAATAGCAGTATGATTCAGCTGTAGATAGAGTGAAAAGGAACATGTTTTCACCATTGCATACATTTTTTTTTTTTTTAATTGCCATTCTAGGAACAAATACACTACATGATTAATTAAAAAGTGCAAAGTAAGGAACAAAAGCGAGTAATGTGTTGGAATATGACATAGACTTTACCCATGCAGGAAAGTGTGAAGAAATATGGTAAAATTGAATGTAAACAAAGAAATGAGGAAATTAAATGTGGGCGTGAAGAACTATGTACAGGGAGTAGGAAGAATGTAATCCGATAGTAGGAGATCAAAGCAAGGGAAGCCAATTTTTCCAAAGATTTAGTAGTAAGTTAGATGTAGCAAGGTAAAGGATCTGAACAAAGGGTCAGAATATCACAAATGGGAAAGGAGAAAGCATTAGATATAGTGAGGAGTGCACAATGTATTTATTTTGTTTTAAGCATCAGTTATTATCTCCATCTCCTAGTATTTCAGGACTCTCATATAATTACTAGAATTATTTTCTCTCTCTCTCTCCTGCACACACGCTCTGTCTCGCTCCCCCTTCCAGGCAACACTTCTCCACTTGCGCAGATTTGAGGGGGTAGGAGGATCTCAGGGGTTCTTTGCAAGATGCTCGTTTCCCACCGCAGAGTGTGGCATTGCCAGGACTCTTCAGGGGACTCTCTGCCAGCTATCTTTAAAAGCTTGCAGAGGAGTGGGAGAAGATTTGCATACTGCCCAAGCAGGGCCAGATTTGAACACCCCTCTCTGCTTAATAGTGCATTAATGAGTAAATGACACCAAAATCATTACAACTTCTGTGGAGTAGGTGCTGTGCTATGTCAAGCTATTAGGGTCTGTCCCTTATTTCTTTCCTCCCCCCCTTGTAAGATGCTCCCTTTTTAATTCAAGCTGCAATTTCTTTTCACCTGCATTTCTCCCACTCCCGAATTTTACCTTTCTCTGTTCTTGTTTTCGCTTACCCTCTATTTTACATTTTTGTATTTTAATAACATATTGTAAGTCATTTTTCTCCTGTTCTCAATGTGATGACAGTATATCCTGATGGAAAGATAATAATGCCCAAGGAGGTTTTCTTTTATGAATCTGCTGGTGTTACTTTCACATGCACAAATATATCATCTTGATTTCTAGCTCTTGGTCATTTCATTGCTCTTGTATGTTTTGCTACGAGATGTTTCCTGTAATTAAAAGATTAGGTTAAATAGATTATTTGTGCTGCCCTGTCTACATAAATGTTCTGTTTCTCTGCCTGTAGATACTGGCTTTTGTGTTTTAAGGCAATGTTGCAGTACATGAAGTTGCATCATGTCTCCTTTGTATCTAAGCTGCTGACTTATTGGTAACAGAAGCAATCAAAAGAGACATTTACCGCCATAGCCTTGTAGGGTCAGTGAATTAACAGGTGCCAATAAGTTCTAAAGAAGTGTTTTAATTGTTTCTGAAGTATTTAATTAATGGACTTTTTAGAGGAGTGGTGACTGAGCAGACATAAGGCTGATAAATATTTAATGTTTGTATCTAGGGAACTTTTTCTCCCTTTCGTGTAATTTGAGGTGTTTGGTAATGGAAAACAAAATCTAAACTGTTGTGTAGCATGCAGTCAGTGATAAGCTGCTCTTAGATTGTCCAGGGTTTAGACACCTATCAGGATTTTATCAATATGTGCTGTGATACTCCGCATTTATAGTCAGTCTGATTTAGAGAGCATTTTGGAATTGGGTTTCTCTGATACATCTAAGTGTCTATGTTAATATTTAGGGGCTATATCAAGCACCTCTATAAACTGAATTACTTAAATATTGAGTGTGTGCATGGCTGTTTACTTGGGCTGTCATGGTTTCAGAAACTACCAACCAACAAGTGGTAATTACTAGAAAAAGGACTCCAGATCCCAATACGCTTGTTGGTCTGCATGATATTCATGACACTTGCTTTAAAATATGATACCAGTAATCCTATAGCTATGTTTAAAACTATTTAATTTTTATTTGATTGTTATAATAGACTATTTCTCTTCCTGATATTTTCCTAAATTTACACTCCTTACTCTTTATAAACCTACACAAAGCTAAGAAAAAAACCCAAACAGATCCTCCCTATAACCAGTTATGTCTGGGCTATATTTGGCATTTGTGTATTTTCTCTTGTTGAATTCTTTGTTCTATTTCCTTAATTATTTTCTGTTTGTGGGTTTGTTTTGTTTTGTTTTGTTTTCAAACTTAATATCCCTTCCTTAAGGAATTATGTGTGGCCCCATTGATTAAAGACTGTTACCAGACTTCTTCATTGGTATAACTATTGCAGTTAATCAGCGCAGCTTTTGAAATGGTGGCATGATGGAGTGAAGCAGGCAGAGGGTATAACCAGAGTTCAGGGTGAGAGATCACTGGGATTTGTACGGATTAGTCAACCTGTATAGTCAACTGCACATTTCTCTCTGTTCCTGCCTCTTTCTCTTAGCTGTGACTAAATGAGCAATTGCCATCCTGCTTGTCTTCAAATGTTAAAGCATGGAAATGTCTCCAGCCAGTGGCTGAGTTCCCTAGTCGGGAGAGCTCTCCATTAGGTCTCATGGTTGGAGCAGGTCTGGATGTCCCATGGCACCGCTCATCTAAGCTTCATTAAGCTGTGCTCTGTGATGTGCCATTGCAAGTTTAGAAACACAAAAACAGTTGAGGAAATTGATTCTATTTGTTGTTGCAGTTCAATAGACCCCTGGTCCACAATGCTTGAGTACACCAGGCTGTTTCAGCAGAGTCACCTTTTACCATTAGTATAGCAATAGCCTTGTTATCAGTTTGTAAGAATAAATTTTGTCATATTAGGAAGCAGAACTTGCAAGATCACAGGATTGGGGAATGTATTATTGAACAGCCAGTGCTCTTGCTGGTGACAGCATGTGAGAGCAGCTCAATTTTGTTGATTTGGGGTGTCACTTCTAATTAAAATGATGTGCTATTAGAGTAACAAAAATGTGCTTATTATACAATGTCCAGGCCTCTTGACTACACACAAATTTAGCTACGAACACCAAGATAGGATGGTAACATTATTTTATGAATCGTTGAGCTAATAATAGGAAAAGATAGAAAATTTTGTCATGTGCTGCTCCCCACATGAGCAGGGAACAGAAAGCTTCCTTAGAAGTGGTTGATCTGGGGGGAATTAAAAAAGTCAGAAACTTCTGAAAGTATCTCTTATGTTACTTAGAGATTTGAACACATGTAGATCTATGGAAATGTGATACAGGGGCAAAATGTTAATCACCAAAAAGACTGAATCTTTGAGAAGGTATAGCTGATATAAGCTACCTAAGTATACTACGTTCCATAGTGCACTTTTCTTCCTTCTCTCACTTTTTAAACTGTCTTACTTCTACCACTTTTTCCTTCCCACTCTGTATCTTTATTAATTCCCTTACTATTTGCAAACCTTTTCTGAGGACTATGGGATGTGTCCATGTATTATCTCTGAGGATGATTAGTGCTGGGTTTGAAGTCATCTACAATATCTATTTTTTTTTTCCAGTTCTTTAACATGTGGAGAAGAATGTGCTTATAATCACTCGATGTAAAATAATTGGAAATAGAAATAATACTATAGCAATGACCAATGTATTTGTTAACTCGGGTGAAATGGTTCTGGTTTTCCGCTTAACTCAGTGAATGTGTACATGGCATGTAAAGGAAAGCAGTCATTTCTGTGAATTTGATGTATGCAAAACTGATAATGCAATTATTGCAAATGTAGCTTATATTTGCAGTGTAATTAAAAATACACATCTGCTTTTTTGAAAATGCAGCTCAGGTTTTTTTTTGCTTGTTTGTTTTTAGTCTTTTAGAGACAGTTGTGCCAATCTGAGTAAGTCATACAATAACTTCGTTTGGACAAACTCTGTTACTTTTTGCTCATAAATGCAGTTAACAAGTTCTTTTGTACTTCTTTGAGTGTTAATTGATGTAAACAAAGTCTGCATTTTATCTAATCCCACTGAAGCTTGTTAAAATTAGAGATGTGCCAAATTATTCCAAAGCAGGTTGTAAAGTAAGTGAACCATTAGATCCACTGGCTCACAAATGGCATAGACAATGTGTGCTCTGTTTGCTTCTTTTTCAGGGACTGTTTATGTCAGAACTTTCAAATCACAGTTTTTTGCATCTTTAATATTGTGTTTAGTTAATCGGTATGGCAGAAGTATGATACAAGCAGCAGGGCTGAACGTGACTAAAGCTGTTTCTAGAAAAGTCCATATATATACTTCTAAATGAACATACCTAGCTGCCAGCTCTGCTAATTTCTATATCCAGCGTTTTCTTTTCACAGAGATGCCCATTTGTTAGCACTTTCTCTTTACAGGGATTATGATTTGCAAAATTAGATATTACTCAGGTGCCAACGTGTTATTTTGGTGATGGGAATCTAATGTATAAGGCACCATGGCAACCTCAGCTAAACCTCTAGGGCACAGAGTGAGCATTATGGCATTATTTCCATGAAAAAGTTAATGGATTGATACAACTGCATGGAACTGATGGCCCTTCTCTCCTACCTTGATAGCTAGCTCCCACACCAGAAACTGTTCCCAAAAATCTTCTTCCTTGGGGCTTCTATAATTTTGCTCTTCTTCCACTTCTTTATCTGCTACTTTAGCTTGTCTGGAAAATTATTCTCTTCCATCTCCTTCCTCCTCTCCAGACTCCAAGACCTTTGATCCTGTGCTGGTACAGGACAATCCCATTTATCAGCACAGTTGAGATACTGTATCTGCACTGTAAACGCAGAAGTCTATGCTTCTGCTCCAGTCCTCATCTGTTTCTTGCCTTGAACACTGAGTGGGTTCTTTGAAGTCTTCTTCTGCTTAACCATGAAGACAAACTCAACATGCCAACTGCAGAGCTTGAAGAAGAGTTCTGCACTTGAATTCAGACATATGATGGTGGTCTTGTAGTAAAGCTCGCTTTACTTAATTTCCATATTTCCAGTGCTACTCAAGTCCTTTAAAGCTTTGTGTGTTGTCTCTCCCTTTATACTTTCACTGTAGTCTCCTAGTGATAGAAGTGATGGATTTGCTCCATGTGCACAACGTGCCTGACTCTATAAAGTACAAGACTGGAGATCTGTGTTAATACAAATTATAAAAACTTAATAGAAAGTATCCCTCTACCCTGTTTTTGAGTTTTGTTTACAGTTGTAAAAGGTGACAAGGAATGAATATCCTGTGATTTCATTTTTCTCAGGGCAATTGTTCCTCACCAGAAGTTTGATTCTTAAGTGCTAAATGTTATCTGCGGCAAAGATATTATATCTATGTACCAGGAACATACACTGCTGCCCTCAAGGTGAAGGAAAGCAAATCTTGAGAGAAGATGAGTGTAGTGCTGAGGATTTTCTTGGACCACAGAGGAGCTGTGGTACCTAACTAGGAATCAGATCCATAAATACCCTTATTGACCTACCTAGCAGTGACTGTTTTAGCTTAATCTGTAGGGCATTTTTCACAAGCAAAAATGTCTTATGGACAATTGTTTTATCAGGTAAAGCTGAGATAATATGGTGATGCATGTTAGACAAGACGCATCTCAAAGATCAATTTATATAGACATTTCTCTATCTTATCTTTCATAATTCTCTGTTTTTTTTTCTAGTTGCCAGCATGATAGTATCTAATCTTTCTAGCAAACAGGTGGCTCTTGCAGCATGCTTTACAATCAGTCAGACTTTGGCTCCATCTAATTTGCTTAATCATATTAATTAATTACTTTTGTAAATGTCAGAAAAGTTCAGCACACATTTTACTTTTTTTAAAGAGATTTTTGAAGATCTTTCTAGTAAATATGTAACTTTGAAATATCTGCAGTATTCTTACTGAAACTCAGATTATTCATTACAAGTAAACTATTCATCTTCCTCAGTCTTCTTTCACTTAGCAAATTGACTTAGATATCTATGAATTTATTTCAGATTTTATGACAGTTTAATCAGGTGATGCCAACCAATTTCAGCCGATGACCTGTTCTGCTGGTTGCTAATTTATTTGGTAGTTGCAGTGTGACGTTGTTGCATTCAACATAACCTCTGATTGGAGAACAAAGTATTTTTAATGGTAGGTAAACACTATAGACCAGGAATGATTGGCTTTTGCACAAGTGCCTTTTACTTATGTATACTAAAACTTGTTTGCTGAAGAGGGTTTTTTCAAGTATTAGAAACCCCAGAAGTCAATTTCAGGGTAGGTAATGGAGAAGGTCAAGTTACCTTCTAAAGTTAGAACTTATGTAGGTGTTCTGAGCAGTCTCTATTGAATAGTGCTATTTGTGAACCAAAATTGTGACACTGGTCTTTATTTAATTAATAATATTAGTCTGAGATTGAGAATAGTCAGTACAAAGGTTGATAGTTTTTTGCAGTACTGTTTTTCTACCTTTTGCTTTGTTTCATTTTGTTTTATCTGTGTTTGGATGATATGTGGCTGTTTAGTAAGGCTCAGGAGAGAGGTCAAATCGTAGGTGATGCTTTGAGTGACAGATCCAAAAATAAAAAAATATTGAGACTATATAGAAGTCTACAATCACTGAATAGTAGCAAGCCTAGGTGAAATGAAGGAAAACAAATGTTCCTACCTCAAGAAGCCTTGGGGAATCAGTTGAAATAAAGCCTAATTTACCAACAAATCTCCAAATGGTGCTTTTCCTTGCATCTGACCATCTTGTACACTTACCATAATTTCTTTGTGCTAACACATTTTTTTACTAATGGCATCTGATGCGTGCAGTCTCCACTGCCAGTCTGAGTGTAGACAATGTGGTCCAGATGTGCATTGTAAGATCACTGTCCTGCAGCAATAAGCCCTTCTGCTCCCATCTGTAACAATATTTAACTTTGAAGAGGTCAGTGATGGTTACTAAGAATTTCTCCTTTCTTTGGTCTGCATGAAAGCTTGAGACATTTAGACTAGCTATAAGCGAACAGAAGAAGCTTAAAAAAAAAAAAAAGAAACAGAAAAAAAGTTCTGCCTCATTATATTTAGGTTAGTCATCAGCTCTCCTCTTAATTAAAGATCAAGCCAACAAAAAGAAGCAACTGTGTCTGTATGTATACAGCTGTACATGTTTACACATGTAAGTGCACTCTAATGACATTTCCAGGTTGCAGATCCTGATGCCAGGAGAGAATTAACTAGGCAGAGGTGACCTTCTTATCATTTCTTGGTGGTTTGCTCACTGTAGTAGCTAGCTCAAATGACAAGGGCACTATCTATACAGGTATATGTATATGTATATATATATATATATATATATCTGTCTTTACAAAGAAGTAGTCCATGAATTTAGGCCTGGAATTGTTAGCAAATTTTTTAGTCATGTTGCCTAAGCCTGGTAATTCATCCAACCAGTATGTTTTGAAGAAATATAATTTTTCTACACCCTTTTGCAAAGAAAGGCTTTTCTGGTTCAAAGTGAAGTAAGTGCTCAACACCAGCGGTATAATCCATAGCAGCAAGCTGCAGCTGGCATATAGCCCTAATGCTTTTATCACCATCAGGTTTATTCCCACACCATAGATGCTGCCATCTCAGAAACAGTCTTACAATGTAATCCTTTAAGGATTTCATTGTTATATGTGTGCTTGTGCTGCTGTACTATTAATACTGTTCAAGCTACTAGTTTGGATAATATCTTCTAATTTCCCAACTATTCATGGAAGTTGTAGACATTATAGAGAGAAAAAATAAGCTGAACATGAGCATAAGGGTTTATCTTAATTGTCTAGGATTTTGTCCCTTTAATTCTGAGAGATAGCTGTGTGTGTGATTTTTATGATGAAACCAAATGAAGGTTATATCAGAACTTGGCCTCTTTTACTTTAAAGTTCACTAAATCTCACCAGTCCTTCAGTGAGCATGGGGTAAATTTAAGCAGAAGAAGGCAGATTTTGTGTGGATCTGGACCAATTGATGTTTTTTGGCAGAAACAATAGAAAACATATTACACTGTGTTTTTATGTTTGTTTCCTCACACTGTGTGGTTTTGTCTGGTTTCTCTGCAAGCAAGGTTCAAGCTGGCGAGCCATGCAGTTTCCTTTTGATTTCTTTGTTGTTCATTTACTGGAATTTGAGATTGGAAGCAGATACAGTGGATGCAAAACCAAGCGAGCCAAGATGTTTTCAGTCTGCCTGTGCAGCCCTGTCTAAAAGATCAAGTCATTGAATTTTATACAACAGTGATATTAAGCTAATTCTTCCAACTCTTCTGGAATGTATAAATGTATATTTCCATTAGGATGGATGTATTCACATAAACTAGTTATTTTAATATTCTTCTGAACTGGAATGTAATTACTCACTCAAATTAACCTTTCAAAATATTGACTAAAAGGGTTATGACATTCTGATCCTTCATAAGGGTATGGTCAACAATTCAAAGTTTGTCAAGATTCAAGATGTAAGCACATGAAATGGAGTATAAACACAGGTTACGTATACTCCATCTGCAGCAATAATATTTAAAAAACTTAATCATTATAATATTGCTTGACAGAATAGCAAAAGATAAACTAATATTTTTAGTTCAATTGCATAAAAATATTTTAAAAATAGTACTCACCATTTGATCATGCATTATTTTCCTGATGAAAGAACATGTGGAAACTGTGAGAAATGATAATCCAACATAAAATATACAAATGTACAAATTTCATGCAAGTGCTCTAGACAAGTCAATATGGCAACCAGTACAACATAGCCTGCTGCTCACTAGCATTCTTTCAGGATCAGATCTTCCTTTTTTTTTCATATTTTTAAAATATATTTGATGTCTACATACAGGTCTAGGCAAAACACTGGGGCACCAGTGCCTTCACGTCTGAAGTCTTTGTTCAGCATCTGGCTCCCACCTGCTTGCTTCATGTAATTACAAAACTTCAAACACTGTTTGATTTACTCATCTCCAGACTTCTAGGGCTCAAAAGATAGTCCTTGTGCTCCTTTAAGAGCCTGCCATGTTCATCATTGGCATTGTCGGATTTGGAGATTTCTTGCAAGCCTTCTTTCTCCTATAACCCTGTGCTTCTGCCACACTTCCTGAGCAGTGCAGGATGAGTGAGGTGAGGGTGAGCTCCAAGACCAAACAGCTCTCCTCCATGTGGACATAGACCAGTATGGAGCTCAGAGGAAATTTTTCCTGTTTTTTCCTTTAAGAGAAAGAAAAAAAAGACCCTCTTCATAGCTAAGAGGACCACAGTGCTTTATCTGTTGTCTGTCCCACTTTATATACTTACCCCACGGTCTTATACAGGTGACTTGGTGTGAGCAAAGATGCTGAGCCTTTCTTCCTGTTGGAGTAAGATACTGGGATCTCCATTCTTCTAGCTTGAGAGAGAGGAGTTTTGTAATCTTCAGCTTGTGAGATTTGTTGGAGAGCCACCTGGCACAGTCAGGATCATCCATCTCCATTTTTTTTGCTGCATGGAGCTGCTGTCACTTTGAGCTTCCACTGTATTTTCACAGGAATTAGGGAATGCTCCTAGATATATACTGGTGGTCAGAGGAAGAAGAACAGTTTCATAACTATAACTGTTCCTCTTCAAAGTGTATTTACTCACATTGCCAGCCCTCCTCAGCGTGGTATTTCTGAGCTTCAGGTAGCAAAGCTTGTTCCCAGATAGTATGAAAATTGTGCAGGGCTGCGCATGCTTGGACACATCTGCTGGCTACTTAAGAATTTAAAAAAACCCTGAATTTTAGAAATAAGACCCAGACTCTGAATACATGCAGAGTAAACATGTCTCAGAGAACAGAAGCTGCAGGTGAATAGTCTTTTTTCTGTTTGTGCATCAACTAGAGATACATATATGCTTTGTTACAGAGGTGTTACTCTTTAATGTTTTGGTTGCTTTCCTTTAACTCATGATGATTTAGAAATGTTACATAGATGTTGTGTTGTAACAAAAAAATATTTAATCTTAAAAGAAAATTAAAAGCAAACTTTCCTGAAAATGTTATTTTCCTGTATAGATTAATGTGTCAGGCTAATGATAAATATCAGCAGTATTTTCAGAGCAAAAATACTTTAGATAAAGTGTAGAAACAAAGAAAATACATTGAGTATGTTAGGATATGAGTGAGTTAAGAGTCTTTGATAGTGGTTACTCTGCTAGTCCAAATAATGACTAATTACCATGGCAATCCTTATGTTCTGTGCCATACGGCCCTCACCATTCTTACTTAAAAACACTAATGGCAAATATACATTGCAAACAGATGCCATGTGCACATATTATTTGAAAAGACTTTTAGGAAAACAAGATTGCTGGTCGTTGGATAGAAGCAGAGCAATTGCACTGCAGGATGGCACAGCACCAGTGATTCCCATCCCACAAGAGAGTCCCCATCTGTGCCACCACTGCAAGAGGACTGGGGATAGATTAAGAGAGAAAATACTGGCTTGGATTTGATCACAGATCACCCTCTCCAGGTAAAGCTTTTCTGTGACACTAGCAAACGTTGGTCTTAAAATACTAGGTCTGAACCGGCTGAGCTGCTCCTAATTAGCCTCCAGCTGATAGTGGTCCTCAGTTCCTGGGAAATAGCTTTGAAACTGAAACTGTTAGATGGTTTGGGATTCCCTGTCTGGGGATTGTCTGGAAGAACAACATTTTAGGTTTTTTCACCCCCAGAAACACTTGTTTCTCTGCTTACTCCCAGCTAACTTCTGCTTAGCAAGGCCTGCTTGTCACTGGCTAGACCATGCGAGTCCATGCCAGTTCAGGTCACTTTATGGTAGCTGTGAAATAAAAAATGAAAACTACAGTTTTGTAATCCAGGATGATGCAGCTGTGCTGTGAATAGTGGGGGGAAATGAGGATTGTGCTGCTACACAAATGCTACCCAAGTACAGCCTCAGTGTGCACAAGTATTCCATGAAGCAGTGCTTCTGGGCAGGCTGTACCCACCCCAGTAATCTCACACCTGTGTAATTCCAGCAGAGGCTCAGTGTAAAACTTTGACTCCAATAACAAATCAATTGAGGAAGAAAAATTAGCCTACAGAAAACAGGTATCTTTTGAACAACAAATGGTCAGTAATTTGAAGAAGTGTAGTTAAATTCTGGCAAACATGGTACCCATGCTTGCAGGAACACCTTGCTGTAAAAGAAGAAAAGAAGGAAAGGAAAAAATAAAAGGGAAAAAACCCTTGGCTTTCAAAATATTGCTCTGGATCTTATCACTGTATTCTGTTTAATCATCACCAAACCTTGTATAAAATGAAAACAGAGGTCTCTTTTAGACCTGATCTGGAGATCAGGGGTTTTGGTCCAGAGAATCTGCATAAATGCTCAACCTACTGGGAAACTGCCAGCATGTGCAGCATCTTCCACCACGCAGTTTAGCCATGCTGCTGGCAGCACTGGTTGGTACCAGGAACTGGAGAGGCTGTGACCACAGCTACTGCCCAGCAAATTCAAGGGACACACCACCAGTAGCTTGGCTGTGGTGGCCAGTGGCAGATCCCTACCACTTGACACAGCATAAGACAAACATGTCAGAAGAAAATTGATATGAAAAGCAATCTGTGAGCAACCTTCTGCATTTAGAAAGTTTCTCTCTGGTATCTCTGCCTTTTTCCTGTTTTGTGATTTTAGCAGAATTAAGATATTCTCTTTGGTAGCCACAAAATTCCATGAAAAATCCTCAGTAATATGAAAGTTTGTATCTTAAATACTGGTGAAAATTATTTCTATTTAGAACTGCCTCTTGATAAGTTAATACAACCACTGCAGTGTCAAGGCATTTATAACCAGTGACTCTATGGTAATTCCTGAAGCATCATGAGATCTTGATTAATGAAGCATGGCTAAGAACTTGCCAAATTTAATGGAGTAAACATATCAAACAGAATGTTTTTCTTCTTTTAAAATATGAAGTTTTCAAGGCATTGAAAGAGAAAGGCCTACTGTGACCTTATAATTATTCAAAGGGGCACCTTTAGGGTATCCAAATGTTTTAAAATCTGATCTTAAATTTCCCCTAGCTACCTGCCCTTCCTGTCCTGCATGTTAGCCCTACATTTTTATTGCTCTCTAGCACTGGACTACTGGGCTCCTTAGAATCATGCTTAGGCTACACATTCTTCCAGACAGTCTTTCACACTTCATAAGGCTCTGAACTATCATTAATTAGGAGGCATTTCCTCCTGAAAGTCCTCTATATCTCTCTGATGGTGCATGAAGAGATAGATATTTCCTCACCAAATGAATAGTTTCTCCCTGTGGGTCATTATCATTATGGGACAGCGAAATCTGTCCTGGTGTCACTGAACATGGGTACATAGAGTAAGCTTACGGAAAACGTTTGTGTTTCCAAAGGCAAAGAAGAAGTGTTTTGTTTCTATATGATTTTTTTTGTGTAATATCTCTGCTTAGTCAAGCCCTACCCATGCCACCGTCAGCTGCTATTATTTTTTTTTAACAAATTCCATTATTTATGTTTCAAGTTGCATCTTTTATAAAAGGTCCAAGAGTCAATATGACATGTTATTATTTTCAATACATTCAATGTTTAACCTTCATTCCTTTTTTTTTTCTCCCTGTTTTAACTTAGGGTGAAAATATTGCTGGATAATTTACACTGTTAATACTTTTAATGCTTCTCTGTATGGAAGCATACCACCTGGTCTCGCCACGCTATCAATAGGCTGAAGTCCAACTTAAAAAGGCTTTCTTTTCATAAACCTTGAAGACATTTATCTATGTTATGTGCATTCAGATACTTAGGAATCTTTTCTTATCTCTCCCACAGGACATTATGGGATATTTTCCTTGTGTATCTTAGTGGGATTGTTCAGCATCATACCCATTCAATTCACCTCCAACTTCACCTGAAAGGCAAAATCCTTAAGACCTTGACACAATACTGATAAATACATGGAATTATTAAAGTTGCCATCTCAGCAGAATAAGATTGCTGCTGCCTTTGTTCTCAGGGGAATATATATTTCACCCAGTAGCAAGACACCCAACTGCTGCTACAATCAAAACTCTCTGAAATGCCTTTAAACTAATCATCTTTGAACATAAGCCTTTGTTGTTAAATCAGGGACCTTCTAGATACAAGACACAGAAACCTTTTTTTTGTTTTTTATCCACCTTGCACAAAACAACTTTAAGCCTGTCACCACTGACAGTAAGGTTCAGTGATCTGTCAACATTCACCCCTGATAAAGACAGTGAGAGAAATCTGTGGCTCTGGAGAGTTCAGTAGAGACCAAACAGTATGTTTGCAAAAGAGCATTTTTATATGTTTTCTTGTGACAGCACTAGTTTAACAGAAAATAGTTGGAGTGTGCCAAAAAAGGGTAAAAGAAAGAAAAAAAAAAGGAAAAAGAAAGAGAGAAGTAGTAAGTTAGGCTAGCATGACATGATGGATCTGGGCTATGACAAACAGAATTGGAAAGAAACTTCCCTGGGGATCAACTATACCAGGTTTTCTGAATTGTATTTCTTGATTTCTTACTGTGCAACAGTGCTTTTTAGTGTTAGATTGACTAGGCTTCAGAATATTTAAAAAATTGTACAAATCAAAATCCATGTAGCTTAAAAATGAAAGATGTAAAAGGTTTAGGGGTTTGATGTATTGAAAGGCATTCTGTATTCCCTCATGTGAGTATTAAATGTACACTTTGTCTGTTTGATGAATTTTAAATCTTTGTGGATTGCAACATGCACCACAGCAGTTTAGGGGGTATAAACCTTGGCTGAAAAAAATGTGTAAAGGATGTGCTGTGGTCAGGCTTCAAACTAAGCTATTCTTCACTTTTTCTGATTTTCCTAGGTGCTGCAATACATACTTAATTGAATTTATAAAGAGCAAAGTAGGAGCAGTTGGGGAAAAATCTTGAAAAATTCCTCTTGGAGCCAACTAACCCTGACTATATTAAAGGCAGGGAGATTTCATCTTGTTTTAATTTTAGTGTACTATGAAAAAACAACAAAATATTTATGAAGAAAGGACAGGCAAAAGGGATCAGAATATTTTTGTATAATAAATGCCTTTATTCAAACTTGCTGTCATGTCAAACAAGGGTCTTACTTGGTGACAAGCAATGTGAGGACAAAATGCTTTAGGGGCTTGAAAAATAGCATTAGATGACATTCACCTCCAAACCTCCTGTTTCTAGGTGCCTCAAGAGAGACAGGTAGCATAAGAGGCCACCAATACATGTTTTACTAAGCTCTGTTATGTCTCCTACTTTAATCCTGCTTTCCAGTGATCAAAATATCCTCCTCCACTGCAGCAACTTTTTCTACAACACACTTCTAAAGTGGTCATGAGCACAAAACTCTAAGACGTGAAGCGATAGGTTATGAAATCTAAGTGTCATATCTGTGCTTTTATGAGGATGGTTTTGAAGGTGTGTCATAGGTGTGTCATAGGTATGTCAAGTGCAGTTGAAGAGCTGTTGTCACTGGGAAGAGTCAGCTAGATCAGTAGGAGTAGAGGATGAGGGTGAAGGAGGGAAGAACAGCCCAAGCCTTTCTGTAAGTTTGGTTTTGTTCAAATCAAAACAAATTGGTTCCAATTTCCTCTCTCCTCTTGAAAAGTTCAACTTCTTTTCTGCTTTAATATTGAAATGTTTACTGTAACTTGAACTTGTGATATCGAATTATGAATTTTTAGGGGATTTGAGAAAGAAAGACTCGTGATTAAGCTCTAAGCAAAATATCTTGTGATCACATAGAAATCTAATGGTAGGTGCGGGGCTGAGCCTGAACAGATATCAAGTGGTAATAAATGTACACAAGGCTTATTTTTCAGATCTTGCTGTGAACATTAATTGATTAATATTCATAGCCATTTCCTGATATAGAAAGGTATCACTGAATTTGTTCACAGCTGGGGAAATCAAAGACGTAAATATATTGGGGGTTTTACTAGATGATCTCCAGAGGTCCCTTCCAACCCTAAAATTCTGTGATTACCAGGAAAAACAAAAGGTGTTAAACACCCAAAAGAGTTACTCTTTCTAGATCCAAGGCCATGTAGGTACTACAAAGTAGCAGGAGTCTTCAGCTGAAGTATGCCCTATATGCGTGTGTGTATATATACATACATATATATATATGTGTGTGTATGTATATATATATATATATATACCAGCATTAAATTTTAAGCGGCATTAAAAGTCTTCTGCTTTCCATAACCTTCCAGCTTGTATCATCAAAGGTCACCTGTGAGATTATAAGTAAATTCGGGACTCTGTGAGGGGGATAGTGGTGCTGTTGCCAATTGCTTTGACTCGCATTATCAGGCATGGTACTGCCAATCACTATGCTGATGCCTGTCAGATTTCTGCTGCTGCCAAGCAGAATGTAAAATTGACAGGGAATATTACAGCGCTCATCAAATGCTGTGAGATACCTCTGTCTTGGGAAAAGCAGGCACCTGTGGTTACAGACAAGGATCAGGGCTCAGGAGCACTCTGTTGCTCCCTTTATATTTTTTTTAAGCTTATTTATTTTAGAAATTAAGTGTACAGTTCACCTATATTGGTATTCTGATTATGAAATGGATATTTCCACAGATTGAGCTAGCATCAAGTATTTTTTCAATGCAAGGCTTATGCAGATATGTGAAATAAAACCAGAATGGGATTAAATTTTTGACAGTGGAAACAATACTCATTAATTCTGTAGTCTAAAGTTGAGAAGTTGATCTGTATCTTTTTATAATATGTTCCGTGGTCAGTTCCAAAAATCTGTCTGTGTGTTTCTTTTTATTTGACATGGTTTCTCAAATTTCAGGAAGTTCTTTTCCACCTATTGCTGTATACTTAGGTCTTTCTGCACTGAACCAGGTTTTATATTTGTACAGCTATCTATAGAGTGGTTCATTAATCATCTGCAAAACGCAGGGTTTCGCAAATGTAAAATGCACAAGAACTAGAGTGAGCTGGACTTGTGCATTTCTAATAGGACAATAACATGACAAAAATACTTTGCCATTACAACCTGACACTATGTTTTCTGTAGAGCAGAGAAGACTCATGAATACATTTCAGAGAAGTCAATAGCTTCTGCAGCTATAGAGAATTATTTAATTAAATCTGGAAGCTTTTGAGGAAGTCATAAAAATGAGGTTAATATGTCAGACTAATAAATTCTGTATAATTAAGCTCCCCAAATATAGAAATTTCAGAACACGATGCTAAACATAACACAGTAGGGAGATCAATTTGTTCAATCTTAACACTGTTGCATTGTCTCCAGGAGCATCCATTGGTGTCACAAGATTATTATGACAGCACCATTAAATCCCATTCAAATGAATGGGGAATTAGTGTCATGATGGTAACAGCTGCAGCTAAGAGCTGCTGTCTGTGATCAGTAGTTATTTTCAAAAACGTAGATATTTTGCTATTATAATAATTATATTTTCTCTTTACATATGTATACAGTGCAATGAAGAAACCTGGGTTTTCAAGGCACAGTGAAAACCCACACAGCAAAATGTAAGATCTATGGTGGTGTTATTCCTCAAAATTTCACCGTTCCAGCTCCATTTGTAATATTTTTTCCAGGTGTGTAAAAGGCCTTGGGTGAACAGATATATAGCTGGATTTTAGCACCATCTATTGATAACTTGTATGTTACCGCCATTTAGTCTATTTCCACTTTCCCCATTCCCAGAGGACAGATCATAAAAGACTTTTGGTCAGTCACAGCAACCGTAGTAATGGTAGGATGGAGATGATATGAATGGCAAGTAGAAATGAATTTAATGACTTAGAGTACTCTGAGCAACTGGTTTGATACATGTCCACCCTTGATGACCTTCCATCCTTAGTTGCAGCCATAAAGCACATCTCCATCTGCCTTTTCATGTGCTGCTGTACAGTTTCAAGAGAGCATGTCTGTTAAAAGTACTCATCTCCTAGCATTACATACCACAATTTTTCTTAAGTCCTAATGGATTCAATAGTGACTTTAGGATTTGAAACTTTAAACAGGTTTTCTCTTATATACTAAACATTGAGATCACTGCAGATCTGTGAAGAAACATATTTAGTTTTATGGTTATATATTTCACATTTATTATTTTATTTCATAGCAACTGAAAATACTTTATTGATAATATCAAAAGAAAGTTGAGAGTTCTTTATGCAGAGATCCATGTCTGAAACTTATCTATCCATATCTAAAATATAATTCTACATGATTTCCAGGGCAGATTTAGATTAGTATGCATCTATCAAGACCAAAATAAAAGGCTAGATACATTTAATACTTTAACTGCTAGGCTGGGGGTGTTGCAGAGTGGTTATTTTGAAATCTGTGTTGGTTTATGATTAATAGTATATGTAACTATCTCAGTGTGACCACAACTTTATGTTTTTTTAGTGGTTTTTAAGCTGAATGGCTGTTTTTCTTCATAATGAAGATTTCAACTTCTAATTTAAATAGTTTGAATTACTTACTACCTGTGTAAACAATTCACATTCTGCCCTAAAGGATTTGGACATCATAACAGTGCAGTATAGTGCACTATTACGTGAACTTTACTGCACTATTAAAGTGGTAATGCCACTTTAAAGTGGCATTGTGCACTTTAAAGTGCACTATTATGTGCACTTTGCTGCACTATTAAAGTGGCAATGCCACTTCAGTCCATTTACAAGGAGTAAAATGCCACTTTACTCCTTGTGCACATGGCATGGCCCATCACTCATCACCTGTATATATCCTTTCTCACACAGTCCAACCTTCTACAGTATTTCTCCTTCCTGCACTTCAAATAGTTCAGATTGCTGAGACTTAGGAGGTCATTCATTCCTGCTGCTTCCTTTGGGCATGTTAATGGCCACTGCGCTTTTAGGAGAAAACCTGTAATATGAGACTTACAGTCATACTCCTGGACATTTGGGAACAATAGCTCTTATACGCAATGGAAAGTAAGAGCCTGTTATAAACAAATTAAATACTGTTTTTAAAAATACAAATATTATTATCTGCCAGAATTATGCCAATCACAGGGAACCAGCTGGTGGTAGAAAGTACAATACAAGGTATGTTCTAAATAGGTATACTGTGCATCTCTCATGTAAGTGTTCTTTTATGAAAAGGCAGTCTGTCTGGGATACCTAGATTGAGTTTCTTCTAAGGCAGCTGTTTTAGAGGATACAAGCTATTTCTCTCAGCCACCTGTTTCCTTTTATTGTGTTAGCACTTGAGTTTGTTGGGCCAGCCTATGTAAAGAGATAAGGCAGAGTTGCTGTATTTTGTTTATAAGGGCATACTTGTTCATGCTTTTAAATACTAGTGGAAGGACTTCAGCAGGGTAACCCCATGTGAATTGGATGAAGCAGCTGCTTTTAGTATTAATTTCAGTTACTTGTGGGTTTGTGCCTTGGCACACCACCATGTCTTTTTTACTTGCCTTGACTATTCTATTCTATGATTCTGACATGAGAAGAGAGTTAAACTAATTTTATCTTTTTAAACTGCTGCAGAACCAAAGGGGAAAAAAAAATCTACACTTTAGAATAGAGAAGTATTCATCAAGGGTCTTCAAACCAGCACCTTGCCTTATCATTGCTTGTGCCTTGTGTGGTCCTTCACACAAAAACAGTCTGATTATTTTTCTTCTGTTTTGGTATATTTTTCCTCAGGCTGCCTTGGTGAATCCTTATATAAGGTATATCGTAAGAGTACAGCAAGTGTCTATTGGGAGAGATGGGTTTGGTGGTTGTGACAAAGGAGCTCAAAACACTGCAAAAATATTTGTGTAGCTGCAAACAGAAACTATTTTGTCATTGATAACATAAAGTATGCTTGGCAATATTCAGAAATACCACCAAATCATGAGTAAAATAGCATTCAGATTCCTGTGAAAATAGTCCTGCCATGTACATCACAAATTCAATATACAGAAAAAAGAGTGTTAACTATTTGTTGAAGTGTCATTTACATTAATTTACCCCAAAGAACCCGTAAACAAACAAACAAGCAAACAAAAAAACCCAACACTTGGGCATTTAAAAATATGAATGTGGCAGCATGAGTGTAGATTTTATAACAATACCTGCCTATTGACACTGGTAATGTCCTCTGACTGAATTTATGCTCATTACCCTAAAAAAAAATTCCCCCAAAATAAATAAACAAAAAAGTCGTTGATTTTTCTCATGCTTTTTTAATGTTTTAAAAATCTCAAAGAACTTCACTCTACTGCTTATGATTCTTGATGAAATCATGCAAACACAGCCAGTTTGATGCTATTTTTTTGTTTACAGTATTGCTGTGTTGTTTTGGTTAACAGAATGAAAAACAGCACAGTTAGACTACTAGTAAAAATGTTTTATTCTTAGTTTGTTTCATCAATAAAAGCTGACATTTTTGCAAGAAAGATGTTATACTATTGGAATTAACTCTTAGTAAATTGTAAATAATTGTATTATATTGGTATGTTATCATGAAGATTAGAAATCATTTCCTACAGAATCATGTTCTTGCTTTCTCAGCACTGTTTCAATTGAAAGGAATTTGAATGAAGTGCATCTCATTACTAACACAAAGTAGATGGAGCTTGAATAATTTTTATATTTATTTTCCATAGATAGCTATTGCATTTCTTGTCCTATCCATCCAAATTTTATAAAATAAGTTGTTTTAACCCATTTTTTTGAGAGAAGCAATGAATTTGGTTTTGCAGAATAATACATCTGAATATATTGTAATATGCATAAAAATCTGTTAACACAGTTATTTATACAAAAAGTGTAGCTGCCTTACCTTTGATTTAATTTACATACTTTATTTGCCTTCTGACAAGTTCTTCCTTTGCCTTTTTTTATTTATGTGCCAAAAATATGTCTTTTCAGATAAGTCAACTGAAACTTTAATGTATTGTATATTTTAAAACTACATAAAATGTTTTATGCATTCACTAGTTTTCTCCCACAAGCATTTGTTAAAGGTGATGCTATATCAAGATTAGACATGTTTTACCACTGATAACAGCATAATGACATTGTATTTCTTAAATATTATGAGCAAATAGATGTGTTCTATTTTAAAGCCTAAGCTGACATTTAGGTTGAATTATCAAGCATTAAAAAAAAAAAAAAAAAGAAAAAGGAAACAAAAAAGATGTTACTTGAAGTTTAAAACTTTGTCAGCCTTTGTTTTTGAAATATAAGAATTCAAGCCCACACCCTGAGAAAGAGTTTGATGAATTTACTTTAAGTATGTAAAAGATGTGAGCAACATAATTAATTTTCCATTCAAATGTGGAAAACAATAAAAGTTTCCAATATGTAGTTCATAGGCCGTAACTCACATCACTCAGCACTAAAGCAATAAGGAATAAAGTGTTGATATAAAGACCTCCAACTCTGGAAATATCAACTTAACCCTTGCAGGTCTATCTCTACACTTTGCTACTGTAAACATAGTTTGAATTTACATAAGTCACCATTCATATTCTTGTGAGTTCATAATATAAATAATGCAGAAAATCTCATTCACTTCCCTAAATTATGCTAGTCATTACAGATGATTCATGTAAGCATTAATCTCTTGGATGTGGCAGAAAACTAGGGAGAAGAAACTACCTATCATCATTTGGAGTTAAGAACCTGCTTCACATCTCTAAGCTTTGCTTGAAATGCTTGCAGTAATTGGGTGTGCATTTCTTCACTCTCCTGTAATCCAAGTGCTAATATGGGTTTCTCTGTGATTTTCTCATGCTAGAAAATAAAATTCCTGGATATATACTGAAGTAACAACATGCCTGGGGCCAGGATGGTGTCATGCTGCATCACAGCAGCCTGCAAGCTTGAGGAAAATATCTACAAATCTCTTTATTTGTTGTTTCAGGGTTATATGATGAGGGGATAGACTAAGCAAGCAAATGCTTAAATATTTGTCTCCTAAAAAAATTTAGTGTAAATTGATTTATGTCTCTGAAGGCCAGGCTTGAAGATGCTGGCTGCCTCTTACCTTAGAAAATCTTGTCTCAAAAGAGACTCAAATGCTCTCAGGATTAGCTTTATAATTCTGTATATTTGGTGAGAAATACACAAAGATGTAGGGCATTTACAGGTTTCTATAAATTTCCACATTTTTGGCTTTCTCCTTCTTCTGCTTCACAAGTGTAATCTTCATCTGAGCTGCTTCACCTTTTCACCTTCCAGGTCCAAAAAAAAGGGCTAAGGGCAAACTTTCAGGTTCAAACAGTTGGACATCATGTAAGTATTGGGTTTGAGCCATAACCTTGCTGTCTCTACCTGGCAGCAAACTCATGCATGATGTTCTCCAGGATAAGGCTACTGGTAAAAGATAGAAGAAATTAGCTACTGAAACCACTGATGCAGTTTGTATTTTGATGATGCTCTAATCTCTTTTCAGTCTTAGTAGCTGTGAATATATTTAGTGCTTGGTCTTTCTTGGGTTGAAACAGTTCATGGCAGGGAGCAGGCTCTGCTGCACAAAGCTAGGCTCCAAAAGGCTCAGGGTACAGGGTAGAAGAATCAGCAAGGCACAACAGGGAGCAAATACCTAACTCGGCATTTCTCTGCCTGCTCAGAAAAGTAGAGAAAGACACACTAGAAAATATATTGCAGTCATTAGTCATATATATTAGGAGTTGGACATTTATACCTGATGTTCATTAATAGTTGATGGGTATATATAATACATTGCTGGATAATTATATTTAAAAAGCTTTAAAATATTCTCCATATTCTCCTTTTTTTCTTTTTTTTTTTTTTTTTGAAAGACAGTAGTGGCATAAAAACATTGGTTTTGCTAATAGCAAATGTAAACTATACCCTCTTTAAAATCAGTCTCTAAATCTATTTCTTGGGCAGTGGTTTTGTAATATTGACAATCCTGCCATATTCTGGACTCTGCATTAGCTTAGGAGTATGCCAGCTTCAAGTTGGAAGATGAAGGAATACAAAGTAGGGGATTATTGTAAAAAGAAATGTAATTCATACTGCTATAAATAGTGCTCTTAAGAATCAGATGTGTAAGCAGGTAGTTTCTGTGGGGTTTGCCACTGAATCCAGAAAAAGCTCAGAACATGCGCATTATCACAAAAGACCTTCAGGAATGGCATGTTCATAGGAAATGTGCTACTGTACAGATAGCACAGACCTTTTCAGGTAGATACTAGTTTTACATTTAAACAATCACCTCTCAAATATATTTAGTATTTGAATACTTTGTGTCTCAAATTTCAATTCAAAATAAAGATATTCATTGTAGTTTTTACTTAAGCCAACTCATAATATTTTCTCACATTTCCTTCTGACACTGAATTCAGACTTGGTTTTGAATGCCATAAATTTTATTTGTGAAAGCTTTTAGCTTAATTTTATGGATTATATGGTATTCTTCACTACGAAGTTTTAAAAGATACAAAATAAAAAACCTTGCTCAAATGTAGAAGTTATTTTTGCAGTAACGTATGTCATGATTTTTAAACATTCAGGCCTTTAAACTTTTTTTTTTTTTTATAGTGTATGTTCTTGCCAATCCCAGCACAGTTCTACAAAGTAAAATATTTGGCAGTGAATTCATATTAACAGATGGAACAAGAAATTAACACGTTTTTGCTTCGCTAATTCACAGTTCTTTTAATACGCTAATTCTAAATCACCTGTTCTGACTTTGACAGGCTACAGACACCTGTTTGGGGTAATATTCCACAGCTAATTATTACATGAGAAACTCAGTTTCCAACAAAAGGGTTTCTGTGTGAAATTGTCATAGTTAACAAATTAGTAATACCAACTTTATACAAAAATAGCTTGCAGTTTTAATTTACATGTACTTAACCTTGCCTAAAGAACTAGAAGCAGTGGGATTGCATGGTGGGCTGCCTCTCACCCAGCACACTGGCGAGCTGGTGCCTCCATCCATTACCCATTGGAGCTTTAAAGTTTCCAGTGTAAGTTCTGGTCCTTGTAGCAGAGTCAGCTTTACCACAGTGAGGAGCACATTGCTTCTCACTGAAAACCAAGAGAAGAGGGCAAGAAGTTTCTTCTAAGCAGAAACCTGGGAGTAATTTCCAGCTCACGAGCTTGGTGCAGTTTAGAGTCAGAGTAAGGAAAAAAAGTCTTTTTTTTTGAAATGATAGCCCTGCTGCAACATAAAGACATTACAGGAGCTGTTACGCTTGTTGTTTTTGCTGTTTACCTCTATAAATCGGATATAGCAATTTAGAACTGAGCTTCATTGTAGGATGTAATGTTTAAATATTGCCCCAAAAGCTGGCAGTGGATAATTTAATCCTGTATCATTGAATGTGTGAGCTTTTTTTTAATGTATCTGTGCCTGTCAGAAAAAAAATACATGTTTTGTGGTTGCCTTTTTAGAAGTTTATTACACTTCTGTCATAATGAGTCATCATGTTCATATGGGAAAGGGGGGAAGGGAGGAGAAAAGAAACTCTTCCATCTCACTGCTCTTCTCCTCTGTTCTTTTTCTCTTGACATGAAAGAGATGATACAGCCCTCATCCTCTGTTCCAGCTGTGCACCAGCGTGGAGGCCAAGTAGAGTCTGTATCATCAACAACTTTATGTTAATGGTGGAAAAAAAGCAAATCTAACATGGGAATGAGGGGATAAGCAATGTTGTTGAGTGCAATAGGACAAGAAAAAAATGTTCAAGATGTGACAGAAAGGGGAGAGATGGACTGGAAACAAACACATTTTACAGCAAACTACCAGCAGCACTGGAACTACCATGATCTCTTCCTACTCTGTCTGACCATCTTTAAGTCTTAAAACATAGAATTAATCTTAAGGTCCTTTGCTCATTTTCCTTTGAGCCTTCTTTAATTGATCTCCAATTGTTTTATCAGTAGTTTACTGATGATAATGATGTTTTATTACTCAACTGTAGCATATGACTCAATGAATCTCCTTTGTTCTCTCTACTTTTTATTCTTCCTTTCTTTCTTTCTGTCATTTTCCCACCTTTACATTCCTCCTTCCCTTTTTATAACATTCAACTATCTTGTCAAATAATCTATAGCAAGGTGTTATACAAATCACACTGCCTTAAAAATATTCCTATGATAAGCTTTATGAAAATACTACAGTTCATAGGGAAAATGCAAAATTGATCACTGTTAGTTGTATTTGCTTAGGTGTTCTTCGTTCAGGGATTTGAGACAGCAAAAGTTTTGAGTTAGCTTGGTGGACTCAAATATATAGGCTACCCATTGCCATTTCTGAGCACTCGTATGCTTTAAAGTGACAAGGTATTTTGCCACCAGCCCAAGCTGACCAGAGGTGTCTTTACTTTTCCTGTTCCCTGAAGAAAAGTAGTAGAACCTATCCCAAAATTTTTAATGTTTGTGTCCATGTCTGCTTAATAGCTTTTACCAGGATTTTAAACATATGTAGTGATTGGTAAGTCAGGGAGTGTTAAACAATCCTGGAAGAACATTGTACAGATTTACCGGTTATTGCAATGATATTATGGGGGAATGTCAGTGGTAAGTGATGTCTTTGTCTGCTGAGTCAGACTAAGTTCTCTTATTCTTGCTGCACTGTTTCTTGTTCTCAGAAAACTGACTGAAACGAAACTGCCTGATACCTGGTGTGAGGACAAACTGTAATCATATAACTCCTCTAACTAGAGACAGTAATTTTATATTGAAATATTTTTACAGGTACAACTCTCAGTACAAATGCCATAGCGTCTAAAAGTCTTTCAGTGATAGCTATAGGAGTGTAATCACTCTTCAAACTGTAAAGTCTCAGACTCAGTGCTGCGTACTTTTAAAAAAAAATATGTTAAATTATCTATTTGTAGTAATCTTCCACAGCTTGTCAGAGAGAGGAGGTTGAATATCCATTATGCAATTTCCGTTTTGCTTTCTGTAGGACAAAAATTATTCTATATACTGTATCCCTCTGTAAACTAAGATGCCCTGCTAATTTTTAAGTGGAGCATGAGATAGTCCTTCCTACCACCAAAACTAGGGGTCTGCAGAAGATGGGTGAGTTAGGGCTGGCACTGTCACTGGGGTAGCTTTTTGGTTTTTTTTGACTGTATTGGCATCAATAGTATTTTATTGCTAATGTCTGTGTCCTTAAATGACTTTTACTTAGTGTATGACAGTAATTTTCAGTTGTAGTTTCTGCATGCTGCTTTGTAAGACTTCGTTATTGCTTTAATCAGTTTCATTACACCTCGGTGTCTAGATCCTCTTCTTGTCAAAATATCATAGTAAGGCATTAACCATGGAATGATGACATGAATCTTAAGGCAGTAGGATCTGGCATTGATACCGAGGGATTTCTGCTCTTTCACTTGTGTACTTGTGTGTTCCTGTCTTTTTTGTTTGGTTATTTATGCGTGACCTAAGCAGAACTCTGTCTAGTTAAAGCCATGTAAGAGAATTTGCCTCTTCAGTCTACAATGGAATTTTAAAGAATCACGGTCAGCACATTTTGTCTATTCCTGCTTATCTGACCCTGGAAAGTGACATGACATGAACCACGGAAAAATAAGTACACCGATGAATGGCACCACATGAACAATGCCTTTGCCCACTGTGGCTGGGAAATCGCTAAGAAGCTGGTTGTTATAAACAGTGATTGATTCCCTCTCCTTTGACTGTTATGTAATAGTTGAGGGAAATAGTCAAGTCTGGAAGAAGCTATTTTGTGCTCCTATTAACTGGAGGATTTTCAGCAGATGTCTTAATAGTTGGAAATCAGCAATATGTGGATTTATTTGTATGCCATCTGAACCATTTGACTTGCCAGATGCATGTTCTTTAATAGCCTTTTGTACATAATTTTCAGAAGATAGATCAGTAAGATTTTCTTTTATTTCACGAAATAACCCATTTTGTGGATAGCATTTCCTATTGTTAGAATGTGTGTTGAAGAGACTAATCGGGTGCAGTCATTGCAGAGAAAAGAGAATATGCAAAATGCTAGACCATGCTTTGAGAGGCACAATAGAAACTTGTGATGAAATCATCCTTTATATCTTTTTTTTGAACATCACACATTTTTCTGCTCTTTGGATGTCTTTTGGTTGGCAGTGATCTTTTGTTTAGGTACTTAAAAGCCATTTTATTACTTTAGTGTTTGGATTGTTTCAGTCATTCTTATCTTGTTACTGTCTTAATCAACATCATCATACACTAATAAGGTTTAGATTATTTGCAAACCTTTTGATCCTCTACCTTATTGTGAAGATAGTTTCAACTTTCTGTTGTTCTTGTATTAAATCATATTTGAACAGATGATAAGTGAAATCTGACTTCTTACTCTGACTCACTGCCAATCACTATATGATTTGGTGAATGTGAAATACAAGTACGCTTTGATTAATCACTAAGAACTGTTTTTTTGGTTTTTACTTTGATTACCCCTCAGTATGTCAATGATATACATAAGTACCTCTGGTCATTTGGCTATGTGTATGTTTAAAATATTGCTGTACTTACTATTCAGCATAAATAGTGCTTCATTCAAAATTATTCTCTGATATTAGTGGCAACTCCTATCATGATGTAATAGATTCTGAGAATGAGTTTTGTATAGCAAAGTTAGTGATCAACAAGGAAAAGAATCTAAAAGTTGTCAGATTAGGCTGATGTTAAGATTACATAAAATTTAATTTATTGTTCAACATCAGATACTACAACAAAACTATTTATGCACGTATGTATCAGTTGGAGTCCATGGAAGAGTGGCCAAATAAGGATCAAGAAGCTCATTTAGATTTTTAGAAAAGCTGCTATAGAGGTAGATGTAAATTACATTAAAAAATATCTTCAAGGAAGATAAGATTATCAGACTGAAGGTGCCTCATTACTCCAGTCACCAGGGAAAACTTCTGTCTACCAGCAAGAAAGGTCCCGTTTGAATCTAGAGGCAGGAATGTGTAGGATGTACATTCAGCAAGTCCAGCCACCAGATGGTAGACTCTGCTTACTGGTTAAGTCAGCCCTAGTGTCTGGTCACCAGTTGGCAGAAATAGCAGTAGAAAAATTACATCACCTTAGACTCACAAAGCACAGTATCACTCCTTTATTTTGATACAAGTGTAACGCTTCTTTCAAACTTCTGTTAAAACAAAAAATGACCGAATCCCTGTCAGTATTACGCAGCATCTATAAATACTCTCAGATGTAGACCAAGAAGGAAAATATATTTTTATTAGGCTGTTTATTATGTGAGTGAAATTAGCAAGAGACAGTTGGTGTAGAAAATTAATGAACTAGAGTTTCATGGCTGGAATTTACTCCAACCTGCCTTATGTTACCAGTAAAATTTGTTTGGGGAACCTCAACATACTCTTTAGGAGACATTTGTCCATTTTGCCAAATGATCACACAACTAGCACATTCTAATGGCATTCTCTGCTATGTTTTAAATTTTTCTTTCACTGTGTAGAGAGAAAATATATTGAAGAACAGAAATGTTTGTATTTATACAAGATATTTTTTCAAAGCCTATGAATCATTTGCATGTGTGGGAGATACATATATATGGTCTAGAGTCATATTAAATATTTCAAAAAGCCAGCAAGGAATAATTGGACAAAATCTCAATAATTTTGTGCCTAGTAAGGTATGAACTGTAAAAGACAGCTGAAAGCATTGGGCTTTGTAAAGAGAATTAAAACCATCTGTCGGAAATACTTTCCACAGATTATACTCGGTCCAGCTATTAATTAAGTGATTTTGCACTATTACTTTCAACAGCTCAGATCCTTCATCACTGGAAGCAAACTAGAGGTACGCATCTGACCTTCCAAGTCTAAGAAAGATGGTTATATACTACATCTCCTAACAGTGAATGAAGGAAAGAAATAGAAAGGTCATCCCTTATACATGGATATACTTAGTTGATCTCAATGATAAGGTTGCAATGCTGGAGCTGTAATGGATTTTTTTTCTACATCCTTTGGGATAGCAAATATTCACGTTTGATATTGAGGTGTGTGCTGGCACCTCCAGTGCCATGTGAACTTGGGGGTCAGAAGCTGATGTCCTTCAGACCTACTTGAGGCAGTGGGGCTGTGGACCACCACCATCCTGCTTGACTTTGCCGGTGGGTTTTCAGCAGTCTGACACACCAGTTGCCAAGAGACTCATCAAAGTATTATTTGAATTAATGGGACTTTTCTTCTGTATCTGGCCTCATTTTATTCAATGCTACTAGCCTGAGTGTTATCCTCACTTATAATGCATCACGGTGAGACTGTCCTCAGCACTTCTGGTGGACCTTTGTAGGTGAAAAATGGAGAACAAATTGATGATAGAAAATCAGAGATGATTTCTTGCTTTTTATTTTTTTCACAGTAATGGATAGTCCATGCCTAATTTCCACTGTTGTCCACATCTAGTTGTAAATGAGAGTTTGTCACAGCATTGATACTTATTCACCCATTGGCCTTTGTGCATGTTGTAGCAATATGCTTCTCTCTGCCTTCATTCTTCCTCACTCTGAAGCAGATGATGTGGTGAACAGCAGTTTTCATGGTGAACTGTGTAATAAAGGCTTTCCTGTTTCCTAAGAAAAAGAACTTTATCACTCTTTAATTATAATAATGGACTGAGAATATTTGCACTTAAGAGGTTCCCTGGAAGGCAAGCATCCTTATATATCTTTGTTGATACTATTTAGTTCTGATCTTTCAGCATCCCATGGTACCTCATGCAGTCTTATGCTATTTTGTCTTCCAGTTCATTGGACAAATGAGCTGTGTCCTAGGGCCAAAATCTGAAAATACAAAGTGCAGACCCCTGGAGTAGGCCCCTGACTCAGAGGAAAAAATATCAGGTTTCACCTAATCTTCTTTGGCATGAAAAATTCAGCTGAACATCTCATAAGAAAATGCCTGTTATGACCTCTGGTACTTTCTTCTCAAGTCAGACTATGGCATAAATGTCCATCTTGTAATAGGTTTCTTTTTCTGCTTCTTATTCTGAATGTTCCAGGAAGCATTATCCAGAGCTGTACAAAATTGAATGACTGATTTGTTCAAAGATAATTGAAAATTCTTAAACCTATTAAAAAATCTGTTCTCGATGCTGTTAAGCTTTTTGTTGAATCCATATATTTTAGCTTTAAGCCTGTGAATCAGAATAAAACTTGAGTTCAGACAGTTGCAGAGTGTGCAGAGGGACACTCTTGCCTTATTGCTATGATGCTTTGAACCATGCAGCCAAGCTGTTGTGTAGGAAAAGTCAATTGAGAGTGTTACATGGTCACAACAGATTATTCGCTCTCAAGACTAATTGGGGACCTACATAATAATGTGGAGAAATTAACCTAGTTTTAAGTGTTTCAGCTGACTTTCTGGAGGCAGCAGCAATTTCTTGCTGCTATGACTGAATCTTCTCAAGATTTTGCTTTATATATGTGTATATACTTAGGTGTATATAACTACAATCACAAAGTAGATGACATGATTGGGCACAATAACAGAAGTCCTGCTTTCACAGGACTCCCTCTTTCAGAGACTATGGAGAACACAAAATTTCAGCATAAGACCTCTTCCCATAGCGGTCTTATTTCATGCATCTTTGCACAGACTATTGCTTCATACAACAAACACAGCGCTCAGGGAATTGAGATTAAATGCACGGGCAAGTACTCTTTACACACAGTACATACACACAGTCACTTCAGATATTTGGTTGTTTGTTTTTTGTTTTTTGTTTTTAAATATTTTTATATATCACTGTAACCTGAAAGGCTGTTAGAAGGGTTTGTCTTTTCTATGAGATCCACCTATAGTCAATGATTCATTTAAGCAAATTTGCTGCTAGCTGAAACATTTACAGTTTTCAAAATCACAACAGTGCCAAGAAAATGAGGGTGATTGAGATGACATATTAAACTGAGAAAAGACAATAAACATAAATAATGTTAGGTTAATCTGGGGTGTTTTTTCCCATTTTGTTTTGTAATTCTGACTACATATACCTAAGATACATTTAAATATGCTTCAATTCTCCTTTTATTGTGTACCAAGACATTGGATAAATACGTGGTTTTGAAGCCATTTAGCTCTCCACTAAAGTAGCAGGGCATTAGGTTCTCATTCATTCATTTGAAAACAATTAGGAGAAAATGCCACTTATCTTAAATAGTATTTGTCAGATTTTCTTCATCAAACCTGGTAAATACATATCTTCTGACATGTTGATGTATAATAATCAGTCTAGGGTAAACCTAAGTGACTGGGCTTTGGCCTGTGAATAGCTTTTGTTGCTGTTTGACATTAAAATGTTATGTTAAGTTTTTTTTAAAAGATATAATGAATATTCAAAATTATTCTCCATTGTACTCAGAGTAGGTCAAGTGTCATAACATCAAGAGAATACTTAGTATGCAATCTAGAGGTTTGATAAATGTTTCTGAATTGATTTTTTTGCATAATATATGCTTTGGAACTTGTCAATAGGAAACATAAATGAAGTGTCACTTTTGATTTGAATGGATGACTATTTAAAATGGAGATATTCTAATTGTCTCCACAGAATCTTTGCATGCTTAGGTAGTAACAAGCATTCATCCTTTTTTTTCCTGAAAACTTCCTTTGAACTTAGTTCTTATAGTATTACAGTTTTTCCATCCGCTATTTTTGTGCTGCACAGTCCAGTCATCAATAAAACATTCACTGCTACCACCTGAAGACATGCATCCATTTATTAAGTAATGATGCTACATGGGGCATCATTAGGATTGTTGTTTATAAGCTTCTGACATTCAGAATTTAGGATGATTTACTAACATCTCTGTAGTGCTTCTTTAAAAGAGATTTAGCAGATGAATTTGTAGTATTGCCCAGCAGTGATTTCAGTATCTGAAAAATATTTTATGTAGTCATAGATTCCTGATTCAACCATTTGTTTGTGATTTCTTTAGACTGACCTGTTGAAATGTGGAACTAGGTTATGATTCATCTGTTCAGCTACTTTTTGTCTTCAGACAAATACCTTAATATCCTAAGTCAAACTATGCAAATTGACACTAAATGGAAAAATGGATACAAGTTGTTTGAGTTCATCTCTCTGTAGAGGAAAGAAATATGAATAGAAGTAACAGGAATGGAAGTGGAAGAGAAGAAACAGGAATGTAGTTATAGATGAGGATGGAGGTGAGGTCAGTTGTTTTAATAATTGTTTTCCATGTATTCATGGAGTTAGTCTTACATAGCCTGTTTTAACTTCCATTTTCCCTTTTTTGTATCCTTGAGGGGCTGGGAGGGAAGTTTGTGTATGCAGGTAAATTTAAAAAAGTCTTTCTGTGTACACAGAGCAGCACACTCTATTGAGGGTGTGAAGTAGCTGGTGTCCTGCAGGTCAGGGTAGGTGATGCTTGCCCTACACAAATAAGTCTGCTAGCTCCAGGGAAAGCCAGATGTGTGCAGAAGATGAGTCTATGATTCTATTCTATGATTCTAAGATTATAGTACATATGTGCAATAGACCTTGTGCTCCTGGAAAATGCAGAAAGGGTCTGTTGCCTGCTCAGAATAACCAGTCTATGTTAAGACTCAAAGCTTTCTTGAGGCTCCAAGATTCTCAAATTGCCTGCAGGAGAGGGGCTTCAAGGGGTTACGAACCAGCCAGAAATTCTTACTAATGACATGTGAACTGTGGGATGAATGTTGAAACAGAGCCTGCACTGATTTCCACTCCCTCTTCAAGCTCTCTCCAGCCATCTGAACCCTATGCTTGAGGATCTTTTGTTTAGGTGTGACATCGTGACCCTCTCCAGAAGACAGCCTTCATGCTAGCGGTTTTGCTCAGTGTTCATAGGGAACACAGTTATAAATGACAAGATGTAAATACAAATTTTGTTTTGTTAAGGATGATTACCCAGATTTAACTTACACCATAGTTATTTCACTGCAAGTCTATCTAAAATTGGTGACTGCCAGAGGGGCTACCCATGTTTTGGATTATTTTAGATAAGTTTTCTGAAAATTAGGCATACTTTTAAGTCCCCACATAAGCATACAGAGCTTCTTTGAGAAAAGGTGAGCATGGAAGAGCATAGTAGTAAAGACAACTAAAGTTTCAAAGACCCAATTCTACTTTTCTAATTCATTTGAAAAAAAAGAGTGAGCTCAACAGCATCTTTGTTTTAATAAAGGCTATAATACTAATGAAAGCTCTGGAATTTCTAAAAAATTAGTAGGTTAATATAGTATCTGGAGCCTGATCTTAGATCTAAATTCTGATTCTAATGTTAATCATTATGAGACATGTCTTCACACCTCATAAATCCAGTCAGCCTGTTTCTACTATCCAGTGCAATATTTAAATAAAAAAGCAGTTTCACAAAGACATGCATGACTATAGGTTCTTTTTCTTTTCACTTTTTCAGATTATGTTGCTGCTTTGTACAAACCACCTTTCGTAAGATGTCTGCCAGAAAGCTCTAAAAATAATAACACAGACGCTTGCAACAACAAATTGGCTACCTCGCTTTCAGTGAATCGAATGTTCAAATGAAAAGGTTTTTGCTTCCAAGTATTTGAGGCATACCTTGAATACATTACCAGGCTCAAATCTAGAGGTTATAAAAAGAAAATGGAAGATACATAAGTTGTTTACTTTCATTTTGATTTCCATTTTTTGAAATAAGATATGTTGAAATGAAGGGTGAAAAGAGACAGTTTGACATGGTTAGTAATTGCCTATAAATGTGGCTTAAAAAGAAGTCTGTAGGGTTTCTCTTGAAATTGTACTCTCTATGTGATCTATATGGATGCATGCCCATGCGTACATGCACTTGTACTGTCTGTCTCACATTTGACGGGTTCGGGTTCATCCCATGTCCAGAAATGAGAAAAAAAATTATGTGGAAAGTTCATCTCTGAACATCTGGGTAATGATGGATTTCCTACCTAGTTATTTCCTATGGCTGGAGTGCCTCTAATGGGATCAGAGCAGCATCGGGTTTGTATGATTTGCAGATAGCACGAGCAGCTTTATTTTCTTTGTAGCTGAGAAAGAACAGTTCCTTCTTTGTCATGTTTTCAAAGCTAGGGTAAATTTTGGGAAGTTCATATATTTGAGGAGATGATATGATTTCTGCTTATGTGGCACTATGCATATTATATACGTATGTGAGCAAGCAATGCTATCAAGGTTGGTAAAAATATTTGTGAATATTCTCACAGGTACAAATGTGATACACTCTTGCCAGTAAAAAACAAACACCCAACCAAAACCCAAACCAAATCAAAACAAATAAAACAAACAAAACACCCAAACATGAGCACCTCTTCAAAATATTTCTTTTGTTTTTTTGTCCAAACCTAGGAAAACACCTTAGTGTGTATATAGCTTTTCTTACTCATGGCTACCATGTCCAGTTATCAAATCTCTTCAAGTGGGATGTGATGACATACTTATGTATTCATGAGCTCATTTTTCATAAGCTGCTCACTTATGGTGTTTGCAAGCCGAGTGGCCTGCTTTTCTCTCAGAACTAGAAAAAAGAACAGCTGAGAACTGAGGAAAAAATATTCAATCTTTTAAAAAAAAAATCATTTCTGAAACTGAGCTTTTATAGTTTCCCCCAAACTTCCTGGGACAAGTTCTTCCCGCTTTTGATATCATAAGTGATAAAATGCAAATGTCAAACATTATTAGTCCTGTAGCATGAGTAATAATTTTTGGTTTTGCTAAGCAGTTTATATGGGAAAACCTGGAACGTTTCCAGCCATCTTCACTATCGTTTAGTCCTTAAAACCCAGAATAGATATTTAAACTGAAAAACATTATATCTTGTGTGCAGATGCACATGCAGCACCATCAGAAGATGAATAGTTATAGTCTTGAACTGGAGTTGCTATCAAATAGACTCTGTATAATTAAATAAGAAAGCATTTTAACAAAAAATTACATCTTGGGCACTCCTTTGTGATAGAGGAGTGAGCTGCAGAGGGAGAAAAGTCCAAAGTAATTGGCATGATTAGCAGTTAATTTTCATGAGAAATTTCCAACACCTCTAACTTGATTTTTTTTTTTTCTTAAATGAATACTTTTGACAGTGATGTTGGTTGTTTAAGATACCTCCCAGCATCATTTTTAATGTCACTGCAATATGCGGACTCTGCTGTTTGGCAAACTGAAAATACCAAACAGTTCATAAAAAACTGTGGCTCTTATGGCACTACTGATAGCGGCTTCTGTATTAGATTTGTACTACATCAATACTGCCTTTTCTATATCTCAGGGCTGTTTCATGCAAATGTTTAAGCCTAGGTACTCTCACAAACAAGCAGCCGTAACATTTCAGTAACTTTGTTTTAAAAGAAAGACTTTTGAACATGCAGGAAATATTAGTACATCAAACAAAGTGAAAGACAAGGTAGTTTAACTTGTTGGTTTGTTTGCTGAAACTCTATACTGTATCTAAAAGTGTTCCATTTTTATCTGCCTGCTGCAGTAATGGCTGTGTTACTTCAGGGCTTACACTTCAATAATTGATCAGGGTTTGTATAGCACCAGCTAAGAGCAAAAATAAGAGTGTTGCTTTGAACAAACTGCTGCAATGTTATAGCATTAGGCACAGAAACAAGATTCTGGAAATATAGATATATAAAAAACAGGAAAAAGATGGATAAGTTGCAGTGGTAAATACTGCTTCAGGCTAGAAAGTAATGAGAATTTTTCCATAGAGAGTTTTGACCTGCTATTCAAAAATTGTTTCTTGTCTTAATAAATCCTAAAAGTGTAATTTACTTGCAAAAGGGAAAGAACAAAGGCACAAAAATTCTTTTGATAACAACACTTGTTAAGGTTGATAAGTTGGGTTTCAAATGTGTGAAGAAAAATGTGTGACAGTTTGTTTTAAGGTGACAACCTAAGTGTTCAGATACTTCCATCTTGTGCTGTTTATAAAGCAGTATAGTAGTAAATGCTTTACACATGTATATTAGAAGTGGAAACAATAGCTAACACATCTTGCCATTAAATTTTGCAAAAGCTTTAGTATCTGTTTATAAATTTACAAAATCCTTCATTTGCTTTATCTATTAAAGTAAGCTTATTTCAGAACATGATCAATATAAACCAAAAATGCATGTATTAATATTTCTTTCTTTTTGGCAATTAATTGTTCTGAGCCTTCATTTTGACATTATTTTTCACTGGTTTCAAGGTTTTGTATTGTCTTCTGTAGACTCAATTTTACTACTAAATGAAAGAAACATATTTAGTATGCTGCTAATATTAGTGTTGAATTGATAAAGTGTGAGAAATTCTCAGTAAAAGATGAAAATGCCATCTTTAATCTGTTCTCCACAGAGCAGGCTCCTCCCAGGTGGATAATTTTGAGTAGCATAGCATAGGTGTCATAATGTCTTTTAACTTTACAGATTTGTCCAGTATTTGACATTTAATGGCTAAGTGATGGGAAATTTAATTTATATACAATTAAGTATGGTTATCTCAAACTAAGAGTGCATCAATGTACACAAAGGAAACAAGGGAGGAAACTGTATTTGAAGGCCCTTCATGTACATGATATAGCCATTGAAGTCTGTAGGTATTTTCAAATGTACTCATGAATAAATATTGTAGTGTTTGATTATTACACCAACCTAAAGTTTCTCAAAAACTAAGAGAAAGAACTTGATAGTTACATCCTTCTCCTCCTCCCTTCATGTATAAAGAAGTAAATAAAAAAGTATTAACTGGTTTCCAAACAGTGTAGGCAGGGTTGCATGACATATGGTAGTTTTTTATTATTGAGTACTTCACATTATTACATGAATGTTGGTCTCAAACACATGACATTTTTAAATCAGAAAAAAAAAAGAATACTTCATGAACCTCTCACTATCTGACCATGGTAATTCCTAGGCACCACATTCCATTGATATTATTTTCAAGCAGCAGTGCTTTTTGCTGAAGTTACTTGCGTGCTAAAAACAAAGGACAAAACCAAACAAAACCTTCTCTAGTGTTGTTTTGAAGTGACGCCACTTCAGTGGCATTTAGCAAAAAACCTGCTCAGATGGCAGAGAAGTTGCTCCAGCAGAATTTGATAAAAAGCCAATTGCATGGTATTAAGCCCTATTCCTATTGAGAATTTGTATTGACAATGTATTGCTTCTTGTGAGAAATATTACTTTGAAAAATAATGGGAAAAATATTATGTTAATGTACAAATTCTAATTAACATCACTTTCCTTCATTTTAATCCAACTGTATTTGTTCTTTTGTTTCCATGTCTACCTAAGGAAACAGAAAGTCCAGAAATGTTGATTATTAAAAGCTTGAATTCCTATGAAGCCCTGAAAATGAATTCCTGTTCTGGAAAACCATGGTGTATCTTGTCAGATCTGTTACAGCAGGACTCCTAAGTGTGATGACACCCCCGTATTGTGTATATGACTATAAATAATTAACAGCTCCTATGGAAATCCATATTTGACTCAACTATGGTTTTAAAACCACTTGAAGTTTGAAATATTCAAGGTTAAGATCTTGTTTTTTCTCATTTCTTTTACTATTTCAAGTTGCCTCTAACAATATCAGGACTAAAATCAAGATGATTAGGGGGAAACATTACTTGTTTTCCAGAAGGAAAACCTTGGTATTTGGAGAACCAAAAAGGGATTTACTTGTAGTGGACTGGGAAATGTCCTCTGGTGGACAGGTGATCCCTGATAGGCAGCCCAGCTCTTCTGTCCCTGGAACTCACCTGAGCCACCATTGGCATGTCCAGGAATTATAATAGCAGCAGGTTTACACTGCAGTGCAAGAATCCTGTCCTTTGAGGAAAGGAAATTTCAGTGTTTGTGGCCAAGAGCAAAGCTAATGTAAACAGATCTAATGACCTGTGCCTGACATCATGCTGCCTCCATTAATAGGTAGCCATAGAAAAGAAAAAGGAGCCATCACTTGAGCCAGAGAAAGCAGTCTTGAGGCACAGCCAGAGCAGGTGTGATTTTAGTGCTCTGTTTGGGATGCAAAGAGAGAGAGAGAGAGAGACTGGACTTTTGGTAGACTGCAGCGCTACACGAGGTTGTAGCAGTAAAAGGACATGATTTCTTCCAGAAATAATGCCTAATCTGCCAAGAATGGTGTAGCAGACCTAGGAGATCTACAGGTCTGAGATTCTTCAACTTCTTTTGAAGTTGTTCTGAACAATGTGAAAAGTGAAAGGATAATAACATTGCAATTAAATATTTCTTAATAGTTGTCTAAATTGCTTATCACTGGGCACTGGATGGGGTATATTGGTGGCATCATTTAAGACTATTTTTTCAGCTCCTTTGTGCATTTGGGCAGATATTGCTTTATGGGTTAATGTTGTTTCAAATTTTCTAAACTCTTACCAAAAGCACAGATGCTTGTCTTGAAAAATAAAAGCAGTTTATCCTCTTCATTGCAAAAGAAAACTCCAAGATATAGTTCTAGATTGCAGTTCCTCTGAATTTGAGCCATGGATGTAATCTTGAGTGAAGATTCACTGTTTACAATTGTTATTATCAGACCCTCCTCAAGGCTGTACTATTGTGTTAGTCTGTAATAGGTTTTTGAGTAATTTTTTTTTTCTTTTAAACAATATAACATTTAAGAGCTACATACAAATCAGATACTCTTCTTGAGTGTTTTTGACATATTACACTATATTTTTCCTCTGAGACCAGCCTTCTCTTAGAAGACAAAGAAATAAAACTTTTGATTTTGTGTAAAGAGGTTAAACAAAAGAATGTCTAGTAACTGGGCTATATTTTTCCAATCTGTTCTTAAAGTAAAATGAAAGATTAAAGTTCACCAGTAACTCTGAAAATGGGTGTAGCACACATTCTTTGCTATGATGCATCAATATTGTAAAGCATAAGGAGCAGGTGGCAAATGTTGTAAATGGTATGTAATATTTTTAAGTGGACTGCCTTAAAATTATGTACAATAACCTATCAATTAAAAAAGGTAAGCTTTTTAAATTATTAAAATCGATGGTCTTCTCCAACCATTGCAGTAGCTATCAAACCCAAATTTTGTCGCATAGGGGAGAACCTTTTGTCATAGCAACACATCACACAATCAAGAGTTGCATGCATAACATGGGAAATAAACCCAAACAACTATTATTACTATGTGGATAGCAACACATCACACAATCAAGAGTTGCATGCATAACATGGGAAATAAACCCAAACAACTATTATTACTATGTGGATAGCAACACATCACACAATCAAGAGTTGCATGCATAACATGGGAAATAAACCCAAGCAACTATTATTGCTATGTGTTTTTTTATCCAATAGTAACAGATAAAATATGCCAGGCACTTCCAAGATATGCATCTAGAGCCCAGGGCCTTTATCTGCCCTGAGTAATCGCCATCTGAAGAGAGCTATACATGTACAGGAAGACAAAGGAAAAACTTGTACATTAAATACATCAGTTTTCTTAGCTGTGTACTTCTGCTATTTTGTTTTTTAAATCCTTTATTACGGGGATAAATGTGAAGTTTGGGGAAAGGACACAGGGAAGCTGATTAGCAGAAAGAAAAGAGAAAAGATGTAGAAGATAAGGGAGAAGAAAAAGGATTAAGGGATATATGGCTAAAAAGAAAAGAAGGGGGAACCAGAAGAGTGGTTTCATGCAGCCTCTTAGCCCCTAAGTAACCCATGGAAGAAGTTCATATACACAGTTATATACTTTTGTTCCTCAGCAGTAAGATGTTGTTTTGAGTGTGTAAATATTGAAGGTTTTGTTGTTTTTTTTTCTTCGCTAACCTGATTAGTAATGCTGGACCTAACAGTTGACATGTACGCAGAGGCAAATTAAGAGAGAAGAGCTGGGAATAGCTGCTGGCATATATGAGCAGAGAACTTGGGAAGGGCAAGGGGAGAAATGGTCCTGGCTCTTTTGGCTGTGGAGGGAGATCATGTGAACAGGAGAAATCTTTGTGTTGTGTCAATATAGCATCTCTGGGTTTGGGGTTTTTACTATAATAAAACCGGTAGAAAATAAGACGCAAACCCAGTATTTTAGAATGTCATTGTTGTTTGCATAAGGCACTTGAATTTACGAAATATCAGATCATGCTCTGCTTTATTCAGATAACTCCTAGATCCTTCCTTAAACAGAAAAGAGTCTTTGAGCTAAATCAGGGATTTGACTGTTTCTTCTATATTCTGAGACTGTACAAGGAATTTGTAAGGGGACTGCATGACAGAAAGCAATTTGGGATATGGAAAAGAGAGCAGAGGCAGGCCTTTCTCACAGCACTCAAATCAACACTTTCCATCTACAATTCCTACTTTTGTCTTTACTGTTTATCACTAACAGTGTGCTCTTCATTGCCTAGATGTCTGACCTGAGACCCCAGGAAGCCACAGCACAACTTCTGGTGGCTGGACCCTCTAACTGAAATCAATGAGGGTCAGATCCAATAAAGTACCACCTAACACTATTCTGAAGAAAAAATAAACACTAAAACCAAACAGCTTCTAGTAGTAGTAGGTTTACTAAATTCATAGATACTTCTGATCTTAATCTTTTTTTTCATGAAGTTTCCCATTGTGGAGAATTCAATTGAAATAATGACACCCTCTTATATCTGGTGGGACTTGTAAAATGAATTAAGAACATAAATACTCAAGTTCTGCTCTGTGAATGCTGAAGGAAAACATGCAAATACCTTTATCATTCTGACTAGGACCTAAAAACTTTGGTCTAATTAAGGAGAGAGTATTAAAGATAAAATGAAACACTGGATAGTTTTGCATCAAACCAATAATTTGTTCTCTGAATGAGGCAGGAGCCTATGGAAAATGTCTGTATGTGTTCATGTGATGAAAGATCACTGAAACATATATATGCATGTGGGGAATTGATAATGATCACTAATTATGCAAACTAAAATCATTTGCTTTCCAAACTTCATAATGTTTACAATAGCTTTCATATATATCTATAACATGTATGATAGTATAGTTTATATAATATTTAAAGTTACTTGCACATGTATAGCACGAGTGTTCTGTGGTGAAGATTCTTTCCATTTTTATAGAAAATTGTTTGGCCTTTGTATTTTTCTAATGAGCTGTTTTCAGGATGTTTTTGGAGGAGGAAAAGTGTCAGGCATCTCTATAGTTGCATCCATGAGCTCATTTAACAGGCACATTAGAAACCAATGTAAAATGTAGGAGGAACTATTTTCAAACAGCCATCGAATGCACTGAAGCAATTCACTGTTTATTTTTCTGGTTCCTACCTTCATTTTGCACAAGAGCAACTGTATCAGTTCATCTGGTGCAACGCAAATCCCACAGCAATCTTAAATTCAAAAAGGCCTTGCATTTAAACTACTATAAAAGATCTGTATTCGACATAAGAGGGGCAGTATTGTGAAATCTTAATGTTGCCTATGTTTTTTAAAAATTTTGGGACTTAGCACCAAAGTAACCTGTTCTGCCTCTAGTAGTTTTGCTTTGCCTTTTTATTTCTTGTTCCCCCCATTCGCACCCCCTCCCCCAGCTGGCCTTCTCTCTTTATTTGTATAAATAATTGAGGGTGCAATTATTTATGGCTGCACATAAGGATTCTAGATGTCTAACTATCTATCTGTGCCCACAGATCAGATAGTTTGTTATCTATATCACTATTTGCACCTGCAAGTCATTGTGCTTGGAAATTATCTCCTCATCTAATTGTGTGCACAAACAGAGGTTGAATTAAAGCTGCTTTAAAAAGAAAGCCCCTTCTGTAAAGTGAGTGCAGAGATGCGCTACATCCATGATTCAAAGATTTTTGTCTCCGATGGAGTAATCCCTGCATTCATAAAATACCTGCTGACATGTAAAATATTTTGGTCTGAACACCATCTCTGCTCTTTCAGGTCCACATGAGGAGCTGGTAAAATGTGTTTGGGTGTAAGCACCAAATAGCCCTTCCTGTCTTGGTGCTGGATTGGATCATGCATGTGATGTGTAGTTTGGGTATTCACGACCATGTGCTGCTTTTGAGGAAAGCAACACAAAGGCTGAATGCACTCACTCTTAAAAGTGAGTGCATTCATTGTGAGAGATACTTCTTTGAGTAGAAAGTGAGAACTGATCCTGGTCCCTGCGTTTCCTCTAGCTTAAACCTCAGCCCTCTATCTTGGGCATTTTCCTTTTGAAACATAGTTGTGAAATCTGTTTCCCATTTTGGCATAAAAATCTTCTAGAAATGGAGCAGGCTAACTTTAAACAAGCTGCACTTTTCATGAATCAGGTTGTAAAGTTCGCTGCCATAGAGGAGGCATGCCCTTGTAAAATTCTGCATTAAAAATATATACTTATTTAAAGATAGATGGTATGATATGTCAGGTTTACAATTATTTTCTGTAAATATAAAAGGGTTGGAAAAACTGGTCTCAACTATTCAAAATACTTTTGACTAGCCAACAAGAAATTATGTTTACCATTTTACAAATGCTGCAAATACTTTATTGTCTCAGTGGCTTCCATGCACTCCAATAAATTTAAATTGGATATTTGCTGTCCAAATTGACAGTGGGTGATTAAGCCAAAAATAAGAGCATTCGCCTTTAAATTTTAGCTGTGGCACCGTGTTATATTCCCAACATTATGTTACGTTGCATCAAGTCAGTCACTACAGACCAAAATTTTGATGGATATAAAGCAGATCAAAAGGGTAAAGCAATTCTGAAGTCAGTGACAGTAGATGCTTCAATATTTGTACATTCCTCCTAAAGAGATTTGCATTATTTTGTCAGTTTGTTTCATTTTAGGGGTAGTCAGAAGTGATATTGATTCTTTGATATAAGCCTTAAATTGTACAATTTAAGAAAACTGACTGAAAAAGATAAATTAAATGGGTAGAAATATTTTCAAATCAAAGAACACCTGACATATATAAAAATGATGTATGTTTCTTACATAGTCCACAGGGAGAATTCTGCAGGCTTGCTATGATCTCTACAATTTGCCTCTGGGCAAACGAGGCTTTGGGATATTCTATTATTCCTTTGGTCTGTTTATTATGGAAACTGATGTACAAATCGAAGGTTCTTTTGGACCTTTCCTTTCTGTTTCCTGGATCTGCTAAGAATGAACTTATCACCTGTCCTCACCTTTAGTGAAGTGCTTTGGGGAAGGTTCAGTGACCAATAATCAATTATTATTGAGAAGCAATCAATTGCTAATCTCCATAATTATGCACATCTAAACACTATGAACAAGAAAGAGAAACAAAGCTGCACTCCAAGCATTGCCTTGTTAGCAGTATTTTGTTAACACAGGCTCTAAAAAAAGCTGCCGCAGCTGGTAGCACAAATGTGTTTCCAGTATTCAGGCCATCAACGTGATTCGTTGCTAAATGTATAGAATCAGCTTCTTGCTAAAAACTACAATTACAGGTGATATACAGATTGAAATCACAGGGCTGGTTTGTCGAAGAAAATTGTCCTAATGATGGGTTTTCGGATCGGGAATGCAGCTCTTTTCTTCCTCTGTGATGGGTACTGAAGGCAGCTGCACCTGCCTCTGTGCTGTATTCTGCCGCACTTAATGATATCTGATGATATCATTAGGCAAAGTGTTCATAAACAGATGTTGAGCCTGTGCCTAAATGCTGTCAGATGAGCGGTTGCTGGCCTGAAACAGTATTATTTATATAGAACATTTACGTTTGTTATGTTAATAACCCCACTATTAGCTCTCTGGATGTTGCGATAGGAATGTAAATGTAGTTAATATGAATAACAACCTCTTTACTCTTTGTGCTGCAGTTGAGTATAACTTTTAGGCTTTTAGAGAGAAACAAAGATTCCCCCCACCAAGTCCTTTTGACTTCATGATTTTTTTTGGCACCATTCGAAATTCTGATCAGAAGATAAATGGTAAGAATCTGTAGGACAGATGTTAAAGACTGGAATTTGTTTCTCTTAACACTTCATGTTTTCAAGAAATTCTAGTATTTATGTGTTTTCTGGTAATTCCCAGACCCAGTTCATTACCCTAATATGTCAGAGTTTCGATCGTAGACACTAAATTGACAAAACCCCATTAAAAATATAAATAAAAAGTACTATAGCAACTAGAATTACTGTCTGTATTTCTAAAAATTATCTTCTCTGTTTAATTTATTTCACAACAATGACTAAATATTGGGGAGACCACTTCAATATTCATTTTTTTTTGCTTAATCTTTCAGTCTGGTGTTATTCTAGTGGTGCTTGAAATACTGCTTTACAGTTGCTGAGGGTTTATTTAGGCAAAGTTGCATTTTATACCTCATAGTTAATTCATGTAGAGTAAGTTATGTAAATTTTGACAGTCATCAAAATGTGCAATGTTTCTCTAAAATACAGCTTACTAGCAATAGCTCTGTTATAAAAATATCATTGGTGCCTTTATAATTTTATTTGATATTTTAACTCTTTCTGAATATGATTTGGGAGTAGAGGTGCATGTTGCAAATGGGGTTTTCTTGCTTGTTTCAATAGCGGATGATGATGGCATTTCTGCTTTTACATGTATAAAGTATTCTTAACTGATGTGTTGCTCTATAACCATGCTTTGGAAATACAGTAAACAGTTACCTTCATTTTGTGTATTAATGCTTTTATAGACACTCTATCAAAGGAATTGACTGCTTGGGAAGGGAAAAAGGATGTCTGAGGAGGCAAACAAGAAAAAGCATAAGGATTTAGTAGCCGTTCTTGCAGAAGAAACTCTTAGCCTTTCTTGGGTAGTATGCCAGGTAGGAAGCCAAGTGCCTCTGGTGGCATTTAACCATCCATGTTTCAGTCTCAGGTGGAAAGTAAACCCTGGTAACTTAAAAATTTCAAAGCCTTAGTAAAAAGGGAATTTGAATGGGGGAAGTTCTATAATTTCTGAGTTTTGTTTTTTGTTCCCCAGAGAAGCAGCAGAGAAATGATAGAAACTTTGTTGTGCACGTTGGGGCTTGGCTTTACTTGAGGAAAGTAAGGGGTCACTGCAAGGAGCATGGGAGAGAGAGGTTGTCAGATAGGAACAGCGGTGCTGTGCTGTTTGGTAGTTTGTTTTTTTTGTTTGTTTGTTTTTTATTGTTTGTTTGGTTTGGGGTTTTTTTAGGTGAAAGCTGCTTTGCCCCATTGCATAAAGCTTTCGCAATATATCCATTCATTAGAATTATTTTTATTAGGTTGGTAATGAGTACTACTGAACATGTCTTAAGACAATTTTATGCTTCTGGGGCCTGACGTGTGTTTGTGAATCTAAAAGGAGAGAATATTTTTGTAGCTCCATCTGGTCCCATCTACTTTTGTTCCTGTACATATTCTATTGTAATCAGATGGAAACAAGTCAATATTAAGGCTAAAGAATCACATCATGAAGGAAAAATAAATTTTGTATAATAGACCCATTACAATTTGTGAGTAATCAGCCTTTCAAGAAGAGACTTTAGAAGGCACAATGCAGATTCATTGCTGTTTCCTCTTAAATATTTATTATATGTTGTATTATTAGGTTATTTGATATTAGAAAAGAATAAAGAAAAATGGCAAAACAGGATATTAAGATTCTTAGTTTTTATCTCCTTTTTTTGGCTGAGTGTTATTTTTAGATATGTCTGAAAAAGACAGCAAATGTAGACATTGCTGGGTTTTAAGCAATTTAAAAATCTAGAATCAGGTCTGAACTTTGCCATGTCGACCCACTTTCAAGTAAAAAATTAAGAATCAGTAAACCATTTTTATGTAGAATTGGTTTACTTTTGCTAAAATTCATGGGGATTTGCTTGCTTTGAAGAAATACATTTTTATACAGACCTTCAGTGTCTGATGGCCTGAAGGAAAGCTGTCTAGCTGAAGAAAGAAAAGTGTAATGCTGGCGTACATTAGTGGTGATGTTAACATATCACACTATCAGTTCATGTTGTGATGAGAACTGTTATAAGTGCTTGGCAGAAATCACAGGTTACATCATGAAACATACAAAACCAGAGAGGCCATTATTTTAGTTATCAATAACATACACTCCTCTGAATATTACTTTTGCAGCCTTCAGACGCCCTCCACCCCCCAGGTATAAGGATATTTCTGGTTTTATTTTTTGTTTGGTTCTTTCTTTGTATTATAGTAGTTATTACATTTCAATATTTATAACATCTGTGGACAGTATGAGATTTCTTTGTTTCTTTATTGCTGAATCCTACAAAATGGAAAGGTAACATGACTTGTTCTATTTCTCAATAAATGCTTCTTCTATTTTTGTTTGCTGCAGTGTTGGCATTCAGTAACTTTAGATGTCTAAAATAAAGCCTATAGGTTTAAAAAATTTTCAGTACCTTAGGTTAAATTCTATGATTTTATGCTGGTATGAAAAAGGGGGCAGGTCCACTTAAGCCAATCCATCCAGGAAATCCACCAGTATAGTGAGTGAAAGACAGACTGAGTCATCATCACATTATTAATGGGGTAAGCCTTCTTTCATTAAAAAATATGTAACTTTGCAATACAATGTTTTTGCTATATATTAGCAAGAACTTAGCTAAACTTCCACTGTTCCTGTAGTGACAGTGGTCTGCTGCAGAAGCAGTATTTTCATAAGACAGTACTAAGTTAAAGACAGAAGGAACAATGGTGACTCTTACCTGAACAAGCCCAATTTTTTATTTCCTCTTCCACTTCAAAAAACCATGAATTTCAAGAGGCTTATCTTATAAATACCATTTATAAGGATCAAATATAAGGTTCTTAATTCAGCAGGTAAGGACTTAACACCACTGAATAGGAATAAAGTTAATTCTAAGGTGAAATCTCAGGAATTAAAAGTGCCTGGATCTCCACATAGTGCAAATTTCTTTATATTTAGTGAAGACACAAAATCTGGGAACTGCCCAGAAGAGGCTGTAGCTTCTTTAGTTCATTGTTGGACCTGCTGTGAAGGAGATTTCATGAGAAAAAGCTGGAGGGCAAGAAATGCTGTTTCCTACTACTTTTTGTTGTTGTTGTTGTTCATTTTCTTATTGCAGCTTTCTAGGAAAGGAGAAGCGAGAGCTCTGTGTGTTGTATACTGGTTGCACAAATATTTTTCTTTATCATATCTGCTGCAGGGAAATTGAGCTTAGTACAGCTAAGCTAGAGGCAGTATAAAAATGGGAGGAGGGAGATCAAAATGTGAGAAAATATAGGTAAAGTATACATTTCTCTATAAGGTGATCAGAACTTAGTTCTGCAAAGCCTGTCTGTGCTCCTACAATGTGTGCTGGGCGTTTTAGAGCTGAGCAAGCAAACTACTGTCTGGCAGTGGTAGGGCTATGGGAGCAATTGCAACAAAACTGTGTTTAAATAGGCTTGCACAGGGCCTGAAATAAAAAATGTCTTTTCATAGCATTGCGTCTGCTGAAAATCATAGAAACATTCTTGCTGCTCTGCATAGCTCTTGAAAGACACAGCTCTAGGATGGACTGTCTGTATTTAAAGATCCATGCGTTTCAGGACCTGCAGGGATCATTCTGCAACTTTTCAGTGCACTTTCTGGAACCTTTATTAGTTAAGAATTGGAACTTGATTTTTGACTAAACCAGCTAATGCACAGTAAAATACTCTCTTCTTTATGTGTTGATTATTGTGCAGATCAACATTTCAACCCATTACCTAAGTGTTTCTGAGTTGCTTGTGAAGATAAAACTGGAATAAAGGGGAGCAGACTGGTGTAGTCTTTAAGAAAAATACAAAAAAACAGTCTAATTAGATCTCAGTTTCTAGGAAAGCAAAGACAAGTCAGACTCTGGAGTTCAGTGAGCATGAATGGTGTGGGAGACTTGATTCCTGAGTTGTAATCACCTTTCTTCTCAGCTCTTGCATTTATTCCATTGCTTCCTGAAGCTGTGAAGACTGGCTACGGAAAGATCATTCTAACGAGTTAATGACTATTCCTCAGCTTCTCTAACTAAAATGTAACAGTTCCAAGGATTCTCTGTGCTTGTGTGAATATGTACATGTGCACTTTATCAGATGTTAACTGAATATGATATATTCATATTTTAATGCTGAGCTTTGACACTGAAAATATTCACTGCACAGAAGAAATAGTATTTTTCAAGAAAGTTGTGAGATAATCCTATACTTACTTCCTTTGTTTTCTCTTAATTTATTTTGAAATGTCATGTTTTATTCAAATAGAAGGAGATTCTACCATAAACTTGGATATTGTATGCACAGTTTCTAAAGGCTCTCTGCTTCTAATTGATTCCTACAGTATTTTATTATAATAAATTTATTGTAGGTATGGGATGAGAGGATTTCAGAGAGGTAGTCACAAATAAATTCTCCAAGAAACTTCACTCCCCCACTTACTTCTGTTTCCTTTTTTTTTCTTTTTTTTTTTGTGTTTTTAGTCCAATATTAAAGCAGGCCTTTAAGAAAGATGACTTCAGAAAAATATTTAAAAACACTAGATGAATCATTATTTTCTGTTGTAAACAGAGTGGATTTCATTAGTTAAAATATTAAAATGTAGGCCTATCAGCGGATGGTATGTAGCATTTACTCAGATCTTTCATGTGCACAGCTGCTCAAGTCTGATAATGGGGTACTTAGCAAGAAAGTGATTTTTAGCAAGGTAGACTATGGTTTTTCATATTTAAGTGTCTTCTCAATTTTAGATAATTCAACAATAATGAAAAATCCAGAGTATCCTTTTTTTTTTTTTAAATGTATTGCACTGTCATAAAGACAATATCTTGTAATTTTTTTCATTCTAATTTTCTGTAAAACAAACGATGCGGGATATAGGTTTCATGTCATTGTCACAAAACAGGGAGGGATCATTTTAGCACCAGGATCTATGGACAAAATCAGTGGACCAATTTTTCTGTCTCTCCCTTCTGGAGAAGGCAGTTTGTTTGGGTCCAGGTAGAAAAAGATTGCAGAGCCGAAGACTCATGTAGAGTCAGGAAGTAATTTTGCTCCTCTTTTGCCTCTATTTAGCAAAGTAGTAGCACAAATTATTAAAGATACTGGCAAACAAAGGACTGTCCTGTATAGTTTTAGGTTTTCCATTAACTTTTTTTTTTTTCTCATGTACGTCTGAATTCCCTATCTCATACTTGACCATTTTGCACAGATTTTTGACAACTCCCGACAATTCTACTCTTATCAACATCAGTTTCATCTACCACTTAAACTCTTAGAACATATAAATAATAGATTTGACCTCCTTCACTGTTTTTTGTCAGTTTTTTTTGTTTCTTGAGAAGGAGTAGTTTGTTTTGTAGGATAATTTTGAAGAGAAGATATGTAGGCTCATGGGTTTCATCTAACAATAAAGGAGGTTTGATAGCTAAATGCAGATGTTTAAGTTGTACAGACATAATTTTCAGCAAGTAGTTCTTGATCCTTGTGTGTTGCAACTGATCTCTGTAATTAATGAAAGTGAAATTATAGACAATGAATTAGTAACTATCGATATAAGGCAATAGATCATGAACTTTTGCTTATTACAAGGCTGCCAGTCTTTAAAAGATGGTTATGTGAGTAATAACGTAAAAATATATTTCTTCACTGCTTTAAAAATAAGAAAACCAAATTATTACAATAGATTAAAGATGACAAATGAAATTAAACGAAAGTGATGTATCCATCTGTCTCATCAGTATTTCCCTCAAATAAAAATAGCTGGTTTGTCTGACCTGCTGGAGAATAAGTCAACCCATTTAGAGTCCTCCAGGCCTGATCACTTAGCTGCATCCCACCAGAAGTTACATGTCTCTGCAGTTCGAAACACAGAGAATTCAACATAAGTCTGAATTCCTGTATGCTGAAAAGGTAGATCTGGAGGGTGAGAAAGCTCTATGTGAGATAGGCAGAACGTTAGACTCTCCACCTCCCCTGAGCCCTTGGTTCGTCTTTACCCTCCTACAACACATGAGAAACAGCACAGAATGTAGAGTAGCAAGAAATCGCCATCCCCAGAATGTACTAGCAATGTGATAATGTTGGCAATATGAGATATATCATCAGCTGACGTAAATCAACGTAGCAGTAAAAGAATTTATAATCCTTGAGAGCAGTTATAGATCCATCCAATAGTTTAGGAAGGAAAATGCTCGGGTTTTGGTAGACATCAGGGAAAGTAGAGGCATTCCAGGTGGGGAATAAGAAAACTGATGCCTGGCAATAAAGGAGTAATACCAGGTAGACCAGCAAAGAAAATACATCTCCACTGGCTCAGTAATCCATGAATCTTATGGCACTAGTTTAATGAGATCTCTTCATCTTGAAATTAAAGTACAAGGAGTTTTTTTACAGAGAACAGTATTCAATAACAAAATATTAAATGATAAACACAGATTGCTTAAAATCAGATGGGCCATTTTAAGAAAAAGCATTTTAGCTCATCATGATATGTAGCACCTTATTTAAATTAGGAGGTGTTAATTCTTAGCTTGAATAATATATTAATATAATATGTAAAGTGAATGGCATTGTTAATCACAGTCGCGCCTGGAACGACTTTGCTTCTGTGCACTGAATGTTAATTTTGCAAAACATTAATTTCAAAGATTTTGCAGCAGTGCTTTTGTAATTAAATATTAATGTCACATGTTATTGCAGTAGCATGTTTATGAAAGCCGGCAACACTTCAAGTCAACTCATTTGTTTTTATATTTATTCTTGTACATCTGCAATCCCTTCCATTTCACAATTTCAAAGTGAAGGCCATTTTGAATAGTCAATATGTGAACATTTTTCATTGTAAGCGTTTTTTAACATCCAACAGGGTAAATATTTAATGTTGTGTTTTTAGCTGGTATAATTTTTCAGAAAATTGGCTATAACTTTTAACAACTCAAAGGTACCTAAACTGTCTACATTTTTGGCATAAGTGATCTGAAAATAATATAGCAATAAACATGATGAAGCTGTGAAAAAATACTTAAAAATTCAAAGCTTTTTTCTGAAAGTTTGACTTCCAGAAGTTGTGATTTCACAGCCAAGTGTGTTCTAGTGTCATTTTATTACCTGTGGTGTTGTGACTTTATATTCACTTGAGTCATTTCAGCAAGTACAGGATTGACTTTTGAATAACTTTTCCAAGTCATGTGGTTGCATTTGTGCTGTAAAATTCATGTCTGGAGTATATTGCTTAATGATTGTTGCTCAGGATTTTAAAATAAACATTTTCTGTTTGTGCCCTAAGCCACCTCAAGAGCACCGGGAGGATTCAGGCTCACATTTTCTATTAGGGCCAAATTGTAAGGGTGACTAAGTTTGTCAGCTGCTTTTATTGAAGTGTATACAGTATATGTATGCCTGTATTGGTTTGCCCAGGTCTGCTTTGACCAATTTACTGTATCTCACGATCTTGCCCATGGCTCTTCAAACCTGAGAATTACATTAGTCTAAAAAGAAAGTAATTTCCATTTCAGTGTGTTGCGAAGAAGAAATTTCTTTGAGGTATCATATTTTAAACCATTCTTTCTCCCCCATTCTCCTTTAGTATAGATCCCCACAGTACAGCAAAACAATTTGGCAGAGCAAATTGTGAATTATAAAATATGTTATTTATTCTATCACAAAATATATGAACAATCAAGATGCATTGTTTAGTTATAGGCACATTTAATAGTTAAAAATTATATCTGCACCTGATGTTGCATATTAACAGCTAATACCATTTGACAGTGATGAAATTAAAGGATGAAGAAGAGATACAAACTACATTTTACAAGCATGATGGGTCTCCAACAATGCCATTTAAATATTATTTGTCACTATTTAAAATGAACCTTTCCCCTTTAAGCTATGCCATTATGCTCATTTGTCCTGTCACCACTGACAGGCTCTATGAGTCACACACAAAAATGGTCATTAGGTACTGCATCTTCATCTTATTTAAAAAAATAGAAAGCATTCTGATGCCTCTAAAAGCCTGTAATTATTTTCATCCGAGGAGATAGTGTTGCTTGGAAGGTAATTTAATAACCTTTTGCATGTACCTGGGGAATGCCTCTCTAGGGAACCAAGGTGCCGACATGCCATTCAGTCGTCAAAACATGACCTTTAATGGTTGCTTGGAGAGAAGTTAGCCTGGAACGTTGTACACAGTGCGATACTAATTCTGCTTTCTAATGTATGCAAAATTTAGTTCTTGAGCAATGATCTTTGTAAGATGAATTAATATAGGTACTGCTTCAGGAAACAAAAGAAATTGCAATTGTGAGAGCTTTTCCCCATCATGATCTTTTGCTACGTTTATTTGAAGGAGCACCTGATCTGTTTGTTTAGGAAACACCACTAGCAACAACAAAACTACCTGGCAACATTTCCCAGTATTTGTGTTTTTAATTCTTGCTTTTTGTGAGGAACGCTCAGTATCTATGGAAGGAAACTGGGACAGTGAGCTGTGTGATAGCTGTATAGGTTTACATTAGACTGTGATGGCTAAGCAATAAAATAAATACAAACTATAAGAAAATAAAATGATAGTTTGTAGGGAAATGAATATACATTGTGAGTGGCTTTGAAAAATTGTTAATGCAATTAGGGGGGTAACGGAGAAAGTGTTGATTTTTCTGTAGCCATAACATATGCCAGGAGCCTACAACATATATAGTAAATGAAGCACAGGCTACGTCCTGTGACATCAAGGTCCAGAAACTCTTTATTTTGGTACACTGGATATTAGATCCCACCATAGTTAGAAATGCTGGGATTTCAACTCATACCCCTGACATGCCATCCGTCAATTTATTAGCACACTGGTGCAGTAAGCCACTGAGCAGGCTATATCAATTCGTTCAGGTTTTTTTTTTCTTTTTGTTCTTCTTCCCTTTAAAATGTCTGTAATCCTCAGCTCTGCTCTCTCAACCGGTCAACATTAAAGATTTATGTTGCACTTTTTTTTTTTCATTGCCACACCTGAATATGGATTACTTAAATGGGCTGTAAATAATTCATATCTGGGAATAAGTTTCCATTACTGACCAATGTTGTAATTTAATATACTCTATTATGGGTTATACAATTTTAGATTGTTTTCTATGTGCATTCAGCAGTCGGGCAGACAACAGTTTAAGTAAAAAGGGCAAAATGTTTGTTGAGCTTATTTTCATGTTCGGTATTGTACTAGAGGAAGTAAAATGTTAGTTTTAACAGCATTCTTTGTAGCTGTTCACAAAAATAAAAAAATCTCAACCTGAATCAGCATAAAGAAAGCTGAATGAGTAAAAGGAGGGGTATTAATCTAGATTTATATTCACCAAGCAGATGTCAGATTTTAATGCAAAATACAAACATATTTTTCAGTAGCACAAAATGTATCCCCCTCTCAATATGTGTTGTTTGTTTGTGGGGTTTTTTTTTTCTCTTCCCTTAACCAGTACTACTGCCTGTCACATGTGGTATTTGATAATTCTGTCAAAAGTACCTATAATAGAAGAGAACATATTTAGCAAGAACTTTTTGAATAAGGTTACAAGCTACAAATAGAAATGCTCAAAAATGTTAAAGAGCATCACATTTTTAAAAACTGTCCATGTTCAAGTGTTTACACTTTAAAGAGATTTAAACAATTTAAGATTAGCTATAGTAAAAAAAAATTAATAATAGATTAATACATGAAAATCTATGAAGTCACATAAGATAATGATTTAAAAAGGAATAATTTAAAAAGATGAATTAAAAACTAGAATCAGAAAAGAAGGCCAATATAAACTAGGGAAAAACATGCTGTGAATAAAGTCTGTTAGATCTTGAAATAGGAGAACTGCTAAATAATGCATAGTTTTATTTTTCTATAATTTGCATAAACCTTAAGAGAGTATTTATTTGTGTAAAACTTGATGTATTGAGTAAGGAGAATTAAAAAAATGGCATTCATTTTGTTTTCATTTTGGTATTTAGGAAAAATATTCTGTTACATATGGACTACTTAGACCTAATCATCTGACTGAATGTGATGTGTTTCTTGAGCCAGGTTGGAAAGGGCTGGCTTGAGAACAGTGCCCTGGTCTTGCTGCAGGCTATGCAGGTTGGCCCAAACTCTGCTGGGGAGCAGATGGTGAGCCAATGCTTGTAGTCACACTTACCTTCCTTGCTAAATCCATAATCCCTCACTGGACACGCAGCCAAGGCAGGCTTTGGAGGCAGAAAGGAGGTTACAATCTGGACTTGGGTATTGACTGCCAGAACTGAGAAAACAGCTCAGAAATTTCAAATGCTTAACAAGTTATCTGTCTTGTCCCTAAGCCAGTGCAGCATTTTTAAAAGTAATTAAGACATGATTGAAAATGTGTGTGCCATCTAAATACAAAAATCTTCAAAAATAACTGAAACCAATAATTAAAAGCCACATTTAATATACTAGTTAGTAAAAAGAGACATATTTAAACTGAATTTGCCTTTATTTTTAATTGTACAATGCTGTTGAATTTTTTTAAAGGATGCATATATTCAGGGCGGGGAGAGAAAAATATTTTTTCTGAGCAAGCCCCTGAATTAAACTGGATTTATTTAAAATAAACAGTTGTATGGAATTTTAGCTAACAGTGTGATGATGATTAAATTAATTAATTATTTAATTAACTTCATACTGAATTAATATTAACTGTATTACTATATATTAAAAGATATCTAATATGTAATGATAAGGATGATGTTCATGCACAGAGAAAATAACAGTTGCTTATAATAATCACAGCATGACTTGCCTTTCTAAATATTTAATCTATTCTAAATCAAGACAGTGATCCTCAAAAATCTATAATTTCAAAAAATATTTAGTAAACAACCAAATTGTGGTCAATTGCAGTAAAGGGTATGCCATCTGTTAATCGCAGAAAAGGGAATGTCATATACAAAAGATTTACAGAAATATAGTGAGCGTACACAAACCTTACTCTGTGTATATGTGTGTGTGTGTGTGTGTGTGTGTGTGTGTGTATGTGGTATATAACATATAATTTATTTTTGTCCGAAACATTAATGTGACCATGGTCCTACTAGATGAGTTTTTGCACCAGGGTGTAACAAATCGCGGACTTAATTTAAAGCATACGCATCATTGTATTAAATTTTGAGAGATTAAGCTCTTGCAAACCATTTTATTAATAAAATAAAATATAACTCATAAATCATGTATGAGTTCTATGAAACTTATCTATCATACCATTTAAAGATGTGAAGTAATTTTAAAAAAAGGAATAGATAATTACATAATCCATTTTTGTTGGAACACAGTTAAAGTTATATTCTGATCAAGCATAAAACATGCTTAATTTATGTAAACACCATACCCTTAAATCTGACCATTGGTCACTTGGGATTTTCAATATATTTGTTTCTTTGTCCAAAAACTGTGTTATTCTAAAGGATATTGCTATTTGGAAACAACAGTTAATGGATTAACCAAGTGACAGTTAAAATCACTTACATTTAAAAACATTATTTATTTGTGAAGAATAATAGAGAAATATATAGCGTTGCTCATTTGCAGTACATTAAAAGTGTATATGTCCATTCCCTTCTGTCAGAGACCAATCACTGTGTGCCAGTAATGGGTGAATACATAATGTTAACTTAATTGAAATTCCTTCTGAAAGATTTGTGCATATGAAATTGCACTGATACAGGATAAGGTTTATTTTTAGGTCAGAATTAAGACTACTCTGTTCAATAAGACAACATGCATATATTTTATATGGAATAAGAGTAAAGGGCCAGATTCTCATCTGCTGTAAATTGGTATAATATATGTTTTCTGTGAGATTTATGAATGTCCTTAATATTAATTTCCTTGCCTTTAAGCACTTAGGTTTGTTAGTGATGCGATAAACAATGGCATTATTTCACTTAGCTCCTTAACTGATTTATAAAATGAAATACTTTAGACTTCAGAATTTTGCAAGTTGTCCTTTTTCCACGACCAGAGCCGGCAGCTCTGGCCCTGGTGAGGAAGTACAGAGCTCTGGGCCCACAACCAAGCCTTCTGTGTTTGTGTCCTTCTTAAGATTTTTTTTTTTTTCTTTTTAATGCATGAGGGAAGAATTAAATTAGGTTATTAAATGTGATGAAGAAAAGAAAATTTTATTCCTTACTTGCCTTATTGCTGTGAATAATTAAATTTAAATTAATAGGATTATTTGCAAGAGTAAGAGGGGTGTGATTTGGACTTCAGATTCACTTAGGTTGCTGATGATAAATTTGCTTGTCTGTTGTTGGGACTTTTCTGATATCTATCATAGCTAATTTTGCTAGTACCTGATTTGATTTCAAAGGCAGTGGATTAGTACATTTAAATGGCTTCCTATCATTAATTTATCTCTGCCCTTGTGCATTCAGGTAGCTCCCCTTCATCCACAGGGAACTGCTCACAAGTATGGGGCCAAAATTTGGCCCTGTGTTTTGATGTGATTGTTGCTTTCAAAGCAGGCTTTTAAGTATATTGTAATAAAGATTTTCTCTATAAACAGCAGCCTTCAGAGCCCTGTCTGTCCAGAGCATTGTTAAACTATAGGCAATCACCTATTCTACAGTGATTTAATTTCCTTCAGTGTGTCTTTTTCATCCCCTGGGAAATGTGCAGTGTGCCTGTTTCTGCTGTGTTGCCCCAGCTTGCTTTGTGAACAGTGAGGCAAAGAATTTCTATTTTTTTTTTTTTTTAATCAGTTTCTACCTCTGCTGTCAGTAAATAACCCATACCATCTCTTAGAGAACCTTCTGTCTTCCTTGCTGACCTCTTGGACTATATATTCTTGTAAAATGTCATTTTATTTATCTTTATAATCTTGTTCAATCCTTGTTTTATTCTCCACCTTTGCTTTTCTTATCATTTTTTTACACTCTCAACCATCTTATAATCTTTCCATTCCCCTCTATATCTGATATTTCATACCTCACGCACCTCCCTTGATCATTCCGCACATGCTTGTTCAGACTAATTGGCCTTTTTAACTACTGCTCTATTTGCTGCTGGATGGACAGCATGCATGCTCTTGTTGAGATGTTGATTTACATTTGGAAGATTTTGAATTTGCCATTCCTTTCCTTTTCTTTCATTTTCTTTGGCTCAGTCTTTTTCTTTTAAAATTTCCAATGCCAAGAGTGAATTTATGTCACTAATTCTGCTTATTCTAGACAAATGGGGTGCTCTACTTAGTGTTTTCAGATTTTGTATCTTTCTTAATGTGCCCTATTTTTTTCTCAGAAATGAAATTCAAAGACTAATTCCTCCTTCACTTGTAAGATAGCTAAAAAAAAAAGAATGTCTGTTGTTTTCTTTGACTCAGAAAACCATAGGGAATGTGTTTCTTCTTTTTTTTCCAAAGCTCTCTTTTTCAGATATTCACTGTCACTTGGCAATGGACAGTGCTGGGGATGCTGGGTATGCTCCGCATCCCCACTCTATATCAAGTCTGTTCTTGCTCCTGTTAGACCTCTCCTCTGCAGCGTGGCCCTGGTACAAGAGACTTTCTGCATAACAGGGGCCCCAGTGTTCCTTAGGAGACTGCAGTTATTTGAAAAAACATGAGTAAATTAGGAAAAATAACTTTGAGGTGAAAAATGTCCTAACAGAGATGTGTTAGGCTGCTTATGTTACGTTAATATGGCAGTATCTGTGCTAGAGATTTTTCTAGTCAAAAATACAATTTTTTAAAAATTACCTGTGCTCCTCTAAATGGCTCTTTGGAGTCCCCAGATTCTTGTAGTATCGCTGTGATGTTTTGCAGATTCCCATTGTTGCTTTATCCTGCACAATGTTTTCATAAACGCATAGTAGCAGGGTGTTCCACTGGAAGCCGTCTGAGTTTGGGTTTGGCCACTGCTCTTCCATATCTTTTTTCTTTTTTCTTGGTTTAAAAGAAAAATAATGCAATTATTTAAAGAGCTGCCAGGAAAAAAAAAAAGTAAACAGGGAAGGTTAATATATTTGTTATCATTTGTGGTCTTCTCCATCTTTTTAGGAACATGGGCTTAATGGCCTTTACTTCCTTGTTAGTCTTTTGTGTTCAGGAAACCAGGAATTATCATGAAAGTTTTCAGTACCTCTGTTTGGCTGTATTTTACTTTAGCTTCAAAACAGAGTTACATTGTTCATTTCTTTTTCATTCCAACCTTGTATTCACCAGTAGTCATTAAAGGTTTCTGATCTCACAGTGCTTTTAATAAGCAGTGATTAGTAAAAAATATCTACCTGAAACCCAAATTCTTCCATTTTTTCTCTCCTTGAATAAAAATAATTTATCTGTGATACTTTCAGAATCCCTTGTTGCATAAATTAAAAAAGTTGAAAGGTTAAAATTGACTTGGTGCCAAGTTACTGCATTAGACACAGACTCCATTTATTTATTTATCTGTTATTTTTATGTTTTTAAACACTTTGGCAGGATTTCCATATTGTGATTGTTCCATGCTGCACATTCCGACTGTCAGCCTTTGATTCCCCCCAAGGAGATGTAAGAAGAGGTTTCATTCCAGACTTGGAAGGTTTTATCTTATTGGGGTCTTTTTCTAAAAAGCTAGGGGAAACTTTAGGAAGGATTTTTAAGTTTGATTGACAAAGTGAATTCCTAAAAGTGATATATATCCACAGGACTCAATAAGCCAGGACACATGCTACTCACAGAGAAGAAATAGTTTTATATATTATTCACCAGTCTCCAGGGTTTCTATGCCAGTCAGACTTGGCTTACTTCCCATATATGTTATTAAATGTTTTACAGTTTATCATCTATACAAAAGGAGTAAATTATGTGATACATACAATTTAATCTACATATAGAATAATTTAAACTATTTGAAGGTTTATCACAGACTATGGATTACACAAACCAATAAGCATGCATGGATACGGAAATTGTATGGCATATTATGAATCTCTTCTCAACATCTGACCATCTTTTGTTACGTGCCTCCGTTTCTAACCTATTGATTTTATTATTTTCTTTTTTTGGCAAAATTATTGGTATAACCAATCTAGTTGGAAGATACTGTAGGCATTTGTTAGTAAAATTGTTTGTGTGTTCAACCATAGGCAAGCAGAGGTCAATGAAGAGTGAAAGGTGAATAAACCCCAAACGTAGTAAGGATATGTCTTGGTGCATGCGTTGTTCCGTTTGTAAAATCAGAGTAATAGAACATAAACCCGAAAGTAATGATAATGTACAGGTGCCCCTGTTATTTTATTGATTTGCATGCTGAAATGACTGTTGTTACTGGTTATATGCTGGAGCAATTTAGCAGGTTCTCCTTGTTAATCCCACCCTCCATACAAATAACTATCTGCTTTGTTACTGCAACACTACTTGCAGTTTACACTATCCAGTGGGATTCAAAGTGATCTCTAAATTAGTGTGTCCTCTTGTGGGTAACCTGCTCAGCATCTGGCACCCATGGATGCAGCGACAGTGAACGATGATTTTTTGTATATATGTTAGGTCTGGATTACTTAAATCCAGTATAGTTTTAATTTAAGTAATGCTTGCAATAATATGCTTACAGTTTTGGAAAAGAATACACCATTGTTTCATCATTTAGGTTATTTCTTCTTCCTGGATACTAAGAAAAAAATATAAGAAAAATAGCTCTATAAACAAATATGCATTATACATTTTAAATGTCCTTTATTGTGGACACTTTTCTGTGTTACAATATTAAGAAAAAAAATCTCAGTTTTTAAGTTAGAAAGGTGTTTTTAACTGATTTTAGTACTAAAACCTAAATTTTACTTGGCCAGTGAAAAGTAGTATTCTTTAAAAACTTTAAGCCAAAACCAGGGTTATGCACAGAAGAGATAATGAGGAAAAAATAATTAATTAATTGATGTGTGTAGTAGCTATGATCCTATTTCTTTAGATTCTGATTATCACAGTGTGATATAAAAGTACATACTTCAGTTAAGTCAACCAGGTGAGCCAGAAGATAAAAAAAAACCACCACATGTATATTAGCACATTTACTGACTATTTTTCCATAGTATTCTTCTTCACTGAAACTAAGATTTTAAAATATTTTTAAATTTTCTGCATGACTTCTGAGTGTAAATAATTATATTATTAAATTACTCATTACTAAATTATTTTCATTTCAAATGAAAAACATATGTACATAAAATAATTTCAGTAAGTATGATCAGAAGTCCATTGTTGGTTGGGTAGCTCTATATTCTGAAGATGGAGGTTCATATTTGTTATGTACCTGTTCCTTACAGGATCTGCCTTAATGCTTCTGCTTTAGGCATGTAGAAACAAATTCTATCCTACATTTTGGTCACATGATCAATCACTTTGTGATTGTCTCAATCCAGCAGCTATTCAGCGATTCAATAGAAGATGTGTTAGTTAATTTATTTGGTATTACCATTGGCTAAAATTGTATTTGTGATTAAATATGTTTAGATCCTTTAGGATCTATAGCCTGTGACTAATTTTAAAAACTTTCTTTTTTATTATCTTTTTATGGCAATCAAATAATAAGTTTATTGCAAGGTTAGTAGACTTTTTCTTTAATCAGAGCCCTAAGGGGAAGAATATACATGAAGAACTAGTCTCTTTCATATCCAGATATGATCCTTTCCATTCCTTTCTCAATTACATCATCAGCCTTATAAGATAGGCCCTTAAAATACCCACCTTTTAATTTCCTTCTCTGAGTCTTTTAACTAAATTAGACAATCCTATTTCATTAAGCAAGAAATAAGTTTTAAATACTTGGAGCTTTGTAGCAAGAAGAACATAAACATCAAAAGTCTTGCTATTAGCATTGAACAAACTCTTCATCTGTGTGAAATTTTTCTATTAATAAGGTTATCCAGAAACAATACTGATTTAACTATGATTGAAAGTACTATTATTGTCATTTAAACAATTTATTTCTAAGATAAGTTCTGTAATGTTTCCTGGTAATACTGAATTACAGTAACATGTCATTTTAATTTGCTTGATCCATCTTCTTGATATCTACTCTTTTAGCAGCTTTGTGGAAATGTCTGTTCCTTGAGTCAAGGTTTCACATAGGTTATTGATTTTTGTTTCTATATTTGTATATATGTTTAAAGTACTTTTCTCTAGATCTCAGAAATTTGGAATGGAATCCTCTAGTTTATCCAACCAAGAATTTCACATGTAGAAGTGAAACATGAAATTCCATCTAAGTTTCTCTAACTTTTAGCTTCTTGGCTAAAAACACACAAAATGTTTGATAAGGGTACAACTGGAGTATGACGATGCAATCCTTATTAGAAATCTGATGCAAGGTGAATGTCTGAGGCAATTAATCTAAGATCTGTCTTAAACAGAGCTTTCCAAGGGCCAGTTTTTCTCTACAGTTACTTTTATTTGCTAAACCTGCAATAGATGAGTATCCAGTCGTATCTTCATCTCATTCAAGAAATGAAGAACCCTGCTTGCAGTCAAGTGGATTAATATAATCACTGGCATCATCAGACTACTTTAGTTAATTCACCAGCATCAACTTGTTGCTATTGAAGCTGAGTGTTTCATCTAATTTCTGCTCCTAGATGTTTTGGGAAAAGCCTTAAAATAAAGTGAAAATGATGTATTTTTACAGCATGTTCTTTATTTTGTATCCAAATTGCTACAGTGACATTGTGCTGAAACATAGAGGAGTTATGTAGTACCTTACGAACAGAAATAGGGAAAAGTTTAATTTTGGCAAGTTGACTTAAAAATCATATGCATCCAGGGGTCAAAATCATTAGTTCTGAATAATGCTGAAAGGCAGAAAACTGTGACCAGTGCCTCCTTATAATTCCTACTGCCAAAAGTTCAGACACTGTAGTCCGATTATGTCACAGGTTCTGCTTTGGTGTATGGCAAGGTGTAGTACAGTACCCTTTCTGTCATGTTCATATCATGGCAAATGGTGTATCTGATGCTTGATCTTTGCCCAGGAGACCTAGATCAGGTCAGACAATAACAGATCAAAAAAAGTCTGAGCAGCAGCTTTGTTGATTGTGCTCTTGTCCAAGGGTTTCTCTAAAACATTTAAGTAAAACATACAGACTTCATGATGCTTGTAGATGAGCATCTCTAACCAATGTCCTCCACACAAGAAGAAAAAAACCCTATAAGCAAAGTGGAAGCAACCGATTCTTACTATGACAGTACTATGATTTTATAACCTTCTCTTCTCCTATTCGGATGGAAGAAGAAAATGAGTATCACAAGCATTAATGTCTGTACTTATGTATAGCTTGAAAGTACAGTACATACAGAGGCTTTGGCTTACACAGGCTGCAAAAGTGGTAAGAAACTTTGCATAACTTGAATTCTTTACAGAACTAATCCATTTACTCAGATTTTATAAAGAACAAGCTAGAAATAACATGTTGTATTGATTTTAATCAAGGGAATATTCTTCTATAATTTAAAAATGTAATTCGGTATCTGTTCAGTGAATGTTATATCAAAAAATATTTTGTGACTATTCTTGACAGGCATCTCTATTAATGATTCCTACCTTACACTGCTTGCATCCTTCATGCAACCTGAAATGGAGGTGTGTTTTGGGTTTTTTTTTTGTTCGTTTGGGTTTTTTTTAGTAAAAATAATAGGTGTCTGTATCAGTATTCCCAGAAAAAGATTTCATGTACCATGAAACAGAGAGGTGTAAGCTCTTAAATATGGTAAAAAGTTTCAAAGTCCTTTCATTCTTCATTACAAAAAACCCAAAAGAACAGACAGTGGCATGCCAGGGGAAAGGAGGAGTGAAGACCAGGAACCCAAAAGACAGATTTTTGTTTACAGACTTGAACTGCAAAAGTGATTATGAAACCCTAGCTCATGATGCATAAAGAAACCAGTGTGACCTAGATATAAGCATCACAGAGATATGACACTTAGGTGTTGCTTAAACTGTAAGACACAATTGCTGGGAGATCCATATGTAGCATGTGTAGATGAGCACAAGACAGACACAGGAACCCTCCTATGCTTTGGATTTAGCATGATCATGTCAGAAGGACTATTAGTACTAAAATAAATGTTATTTGTATTTGAAGAATTTTGTTTTTTTTTTTCTTTTTTTTTTTATGGACAGCATTACACCAAAACCAAGTGACTTGAGTCCCTCTTCATCACTCTCTTTATCATTTCATGTAGAGGTATTTGTAATCTAATTTCTGTAATGGAGGAAATAAAGGTATCAGTCCCAGCATGCCCTTCTGAGCATTTCATGGACAGAGGGAGCTTATGAGGAGATCAGGAGAACAAGAGGTATACCTGCAATGCTCTGTGTAGAAGGATGATGCCCTCATGCTTTATTTACCTGGCACTATGTGAATGGAGCTCTTGTTCATCAGTCATAAGTGGTGTTGGCTACCTAACTTTAATGTAGTTTTCAACATAATGACAAATATGCTAGTAAAATAGGCAGCTGTTTTCTGCTAAGTTTGGACACAAACTTAGATATTATAGAAAAAAATAACATGCCCTCTTATTATAGCAGCAGTTTAAGAGAAGTCTGAATACATTTTCTTCAGCCTTCCTCCCATCTATATTCTTTTGTCTTGGTCACTTACTGGTTTCTATTAATTTGTCCTAATCCTGATTTTTCTACATATAGTTAGTTTCTCATCTGGCTCCCATTCATATGCCACTCAGTGGTTACTTGTGTGGCAAATGAGCAAAAATAACTTGTCAGTTGTTGCTGGGGTTAATGGGGAAATATAAATCTCAAGTAATGCCAGTGTGGATTTACTTCTCATTCTTAACGGCACCAGCAGATGCTTGAGGAATCCTAGCCTTCCTGAGTGCCTCCATTGTGCAGCTGGCACTACCGCTAGGTCCTGGTGGTGGGGACATATGTGTTGTGTACTTACACTTTGATTTACAGACACTGACCCTGGACAGGGATTATTCTCTCCCTTCTCACACACAGTCCTCAGCGCATCCCACCTTATCAGGTTTATTGCTTTTGCTCTTCCTTCTGCTCTCATGCAAGCACCTAGAGAGGATTTCAGTTTCAGTAAAACTCTCAACACCTCTCTCTGCATATTCAGAACTTTTCCTCAAATATCCAGCTTCTTGGACTCACGGGAATAAATATGTGTAATATTTTCAATGTGTGAGCCAAAGATCCTGAGATGGAACTTTCAACCTCCTTGTAGTAATCGAGATAATATTGTGTGGATTATTTTCTCTCTCATCTTTACTGATGTGACACCAGCAACCCAAACCACATCCTCAGTCATGATAGATATTGCTGAATGTAAAATTAATATTCAGAAAACATGCAGCGTGTTATAGACAAATTTTAATGCACATTATCAGATGAAGCAAGAGGCAGCAGGAGCAAGTATTATGCAATAAGCTAGCACTCAAGTACCCTTCAAAAATGCCCTGTGATTTCTGCTGGACATAGATACTAGTTTGTGAGTCTTTCAAATATCTTGTTTTTCATGACATATCCTTTGTTTCATACTTAGGATAGAAAACATCTTAGTACTTCACGTTTTCTTCACAGAGGAAATCACTCACTAATATTTGCTTTAGATGTTGACTGCTTTCGACAGTGGTAGGTTGGTTTTGTTTGGGTTTTTTTAGGAGTAGCCCTTAGTGGCACTAAATTTAACAACTAACAACCACATGTGCCTCACACTTGATACTTCAGGCTGTGGTGACAGCTTTCAGCAACTTGGAAAATCCCACAGGACCCAGAACAGCCCGCTGGCTGCTGTCTTTTTTGTTTTCATTTAGTTTTCTGCTTTGTCAGTTTGTTCTGTGCTTGCAAAAGGAAATCAAGAGATCCAGATTTAACCAAAATAAAGTTGTCATACCTCCCACCTGTCCTTTAAAATAATCTTCCCAACAATAAGCCCATTAACTGTCAATCATCCTAAAAAAAAAAAAAGTTTGAAAAGTCAAAATTAGAAGAAAAGAAAGGAAGATATAGATATTCAGCACTGTTTGGATGAAATGACTATAGTAATAGTCATGCAGGGTTATTTTTCCTCTTCTTTTTAATTTACAGTGCTCAAGGCACCCTCCAAGGGCCTTGAGAGGGTGGTGTGATGCTCTTTACTCTTCTCACACATGTTCTTCAACAGCCATTTTACTACGATCAATCAGTGAAAAATATTTTTTGTGATTCTGTCTAATGCTTGGAGGGAACTGCAGAGATAGAAAAGGCTATTGGCACTTGAAAATATTGAGTACTCATGTGGGAAAACTCAAAAAAGTGATGGATAGGCATGGACAGCTTTTTCCATATTTCTCTACACACAAAAAAACAGAGAAAATGCAGTGTGAGATAGGTGCAAGAAACTTTCTTCTCTGTTGTCTACTGTCACCAGGATTTGTAAAGAGTTACTGGTTAAAGACCAAACCATATGCATCTTGAACCCTTCTGTACACTGACCATAGAGTCATTGGTTAGGGTGAGATGTGCACTGACAATCTATAAAAGAAACTTGGAGATTTTTTCTGAAGTTTTCAGTAGGGTAAAGAGATTTTTAACTACCTGAAATATGGATCAAGGACCCAAACACATCCCAAACCCTATTGCACATTGTTTTCATTATTTACGTACTGAATTTATAATCCTGTGAATGCAAAGTCAAATATTAAGTTAAATATTAAACAAAAAGGTGTTTATGTAGAAATTTGAGAAAACACATTGGCTTGCCTCTTCAATTTTTCCAGTTTTCCTGGGTGCTTGTATAAAATTATCCAGAATATGGAATAACCTGTTGTTTCTTCCTGCAGGCCATCATGCATCAATTAAGGGATGCTGAGAAAACCAGTCCTTTTCTGTCTTGTGTACAGAGACTGTAGTCAGGAGATGTCTCTTTAACCTGTTCTGTTGAGCCCTCGTATGCTTTCTTTTTTCTTTATCTTCTTACTACTCACTTTATGGTTTAAATACAGTGATAATACAGGTCTCGGGAGGTTTCAACTTGAATAAGCTGTCTCTGATATTGCCAGCTAGGCTGATGAGGAAATCAATAGTATAATACACACTGAATCTGGTGGGGGAAGTCAAACACAAAGTGTTGGTTCATCTCCAGGAAGTGGGAGACTGTGCAAGGAGGATATTGAGGACTAAAACACCCTGGGCTGGATGCCTTGGGTGACAGCTTCCAAGCAGAGGGAGCTGCCAAATGTAGGAGGTGAGGATGTTATGTGCATAATCTCTCCTTTTCCTTAACAGCTATGCACTTTCCTGCGCTAAAGCTGGAAGAATTGGTTTTCCTTTCTGCTGTAAGCAGACCTTTTGACGTAGATAAATCTACTAGAACTGAAAAAAAAAAAAAGAGAAAAGAAGAGGAAACAACAAAAAAAACAAACCAACAAACACATGCAAATGGACTAAGTTACAATTGCACACCCCATCTGTTTCGTTCATTTTTAGAATCAGGTTTTCATACCTTGTACTTCTCTTTTTCCATTAAATGAAATAGCACTGCATTGTTGGCCATCTCAGTACCAGAGGCAAAATAAATAACTATCCTGAGCATATGGAAAGTAAAATTTAAGGAAACAAACCTTGTTCTGACAGAAATATCCTTTGTCTGTCTAAGAAACAGAATATTGTAGCCCTGTATCACTACAAATCTAGAAACCCTGTGACCATGAATGGCCAGAGTAGCACTGTTGTGATCTAATAAGGTTCAGTACCATGCTGCAGCAATGGAAGATCGTAAGCATACAGGTGTAGGAAACAATCACTGTAATTTAACTGGAGGAGGAACACGTTTATTGAGAATGACCTGGGAATCCCAGATAATGGAGGTTAAATATGAGCTCATGGTGTGCTCATGCTGAGAAAACCAGCACACCACATATGGAGCTAGATGAGGAAGAGAATGGAAGGTTATTATCCCCCCTACACAGGATGGTGAAGCCAACCCAAGTGTGTGCTGCCCAGGTTAGGCTCCCCAGTCAAGTGGGGCATAGAGAAATGGGAGAAGGTTCAAAAGAAGCAACCAGACACTTAGTGCACAAGCCCCAAAAGAGAAAAGTGAAAGATAATGTGCTTGAACAACCTTATGAAGAGCAGACCAAGGACATTTGTGAAGACAGCTCAATGTCCTTTTCAGTAGTGGCAGATTAAGCAGTTGCCAGAGATTGCATCTTGAGAGGCTCAGAGGACATCAAGGAACTATTTTAGTAAGAATACAACACCAGAATAGGGACCTCAAGTGGTTGGAGAATATCTGCCCTTGGTTTTCATGACTTGACTAGGCAAAACCACCGGAGACCTGATCTAGCATTGGCAATACTTCAGCTTGAAGTTGAAGATTGGACAAGACCACTTCCAGTGTTCACTTCTGAATAGCATGTAGGTGAATTTCTGTTAATTTCTGCAAGGTTTGAGATAGGTGTTTTCTGATATAAAAGGAAAATATGTCTTTGGTTAATGTATCAGTTATCTTCTACACCCTCACAATGTTATTTGGCTGGGATTTTCCTCACTTTTTGTCTTAAAATATTATGTGAGAGGAAGAGAAAGGAGGTCAGTTATTAGTTTATACAATTAAATGGTAGTTTAAACCATAGGGATTCAATTTTTTGATCAATACTCTGTAATTAAAACAAATTTAACATTTTTTCAGGTTAACTATGTGTTGGCCACTGCCAGATGCAGCTGGTTTAATTTCGGCAAACCATCAATCATCTTTTACTGCTTGTTAATAATTTAACACACTTTGTATGTATTATTTTAGACAAAATCAAGTTTTGCTTGAAATTCCTTAAGAAATACAGCTGTCACTGGAAAGGATCACATCTCTCTTTTTTCTACTTAGAGCATAAATTGCATACTTACTGAGTAAAATCTGCTGAAGGGATTAAGAAAAGTAACAAAAGACTGATGGTGGGAATTGTTGTCCTCTGTACTTCAGAAAAGTTTGGTGGATCAAGTCATAGCATCTTTTAGCTGAATAAAATGTGCAGATGGGGCAATATGCACCACTGAATACGAGGAGTGTGAATTCTTTGTATGATCTAGGTATACACTGGAAAGAGCTAGAGTGGATTATAGACTGGGATTTAGGTTCTGAATTTAAGCATTAGACATCAAACAGTTTAGGGATTTTTTTATATAAAAGCAATCAAGTCTCTTAATGAACTTATCAGTAATCAAAATGTCTTTGGAGTTTTGAAAAAGGGTATATATACTTTCTGCAACACATTTTTCCAGCAAGGGCTTGGAATGTCTGATTACTACAAATTATCCATATCTAAGTAGGATTTGGCATGATTCTCATGCCGCTGAAGAATGGATTTCCGTTGAGTTTTCCCCTGTAGAAATCATGAGCCTGAACTCTGGTATTATTTTTGTTTTGATATAAAATCAACTGTGTGCTTTTATGATACCTTCAAATCTGGGGCGTGCTCAAAAATCAGTAGCAGACCTGAGAAACACCCTATTGTTCTTTCAATTATGACAGCCAGAGCCAATTAATACAGCAGACTTGCTCAGCTAATCAAACAAACCAGTTTTGGCTCAGGGAGTATAAAGGTCCTTATGCAAATATTGATTTGCATTTCTATATCTATGTCTTACATATATGCAGAGTTTTTCACTGAGTATCTCTATTAATAATAACAAAATTTCTGTGAGAAAAAAATTAATTAATGGAATTTAGAGACCCTGCATCTATCTTGACAGTGTAACATGGGCATTCTATTTTCTTTCTACTTGTTCATTTTACGTTAAACTAAAACCTTGTTCATAAGTCAGTTCATACTTTAGCATAAAAATAGTTTCGTTAAAACACACGTATTGCAATTCACGTTATCAGTGAGGAGGCGATTAAAAAATATCTGTAGAAACAATGAGCTACCAGTATGTAGGGGGTGCAACATCTGTGCATTGACATGTGAGGAATCTTTAAAACTAAGCAAGGTGAAATTAATTGCATTCAAATTTAATTTTCTTTATCATATGAAAAATTGTATCTTAATGCAAGTATTTTTTTCCCCGTAAAGTTTCATATTAATTCAAGCCTCGGAAAACTATCTGACGCTTACAAACAAAGTGGTAAAAAACAGCTCTCTGGGTACTTTTTTCCTGTGCAGCTGATATTTATTTCATAGATAAAGTGAAAGGAAGGACAATCTTCTGAATATTTTCATGCACAAGAGCGATATTTGTGCCTGATGCAGTGTCCCGGGATCAGCTGTAACAGTTATTTTTCTCCTTCTTAGTAGCTGGTGCAGTGCCGTCTTTTCGACTTTAGTCTGAGAACAATGTTGATAACACCTCAATGATAATACATGTGGCTGTGGGATTCTGAGTTACCAGCTGTACTTAAACCACGACTTGCAGTTAAGTAAGCTCAAGGACCGTTACACAAATACTATTACAGATTCTGTGACTACTCATTTTGGTTTCTGGTTTTAGGTCAGGTACACCAAGATGAATAGTGTAGGGAAATAAGCTTCTCTTCTTTAGCTGAAGTAGACCCAGATAACTAATTGTCATCCGTAACAATGAAAATTATGGCTTCAATTCACTGTGTATCTTGAGGAAAGCAGGTTTCTTCTGATAAACCATGTATTGCCATACTTCCAGTGCCTGAAAGGTAAATGAGAATTTGAGTGTTCAGACATCCATAGTAACCAGGAATCCAAGAAACTTAATAGATTTAGCTGCCGGAAGGCAATTCACATTGGAAAACTACCAAGAGAAACAAAAGGGAATTGGCAATACTGTGATAATATTTCCTACCTTTCTTTCTCTTAAATTCTTAAAATTATTAGATTTTAAGTCGATTTGACAGATGATTAGAAGTCTTAATCTTCTGATTGCAATGAAACAACAGCCTGGTTTCCATTGGAAAATTGTCAATATCGTGAAATCATTACCACACTCTTAATAGAGAGTTTAAGATGGTGAATAAAGCTCTTGAGGCTGAAGATTTCTCTGGATCAGAATGTAGACCTGTTTATAATGCTCTGAAGGCGAAGCTTGTATTGCCTTTATCTTTTCTAGGCTTGCTTGGTGAATAAATTGAAGTTGTTATACTTAAAGTTCCCACTTTAGGACCTTTTTTATAAAAAAAGGCATTGCAGTTTTGACTTCTGTTAGAGACTTGTCATTTTTCCCTTTTTCAAACATGGAAGTATGGTGCATATCTTTCCAAAAATCAACATGCTGTGTCTGTTTTCCTCCATCAAATTTTTCTTTGCAAATCACGCTAACTGCACCGTTTGAGTTTCTGTTTAATTGTTCTTTTTAGATAAACACATTTTACTGTATCTGAGTGTATTACTAACAAGCCACAGGTCTGCACCAGATGGGCAGGTGAAAAAGTGATTATGAGGTGTGTGATGATGGCTCTGTATCCATAATACATTCATCCCGAGGTTCACTCGTGCATCTGTTATGTATGTTGTTTTTCTTTTTTACTAGTACCCTTAGAGATATTTAAGCAGGTGATTCTCTACAACTAAAAGATGACAAAAGAGAAAAAAGTGAACAAGGGGTCTTTAAGGTGGCACGGCAAAGACAGTGAGACATGCATATTGTTGGTATATGCCCCTCAGTAGCTCATATAAGATTCAGATGAATATAACAGTGTAATAATTTTCATTAACAGGTTTTGGATTGATACTTGCTTGCATATTAATGCTGATTACTGAGTCTTGAATTTATCAGAGCGTAGCTGAACTAGCTGGTGCTGAATCAAGGAAGGAAAGAGGTGGGAAGCACGACCTTTCTTTCTCTCCAGTTTGCAAAATGACTCAGAGGGCTGGCAAGCCCAGACCCAATCCAGGTGTTTCAATTCCCCAAATATTCATCTGTGCCTAAACTTTCAAATGTCAAGCATCTGGAGAGGAGATTTTAATGCAATGCTTCACTCAAAGCAGGCATAGCTCAAGTTTTTTTTAAAAAAAAACCAACAACTGAGTTTTAAGGTGTTTTTGAGTCTTTGCTAAAAGCAGCTTCATGTAAGGTTGCTTCTTTATTTCCCTGCATCAGTTTTTCTTTGTTTTTATAAACCAACTTTGCTGAAGCTTTAGTGGTGCCTTTGTTTAGTACCAATTACAAAAAGGATTTCATGCAATTGAGATGTTTTCATTTAAAAACATGGAGATTACACATGCAAATTCTTTACTGAAAATGGGGAAAAGCAGTAAGGTATCCTTGGTTAACTTTTTAGTTATTTAAAAGTAGCTTGTTGGAGATTGAATATTTCTATGTTTCACTAGAGCTTTTAAATATAAAAGAGATATGAGACTATATCTGACACCATCAGGCATATTATATTAAAATTTATGAACAACTTCATCAAAAACCACTTTCCTTCTCCTGCATAGAGACAGATTTGTTCTGACATAAACGTTACATGGCTGGTTGCAGCCACAGATTAATGCGAAGACCCTGGCGATTCCTTTTAGACGTTATTTTATGAAATAATACCTGTCAGCTGCTGCCTGATCCCAGAAAAGGGGGCAGGTTTTCCAGGTCATCCTGCCATCTGTCAGCTAAAGCTCATCTGTCCCTCCACATTACCACCTGATCTGTGCTAACAGGCCTCACAGGGAGCCCTGCTTCATTGGCCCGGTGGGAACCCAGCAAAGAGACTGTGCGAGGACATCACCTGTGATTCCCAGATTTAATTATCACTGAAGTGATGAAGATGTGCATGCAGATTGAAATGCTTTTGAATAAATGCATGGCTCCTCCAGATAGGTCTTTTTCTAAGCCCCCCCCCCCCCCCTTTTTTTTTCCTTTTTTTTTTTTAATTTCTGTTTTCCCCCTCCTTTCTTTCTTTCTTCCTCCCAACTCCCCCTCCTCTCAGTTCACTTTACCGCTCCCAGCAAAAAAACTTGTCTGGGTATTCTGACATGCATTGTGCTAACACGTGTGTGTGCACGTGCATGTGCGTATATGTCTCTAAAACTGGAAATACAATGTTTAATAATCAAATTAGGTATAAATGCTGCTGGAATAGTTGTTCATGCAGTCTCAGGAAAAAAAATTACCTCTGTTTTGTGTTTACAAACATGATTATTTTCTGAAAAGGCTCCTTATTATCAAATTCTAAAGCTGCATCGATTATCGCTAGATGGGAAAGTCAGGTTACATTGTAATTCCAGCTTGTTACCTCTAGTCCAAGGTGCAGCCTGCATTGGAAGGTACCTGGAGTCCCCTGCCAAAAGATAATGGAGATAATGGCAGGGTTCACAGCATGGCTGGACCGGCTGCAGAGGGGCAGGGGGGAAGGAAGGCATGGAAACCCTGCAGAAACTCCAGCAACTGCAGTCACCCTGCTTCCCCCCTCAATCAATAACATGGCACAAAAGTTATTACAGGTCTGGGCCTTTTTTGACTTCAAAGCTGCTTAGGCAGTATGTGGCACTAATTCCCTCCTGTACAAAAATGTAGTTGATAATCACCAGGCTGAGGGGAGGATTGAAGGCTAGAACAGCAGATTTCCTCACAGATTACAGCCTAAATCCTAGTTTCTTGGGATAAAATGGGATAATTAACTATAGTGAAATATGTTACCTTTGTTGGTTCATACCCGCGTGATACTCGGGTGAGGTACAACTGCAGAGAAACGTTTATGCTGTTATGCCATGCCACAGCTTTCCTCAGTGGAGATGCGATCCTTAACATATATATCTTTTTCATGCTGGTGATTGGGTCTTGTCAGGAAATAATTTAGGCAGCAGTGGCTGCTAACTGAGACCCTGGAAGAGTCTGTGCAAAGATCTGCTGTCAGAGCTCAGGCCTGCGAGGCATCACGTGCCTTATTTATATCTTGCACTGCCACTGTCTGCGGATGGGTCAACTCATTTAATTCAGAGCTCACCCCTCTGTCGCCATGTGCTGATGGGTACCAAACTGAGCACTGTGGCTCTGCAGAGGAACAGCTCACCCCTCCAGCATCTGGGGTCCATAGAATTAAGGAATTACATCACACTGATAGCATCTGTGATAGGAATTTGTTACAATTTAATCAGAGGAGGCACTGAAGGGGTGAGACATGCAGGCCCTAAGAGGTGGTGACAGCCCCGGATTTCCCGTATGACTTGGCCATGCCACCACGTGACATCATGCCACAGCCTTACACCCCCACCCCCATTTTCCCCATGTATGTGGGTAACAGTTATACTCACAAGCGTATTGCTGTGCAAAAGATCAGCTAGATTTTTAACACAGCCTTGAATAAGAAAAAAATATGCTTTCTCAGAGTTACAGTCCAAAAGAGACAGTTTCTTTCCCTCTCCTCAAAATGTGCTTTGTAACCACGCTTTTCATTACTCTAGTTTTGGAGGTTGCCTGTTATTCTCTGAAGGATGGTGTAGACATTTATGAGGCTGCCATTTTTGTTCTAATCCTAAAGTAAAGTTCACATACCACCACAGCAAATGCACTGCCCAGATCTCCAGATGTCCTTGTGTCAAGCAGATACCAGACACAACATCCAATTAATGTATTTTTGTTATACTGGTTATTTTATATCTTAATGATTTTCTGTTGAAAAACAACTGGTTTACTTACAAACTTTTCATGTGAAATTTAACTACTTCAAAAACAAACTGGAAAATGGTTTAGTCTATGCAATTAAATGAGTACAGAAAAATGTAGGAATAGAAAAAAATAAAATGTGCTTTTAATCTGGAAACTTCAAAGAAAAGGTTTTATCAGTGGCCAATATAAGTACAGAGAAACTGGTTTTTGGTGTACTTATGAATAAAGCTTAGCATAAAACCCGCATGTCTGATAGTCTCATTTGCTCACATCTCAAAACTGCCATACTTCATTTTCTGTTAGTACAAACCAAATAACAGAATATTAAGAGTCATTTGAGGTCATAATTAAAGTTCTCTGACATCTGCCTTTTTTCTATTAGCCACAGCTACCAGATGTCCATGTCATGGGAACTGAAAATTATTAGTCTAATCACGTTTTTAATAAAAAGTAGCAGAAACTTGTATTTTTTAAAGTCACTGAATGCGAGCTTGCCAGACTAAAAGAGATTGTAGAGCTGCTTCCCTTTATTTTTGTTCTTGTCTGATCTTTTAATGTTATTGTTTGTTTTATTGGTGCAGTGCTGTTTTTCTGTACATTATTCAGCCAGTACAACCCTCTTGGCAGGATGATCTGAGACATATATATATTTTTGTTAAATTGATACCTGCCTTTATTTCGATCTGCTATGACTATATTGCTTGTTCCTTTACCTGTATATTGATCCGTTTTATTTTATAGGATAACTATACTAAAAGCACTGTTGGTTTTGATTGTCTTTTTTTCTGCTCATATGTTGGTCTACTCTTGCCATATTGATTTGACTTTTTGCACATTGCTTTGCTTCTACTAACAATAGTACCCATTCACAAGATTAATGATCATGGCATCATATAGAGTACAGTATAAGGCCTTGTTAAATAATTTCCATCATACTAATTTTCTACTTATATGTAGTCCTGACCTATTTTTACTGTGCCACTTTGAAAATTGTCTTTGTTTATCCAAAGCTGGCTGTCCTCCTTTGCTATAAGCATCCCGAGTTTCCTGTAGCTTTATTTTTAATACCTTCTTTTTTGGTTTCCCCTTCTCTCATGTCCTTCAGATTCTTTTTTCTACTTCTTTTTTTTGGTACTTTTACTGTGCTTTAAAACTTGTGAAGATGCTTTATTTTAATGCTATGAGCTAATCTGCTTAAGTATACATTCTCAACTTTTCTTCTTCCTCTTTGTCCTGACACCTGAGAATGATGGTATCTTGATCTAAGACCTTCCTTGAATTTTTATTCTGTTCTAATTCCTCCTTTGAATGTTGTTATTGGCACAGGCTGAGAAACCTGGATGCTGGGGCTCCATGGTTTTATTCATTGTTTTATATGTTATGCATTGCGTTATGTCATTAGAACATGCCACTGTTTAATTGGTCTTGGGGAGGATGGAGAAGAGTTGTGTGTGGAGAGGTCTGCAGCACATCTGGTTTTTAGCCCTGGGAAGGGAATAAAAAGGGAGCTTTCAAAGGGAGATGGACAAAGGGAAAGCTACAAGAACCTCTCTCTTCTGGGAGGGGACTGAGGATACAGCATGGTGCTTGAAACCACATCTTCTGCTGAACATTTGGTGGCAGCAAGAACTAATTTGCCCTTAAACTTCTTTGTAAATGGTGTCTTCAGTGTAATTATCTGGAATATGAACAGTTGATTTTATAAGCAGTTGTAGACGTGATCCATCCTTTCATAACAATGTTTTTGTGATTTAATATATTTTTTCATGTTTTAATTTCTCTCACAAATTTTTTTGTTAATCAGAAATTATAGCCATATTTGAGTGGTGAAAAGCTGAACTTTAAATTAATATAGAGAGCTAGTATTTATTTGGAGATCAGACTTTCCTCACGTATTTCCAAACAAAGCCTGATGGTTGCCTACACAGAATTATAGGTATTGTTCTGACTCAAGCCTGTGGTTATTAACTCTTTGTATGGCCTGATGGGTTTCATTCCCCATCTCAATTCCCCCAGGGAATAATATAATATAACACAACACCTAGTATTAAAACAACCAAGTTAGCCAAGTTAGAGGCACAGCTGAGTAGGGCAAAGCCTACTCTGCAAGTATAGCGGATAGCTTGACTAACAGTAGAAATTTGGGATGTGCACGATCCACTCAGTTCGTGTGACATGATGTGGAAAGGAAGTCTAGGTTGCTGACTGACTGTTTTTTTTTTTCTTCCCTGGTTCACAAGAATTCAAAATAGCAAATCTAATAAGTTAGTTTTTATGGGTAGTTTGGCCATGAAGCAAACTTTTCTGAAATATGTAATCAAAAGTGACATCACACTCAACACTATCCTTTTTTAAATTTAAACTACCTTGCCTTGCATAATCAATTACTTACAGAAAATTGTAAAGCCCTTAACATTCTGAAATGGTTTCTGGCATTTAATTATATAAGATTTTTGACCTGGCTAGGCAGATAATGTTAACACAGCTTTAATACTAAACAAGACTGAACATGTGTGTGCTTGACTTTTATTAAACTCCTACTGAAGAAACAGATTAATTGGAGGCTGATTCATTGGTGAACAGGCGTTAAAGACAGAAGGACCTTCTCACATTTTGTTCTGTTACCCAGGCTTATGCCATCTCAGGTTGGCAAGGAGATCCCAACTGTAGTGTTTTGAAATGTAACTGAAAGAAATTTTAGAATAACAGGTGCAAAAAAAAAAAAAAAAAAAAATCCCTCCACAAAAAAAAACAAAAAACAAGCCTTACACACACACACACACACACACACACAAAAAGGAAAAGAAGTGAGCTATTTTCAAAATGCTGATCTGACTCCTTACTATTCTCTCTTGCCAAATGACCTCCTGACACCTCACTGACACAGGTATTGCCCAGATAGATTTTCATTAGTGATATTAAAAGTGTAAATGGGATCATGGGAACCAGCATCTGTTGCAACGATTTCCTACCTGATGGTTATTATTTCCCATCCTCTTTTAGAAAAATTTTTAAGAAGATATGTACTAGCTGTGATTGATTAAACCACTTCAGATTAAGCTCAAAGTAAATAGAACAAGTCCTTCTTAAAGCTCTTATTTAACAGTGCTTTACATTCATCTGTAAAATCAGAGCATTGCCTGCAAGCATCCTCAGAATAGCCTACTTCCCACAAGGTAGCAGAGGTTAAAAATAAAATGGCAAGAAATCTGTGGCAAAGCACATGTGAGATTAACAGGGTGAACGTACTGGAGTGGAGAGCTGTTTTCTTCTAAGCTCCTTGTTCTGTCACACAACCCCCAGTCTGGAAATCTAACACTGCCACTTTTGTACAGATCGGTTTGTTAGCAATTTCAGATTTTAATTCAGCACCCTCACTTGATTATTACTGACATCTCTTTTCTGTAATACTGGGAGTGAGAGAACGTGCATAAACAGATTTTTTCATGAGGTAGGTGGTGGGCAATTTTGAAATCAGAACCCGAAACTCAAGAGAAATGTGCTTGCTTTCAAGGTGTTTTTCTGGAACTAAAAAAGGAGATGTGAGCTGGGGGATTCAGTTGCGCTGTTCTGTAGCTCCAGGTGGAATGCTGCCGATTTCTGGGTGTTTGTGAAAAGCGGGAGACTCTCCTGGCTTTATTTGGTTCTTGTGTGAAAGTGGGAGAAACGAAATTATTTTGACAATTACCCATTGAGCTTTCCACTTCATTCAAATCTGCAGCGCAATGCTAAAGTTGGTGAGTGGGTGTGCAAGGGAGAAGCAAAAAAACAAAACACATACTATAAAAGCAGGCTAAACGTTTGCACTGCCTCTGCCAATTAAAATCTCTGCATTAAAGTTCTACATTTTAAAATCATATATTCCTCTGTCTTCATTACTCTTGAACATTAAAGATACTGGTAAAAAGCATCCTCTGATGCAAATTACTTGGAGTTAAATACATTGCATGGCTTAATTTATGATTTGGTCTATTACATTTTATGAATGTTTATTTTACCCTTATGACCCAAAATTGTAGAAATTAAATGCCATAATAAAATTGTGAGTTGAATTGCATTCTCTCACAGGTTTAGATGTACACTTATGCTTATTATTGTGCAGCAAAAGCAAAAAAAAATATATTTAGGCAATTATTATTACAGCTGTTTCCAGGATTTAGGGTGAAATACCCTCTTTTTATGCATTAGTTATTAGTTCATTATAACTGGCATTCTACAGGTAAGTATATCAAACCCAACATTGAAAGTGTTTGGACATTAAAAAAAATAATAGAAAGAATGTGCTTAAAACAAGGATCTTATCTAAGATTATAGCTCAGCATATTTTCTGTCTTTCTAAATATAATTTATGAACTGATTTTTCAGCTGTTTATATTAGGTAACTGAGCTGGATTACAAAAATTTAATATAAAATACAAGATGTTCACAGGCAGTTTAGAAAAGGTATCTCAATGTCTCTGTATCATAATAAACTTTTTTAATATTTGCCTTGCAACAACTGATTTCTGATATGTTTTTCTTGTGCAGTAGAGCTAAATCACAATAACTGAAAGGTAAACATTTTTTACATTTCAATATTCCCAGCCTGGTAAAAGTGTTCTGCTTGCTACATGATGTTATAAATATCAAGATTAGTTTCTTCTAAAATTGCCAGTGCCAGCTGCATTCAGTTTCCTGTATTCTATAGTATTTTGTTACCGGTGTTCTCAGTTTAGTGAAAGGATTTTAAAAATCAAATCAGTCACAAAAATCTTCAATATTAAAATCCGTTTATATGTTTCCCATGTATTTTAAATATTGTACATAAATCCATTTGCCTTTCTCTGTCAAGTAGTCCTACTAATATCACTATTCTCCTAGCCTTCTCCTACATCAGCAATAACCATTTTAATTTCTTCTTTGGTGCTCAGCAATTACAATTTAGATAACTGACAATTATTACATTGTCTATAGCAGTGGCTAGTATATGTGTGCCTATATATTTTGCAGACATGTAGGCATAAACATATACCTATAACTTATATTTAGAAAAAAAATATTCCACTGCACTGTATTTTGACTTTGGTAGTACAACATATATTTTGTATAATCTTAAGAATCTTATTCAAGCATAAGCTCTATTACTACTGCACCAGAAAGTAGCAATTCCTGAAATCCTGAAGTCCTTACAAAATCTTGCTTTGAACCTGTGTGTATTTAAATTCTTCAGATGACATAATTTTAGTTTGGGAATATGACATACGGCCAGTAATCCAGGATTAATTGAGCACTTATGTGCAGTACAAAACATTCTTTATATATTGACAAATATTTCTAAAAAATGGATTGGTATTTTTGCTGTTAATTGTTTCATTACTGACCTTTACCTCTGTAGACATATGCAGTTTTCGTTTTTTTGGGTGAGACTTTCAAAATATTTTTTTTTTAAGTGTCCAATGCTTAGTGTTAACAGTGGCATTTTTACAGTCTATTCAGAAGCATATATTTCAGTCTTTTGTATCTCATTTTTTTCCTATTTATTTAAAACAACTTAGTATGGAAAATCTTGCAGATTTAAGTGACAGTGATGATGTACAATATGCATAAAATGAGCCTGTCCCTACCCATGGTGTGTATTGCTAGGGACTCCATTGCAATATTTACAGTTAAACTAAACTTTTTCAAATGAAGCAAAATTGCATTTGTTTTGCAGATTTGCTCATCATTAAATGTGAAACATTTCACATTTGTCTTTTTGAGTAATTGGCTTTTTAAAATGATAAGGTGCTCTGAACACTTGTTATGTGGATAGGTCTGACGTTGTATCCCAGAAATCCATATGCCATACAGACAGAACAGAAGAAAGATATTCACAAGCATGTCACAGATTGGACTGAAGCAAGCCAAAAACCAAAGTGCCATGGCATTAACAATAGCACCAGATTTACTGTCACGATTGCAATCTGTGCTGTATCATAGACAGAAGGAGAACTTTTGATAGGTAACACCTCAGTGTTTTTTAAATCTTTTTGGCAAATTATCATTTTCATTATATTTTTGCCTGCCATATAATATTATTATAATGGTATTAAGTCACACACACACACACACATGCACAAAGTTTATTAGCCCTCAACAAAAGGGCTGATTTATCTCCTGTGCTAATTGTTCGTCAACAAAAAGAAAGATATTTTACTTAAGCTTAACACATAATTAAGGTGAATCATCCACAAAAGTAGCAGGAATTTTTCAAAAATGCATTAAGTTCATAAAAACTTAGTTAATAAAGTCTTAATTAGTAAAATCTTAGCTGATATAGTTGAATATCATACAGAGAGAAACAATGCACACCATGTAAATCTCAACAGCTCAAAAGTTTCCAAAGTTTGAAGACAGTAAAGAAGCAGGATTAGGGTGAAATAATTTTTTTCTGGGGTTCAATCATGACTGACTTCATTTTCATTGCAAGTATGTAGATGTTTCTTTTTGACCATAAAATCATACATTTTCTTCTAGTGTAAAAAAAAACCTGCATGGAGCAGATTTGGCAATACTGTAATTCATGTTGAGCTCTGGTAAGTGCTGAAAAAGATTTACAAACTCACAGCTTGACACTGAGCCCACATGTTGGGTAGAATGGAGAAAAATCTCTAGAAATACTAAATAGAGCTTTCTGGCAACAAAGAGAGAAACATCAGTCAATTGTTCTTCTTAATTGAAAGCCACCTTGGGACCTTGTTGAAAATAATGTATCTGCCTATCTTTTCTGCAGTTTAAATTACCTGGCTGGGGGAGTTGTCCTGGGGCTTCAATATTCACAATAGGCTTTTTAGTGAAAGAAAAACACTGAAATTCTAACTTTATATGAATTACAGATTTGAAACACAGTTCATGTAGGTAGGAAATGGGAATTGCAAGAGCACAGACAAACCTACCTAAACATGAGTCTGGGTGTTGTTACTTTCTTTGCACTGGAAAGTAATTTTTTTTTATAATTTTGGAGCATCTTCTTCTGCAAGTCTTCATAGCGGATATCACCCTTGTCTGAAATCATTGGGACTACTCATATGAGAAACGGTTGCTTGCATAATTTTAGCTCTTTACATTGTACTTAAGCTATATTGGCAGCGCAGTTGGTGCTTGATATTCTTTGAAACATTTTAAAGTTTACAGTGGTGCTGCTGCTGTGTTTTGCACTTGCTGCCATAAAATATCATGTTGCCACGAAATGTTGTGGGAGCTTCATTTAAATACCATGAGCTGTGCTCTCCTGCCTGAAGCCTGAGCAGTAAATTTTCAACAACTTTCTTTACCTCCAGTTTCAAAAAGTTTGGCTAATCATGCTGCTTTAGGTTCACTCCTGCTTGAGTGTAGCATCTAAACATATCTTCAGTCTCCACTTGTACTGATGTAGACATTTCTACAGATGAATCATCATCAGCAACAGCTCTCGCTTTCCTGGTCTTTTCATGCAATGCCACTGCTTAAGAACTGCAGAGTGGTTTGCGTAGCTAGGAAACACATGTAAAGGGGTAAAGATATAAATGGTGAGTAATTTTTGATAGTGGTGATGTTGCCATTAGTGACAGCACGTGTTCTTACCAGTTTCTTCTCCCCAGGTCAGAAGGTTTGTGCAAGTGTTTTGACCTAGGGCTACTGCTATTTTCCACTCTGGGAAGGGCAAAGATTGTCCCTGGATAAACCTAATTACAACTTTCCCTACCTGCTTGCAATACCTTTACTGTCTCACTAATCTTCACTACCAGAATCAATAATTTGTTGAACAAGTTTTCCATTTACTCATTAACCCACTTAAAGCCTATAATGAGCTCTATATACACGCAAATGCATCTTTTTTCAAGTGCTTGTGTAGATTTAAGGGCACTGTTTCCTTGAAAAATGGAAATCAGAGCTTTTTTCTCTCATAAATGATGCAATCATTAATAAGATATGGACTCGGAGCAAAGTTCTAAGTTTATTTAATTTTACTGTATTTTTATCCTTACATACAGCATTTGGGATCTTTAAAAAAAAAGATAAATAAGACTTTTAAACCTGTATCAAATTGAATGTCTTTGAAGATTTTCCTAAAGCCCTGTCATCATCTTATAATAGTCATCGAATTAACAGCTTCAATTTGGAAATGAAAGGCATTTATTTATTAAAAAAGAGATTTTTTTTTCAACTTTATCAGGCACTGCTCAATTTATATTGTATTAATATAAAATAAATAATGAAATTTATTACTTTAGCAATGTAAATAAAGAGAAAGGCAATAAGATTAAAATGGGTACAATTCACGCTTTCTGCGACAGCTCAGAGGACTAGAAGAAAAGTAACCAGCTCACTGACAAATCAGAAACTGCGATTGCTGTTTAACACTGCAGCTTTTCACAGTAGCTCAGCACAAAGTTATTTAGCACAGGTGTTTCTGTAAGTCTGATATATTGGGAAAATTCACAAGGTTCTCCTCCTCTCTTGCTCGTGTCGGCTGTGAAGTTGGTCCTGTGATGCAGTAGACGGGTTTCTAGTAGGAAATAGAGTGTATTAGCAAATGAGCAAGTTTGAACATAGGAACTGATCTAGATTCACTTTCTTGGATGCTAATTTTTGTAACGCATGACAGTAATGAGGTGAATGACCTGTCATCAAGCAAAAGCAGTGAAAAGTGGGAATGAGTTATCGTTCAGAGTTAAGCGTGAAACTGAGATCCTGTTCTTTCCTTCGATAAAAGCAGCATTCCCAAATAATATGGATATCAATGCTGTTTCTTTGTTAAGTGAGAGTTTGATAAATATTCACCTATTTTAGTATTTCTCACTAGTTTGTTCAGATATGGTGCATTTTTGTGCTTTCAGCCTGTGTGTTTGCATTTCAATAAGAGATTAAATAGTATAATTGAATTTCTAAACACTTAAAACTCTTAGCAATTTTTCTTTTAATTTTTATTTCTGGCAGTATCAAATTTATGGCTTACTTCTTTGTAAGGTCATCTTCTGAGTTACTTCTAGTCAATCTTAGACATTATGAGCTTGGCTGTGATAGAGAATCAGTTTATCTGTTAGAAAGAAAGGAGTGAGTTATGGGGATTGTTGGCAATTGAAGACAGAGTTTAGCTGAAAACTATGCATAATTTCTCACATATTTATTATTTTTTTCTCATTTTTTCAAGGTGAATTAGCTGTGTTTTGACTGGTATAGCCAAAGATTTTTTAAAACGACAACCTTTATCTTTTTTCTGATACTGTGGTCTTAAGTAGATAGAAAAGGTCCCTAGTTTGGGTTTGCTTCTGATAGGGAATGAACTGAGAGGTGGTGATGGTTTTGGGGATTTTGGGTTTGGGATTTCTTTCACCTCTAATTCCTTGATAAGGTATTATCTTCTCTTAGTTGGGCTGGAAGGTATAGCTTTCTTTTGCTGTTAGGATTATGTGTGTTCTTTCTAGTTCTGCTGTTAACTTACATGCAGTTCTTACTATCACTAAAATATCTTTTGTCCCTTGAAATATTTATTCTGTGAATAAATACAAATTTTCTGTTATATTTGTTTTGACTGATTTTCTCATTTCCCTCTTGTGACTGAAAACAGTGCAAATACTCATATTCTGAAACTTGCATATTGCTTAATGAAGTACCTTGCTGAATCAGGTCTACCATGTTCCAGGAGATGAAAGAAAAGCACATAAGAAGCTGTACCACCAGGTTCTGCTTTGAATGTTTTTCTTTTAATCAAATTTTAGACTTATTAGCATAGCAGATCATGGTTTTGCAAAACAAACAAAGCTTCTACTCTTATTCTTGAAAGGGTTGGGAAATGTTAATGTAATTGGTTCTGTTTATAGTTCAAACTCTCGTGCTTTTGCTCATAGATAGGATTAGTAGAGAGAGAATCAGCTTTTCCAGCTCTGGTGTAATGAGCTAGTGCCTCAAATCACTGCGAAGTAATTTCTCAGTTTCCCTTGTCAGAATTAAGAATCTGATAACATTCCTTATTATTTTAGTAGCAGGATAACAGTGCAAGGATAAGGTTGTGGGTGAGATAATAATACAGGGTAACCTAACACTTTTAGAAACTGGAGTCTGAAAATTCAGTTTCCTAAAGACTTTCCATTTTGCCTTATAGTTTTAAAGTGTATGTTATTGCTGTGAAGTTGTCATATGCCATTGTATTAGACGAGATTGATAGTGTACATGGTATCTCTACCAACATGGCAGAAAAGGCAAAGAACATATGGGTCAGGAGTCTGCATGGAGATGCTCTGGTAACAGCCCTTCTATTTCTGTAGTTTGCATTGCTGTATAAGAGCAAGTCTTCTGGAACACCCACAGTACTTGAATTAATGCCCAATGATGACATTATTGGACAAGGAGGCCATAATATGTTTTAAAATAATCTATTTATTTCCCTGTCATGTGTACTGTACATTTATTAGTGACAAGAAGTGGAGCAACAATCATGGTGTTGCAGGGCTCCAGATAAATGCAGTCTTATGATTATGGGATGGGGGACTCAAAATCCGAAGACTCAGCCATTCCTGTGCTTGATAATTTTGCGTATTTTTAGCTTCTCTTATATTTAGATCCCTAAGTTCCTGAATGAGCTGTCACACCAAACCTGCATTTGCCTATACTGCATCATCCCAAAGCTTGCAATAGAAAAGAATATCAGGCTTTCAGACACAACATATTAGAAAAGGCAGAGAGAGCCTGCCAAATTCCCTGAACCCACTTCCCAATTCCCCTCACGAATAGCAAGAAATTACTTGTTATCAGTGGGTAATACAACCACAAACGTTATTGATTATCCAACCTCAATCTTTACAGTCTTGATGGGCAGATATTTTGCAATCATTCTTTCTATTTAAAACCAGAAGATATGATTTTTATTTTGGAAAAATTGAGTTTTTCAATTTTTCTGCATGCCACATCACATTGTGGCGCATCCCTCCAGTGTGATAACCAGAAGCTTGACTGACAGATGTCAAAGTGTGCATCATGTTCTAATACATGAGAAAAGCCTACATTATAAAAAAAATAAAATCATATACTTGTAAAAACTATCTTTATGCTTAAAATAACATATTCACTTTTCAATTTTGGTACTTGGTATATCCCAGTGCAAACCAGAAATGCAAAGATCTTGAGAAGATGTACAAGTTTTTTTGTTTTTTGGGTTTTTTTTTTCTGATTTCACTGTATTTTTTTAAAAAACAGTACACTGCAAAATTGATCAAAGTAGGTTGTCTGGTCTGTGAGCTGCAAAGTCAAATATTTCAGTAGTTTTTCACCCCATATCTGCTAGCTAAGTTCAGTTAGCGTAAGAAATTCATTTAGTTCTGAGCTATATTCTCCTTCCCTAGAAAAGCTCCCCTTAGACACCTATTGTGAAAAGATAATTTGATATTTTCATTACATGATATTTTTAAAATAATATTTGGATTAGCCTTCTGTCATTATTACACTGCTATGTCGAGCAGCAGATAAATTTGAAGGCCAGTGCATTTCCAGTGCTATCAATGAAGTTCCAGAATGTCTAAAGTAAAATCCAAGGGTCCTTCAACCCTTGAAAACTAGTTTGAAACTATCATGAGTATCTGGAGACAAAGTTCCAAGTTTGTACTGATTATAGGTATTTCTAATTTAAAAAAATAAAAGATGTTATTATTTGAATAAAACACTTCCTCCAGACTATCTATACTATGATGTTGTTTATTACATCAAATAACTTCATCCTCAAATGAAAAAGTACCTACAGTTGCTTAAGAAAGGTTTTTAGTCCATTGCCCTTTTAGGAACTGTATTTGAAATGTCCATATTCTTCTGTGTGTATGGTATCACTCATGTAAGTTTTTTAACAAGGTTGTGACTCCTTAGAAAATAAAGTTTTATTGACAAAAATATATCTTTGTCCTAAATCCCAACAACATTGTTTTTTATTAAAACATTAAATATTTTTTAAATAGAAATGTTGCTGTACTTGGAAATGTTTGTTTTCTTAAATGGATGTAATAGTCTTATTCAAAACATTTTTCATCCTGTTTAGCTTTCCTAATATTTACATACAAATAAAGATGGAAAGAGGCAAACCAAAGATGTTAGGCATTGTTTGCTCCCTGCATGCAATGGGAGATAAGAACCATTATATTTTCCTGCCTGCAACACTTAGGAACTTGACACAGCTGGCAGAGTATATGTTCAGATCATGGACCAACTTTGAAGTTGTACATTATTATTAAACAATACCTGTCATGGTCATATAGCAGCAGGATATTACACTTACCGTTCAGTAGATTTTTTTTTTTTTTTTATAGAAAGGGAACTCCTGCCTCCTTGCTCCAGGCCACAAAACCCTCTACTGCAGAGATATTTTTTTTTGATCTCTAGCAGTAGGATTCTTGTGTTGTTGTATTGGCTTTTGGTAAGCTGATAAGGTAAACAGTTATTCTGGAAAATGACCTTGCATTCTACATGCTCAGTACACAGACAGCTTCTGAGCCACCAGAAGAAAACTAAAATATCCAAATTAAAAGAAAATGGGAAATACAACGACAAGAAATCCCATTCAGTAGTGCTGTTTCATCTCTAAGAGATGCTTTATTCAACAGCGGGTATCAATCCCCACAAGTAACAACTGCTGTCAGAGGATTTGCAGGTATACCTTTGTTCAACTGCGAGTTGAATTTATGTCAGTATTATAATTCAGCAGATTTCCACTTTTCACACAAACCAGGATTAGTATTGATTTGGGCTGGCAGGCATTCAAGCTGCTGTTCTTCTTTTAGCTATATTTCTCTATAAACATCTAATTGTTTCAAAAAGTGATGTACAGTATGCAAAAACCTGAATTCAATGCAAATAAGTCTGTGTAGCTCTAAAGTTAACAGGTGTTGTCATTAGTGCAAGTAGACAAGGAACGATTCTAGAATGTTTTATAAACACTTATAATCATGGCCAAATACGTTACTATATGTATAAAGGTACTTACAGCAACATCTCTTTTTTCTTATTGTGCAATCTCAGCACTTAATAATAGGAGATATGTTTCAGTACACGAATACTAAAAGCCAATACTGGCTTCTGCCTGCAAATAATGTAGCTGTAAAATGCTTTGCTACTGATGAATAAATTTCTGCCTAAAATAAGAGTCAATGAAATGAAATCTTTACACGTAGCACATATATATTTTAAATGTATGTCTTTGCTTGTACGGAAAGTAAAGCATTCATTCTCCCTTTGGTATTTTTGTTTGTTATAAGGACTTATCATGTTGAGTCTTACTCACATTTATCTTAAAGTGTTATAACATGCATATAAAATTGGACAGGAGGACCATTCATCACTAGGTATTGTCCAGCTGGTAAAACTAAGAAAGGCGGGACTTCTTTAAGAAACCATTGCCAATTTCTCAGTGTGTGGCTCTGTAATATATATAGCTTCAGATTGCAAAGGCAATAACAGTAAAATATTACCCCAAGGAAAAACATAGCTTGCAGTAGGTATTCATACATTGCCTTTAGTCCTCATCTGTGGAAAAAATGTGCAACTGTCTATTCCCCTACTTCCCACTATGCACAGACACAAGTGAGTTGTGTCGCAATTATTACCTCTTGCTCTTCTGCTTTGAGCCAATTTTGGAGGTACTTTTTTTTCACTCTCTAAGTCTGGTGGCTTGCATCTCCCCTGACTTTGGCTTGATGGCTGGCAGTCATCCATCCCATTCCCATTGCAAGGGAAGTGCATTTGTGGATCAGGAGCAGAGTAGGATAGCCATCAGGTACATGGGAGGCTGCATCAGGTTTCTGACATCCAAGATGGTCACCTGCTGCTTATCTCACATTTTCCTTTTTGCTCTTTGCCTTCTGAAGGAAACTCCTCTATTTCAAGTAGTCCAACTGTGTCCTGCATAGGGCATAACATCCGTGCAGCAGATCAGCAGGAAATACTTCCTCCCAGTACACTCTTTGGTTGTTTAGCAGAGAGTACTTGCTTTTTCTTACCTTCCTCTTTGCTCAAACAGTATGTGCTTTCTTTTCACACATCTCCAAGGGCAACAAGAAGTAAGACCTGTACTGATGAGTCAAAAAGGGAGAATAAAAAGCTGTTCCTTGAAATGAGTGAATGTGTCCTAGTACCCCTGGCGGAGTCCTGGACCTTCTCCCCTCCAGGGAGGCTCTGTGGACCTCCAGCCTGAGCTCCTCTTCAAATCCAAGAAGAAATTTTGGTCTCTCGGGGCTTAATTGGCTTTAATTGGCTTTAATCCTTAGTTTTATTTAAGAAGTTGTTTTTTTCTTGGAAGTTTGACCACAGACTTTGTACTGTTGAAACTACTTCAGAGACATTTATGTGTGCACCTTGAATGCTATATTTATTTCATTAAAAAGCAACTTATTACATATAAGCAGGTTGCTTTGAAACAATGACCCCAGAAAGTTTCCGAGAATAATGTGCAAGTGGGTCATACCACAAAGCAACACAATTTAAGACATATCTTATAAACATGTGGCAGCAATTGGTCTTACAGTTGCTAATGTTGCAGAAGTTGTGAAAACACAGGATCTGTTTGTTGCCTCTTTGCAATTCTTGGTTTTCACAGCAATTTTTACAGAGTCAGAAGAAACAGGGCAATTATAACATAAGGTTCAACATCTTTAGATATGTAGAACATTTTCTGTTGCTTAAAACAAATATTCCCAAAGAAAGTATAAAACATTTTTCTGACTTGCAAAGTTTTTGCAGTCTATCATTTAAATTACTTAAATAAAGGGAGCTTTACTACTCCCAAAAGCTGAGAATGTAACACCCGCCATGCATATTAGCTTGATCTTTTTGACAGACCAGAAAAGTGTTTGTGTGTGCCAATTAAAACAAAAATGGATCCCCAGTGGCTTGTTCCTCACACAACTTCTGAAGACTGCTATCATTGTATGCTGGGGTAACCCTGGATAAGGCGGCTATCCAAAGTAAACAAACTTTTCAAAACTTTCATGACAGATGGGGGTTACAAATGCATTTTAATAAGAGAGTTGCCAAAGCAACTTTTTTGCGATCAGCATATATTTACTTAATATCTAGCAACATTGGGAACACAAGGCAGATACTTTCTCACAAAATTTTTTAGCAAATATCATTTTTTTGAAAGATTGGTTGAAGACCTTTTCTTTCAAGCTGATATTTCCCCATCACTTCAATGTTAACTTTGCTCGACATCCAAAGGACTGCTAGATCGGTAAAGCCAGACTGTAATATGAGACAGACAATCTGCTTGATAATGAAATTTCTGTGGTAGTTATAAACATCTTAGTTCTTTAAGTAATTTAACTATCAGCATAACCATGACTACCTCTCTTTGATAGGCTGAATCATATAATGGATATGAGATGCAGTATGAACATAATGCAGCTCAATACTGATCCTTTTATTTGCATTTTTGAATATTAGACTCAGCTCATTACAGTACAGCACAGAGATATATTTTATTTATTCTTTCTGCTGCTCACTCATTCAGCATAAACATGGCCAAGAGACTGGATTATCTGTGAGAAAGAATGTAAGATCAAGTTCCAGAAATGCAGTTAGACTTTTGACATGTTTTTGAAAATGCACATATCCCTGTTTCTGTTTAATTCAAATCCAGTTAATTAAACCACTAAGGAGCATAGTGTCTCCCAACTTCAATTAATTCTACTTCTACTGTGGTGTGGACACATGAGTATCTGTTTTATGTGTTTATTCTCAAGCTATATTATATTCTAATGATAACTTTTCTTTTTTTTTAAAAAAGAATATTTAGAAAAAGAGAGAATATTCCCACTCTTCTTTCTTTATTTTCCTCCATTATTTTTGACTCATTTCCCATTTTTCCTGTCCCATCCCAGTTGGCTGCCATGTGAGTAGAGACTGGTTTGTCCTGTGTTAAATATGCTGAGTGGTTTGATCCCACCCTGCAAAACTATTGCAAGAAAATAGAAGGGAAAGCCTAGATTCCTCTTTACTATGGGGAAACAGGATGAATACCATGATCAAAAATAAAATAAAAATTTTAAGCAAGCAAGGTGAGATAAAGGGAGCAGCGCAAAGAGGGAAGAGTGTTAGTTTTTCAGCTAGAAATGCTTCAGAGACTCGCATTTTCTTTTTTCCTACACATATCAAGGTCAGCAATCCCAGTGCACAGTGTAACAAGAAGAACACATTTGACTGAATTTCTGCACGCACAGGTATCTGTCAATCCAAGTTTAAATCACTTAGTGTTCACCACAAGCTGTGGGAGCCCCAGGTGACATCAAAATTTAGGTTTTCTACACTGGATTCTGCATCGGATTAGCATCTGGTGGGGTTTCCAAGGTCCAGAAGTGTCAATAATCCAATGTGGAACCACCGTGGGAGGTTATAGGAAGCTTCATCCCTATAGTCCTGGATTTTTTTCCGCATGTCCCACATTCAGAGGGAGTTGAACAATATCTTTTGACAGTATTTGATTGAAATAAGAACTGTGTAGTGGTTTCTTGGTGGCCATACGTGAACTATATGTGAGCCATACGCTTCCTGAGCTCTTCACTCTGTTTCCTTTAGCTTGCTGCTGGGTACAGACTGTGAACGTTTTTTTGCTGCATTTCTTCTTCCATATAGGATTCTTTACTTCCTGTATGAAGGTTTGTTCTTGGCATTGTCTGAAAATAGTACATCACTGCAAATAACAGTTATAGCCACCAGAGATGCATGAGTACACTTTGGAGTGAATCAATAACACGGTTCTGTATTTTCATTTTGCTGTGTGAATTTATTGCTCTTTTCCATAACTCCATAGAGTGGGTGCCTATCACTAGCATTCTTAAAATTGCCTCCATCCTTGATCTGCAGTGGAATTAAATGTAAAAAATTATGTATATTGGTAAAGAACTAGAGGGATGCCATGAAGTATTTCTTTTTCACAGAAGTGCAGTAGTCCCTAGACCAGAGTTTGCAGGAAGACAATGGGCAAAAGATGCTGAGCTTATCCCATGGCACTTTTCTAGCATTTATCTCATGTTTTCTGTAGGTGTAGTTATACTGTGAAAGGGAAAAATCGCTGAGACAGAGGTGATCCAGAAGACGTGTAAAGGTTTGGAAGTCCTGGATGTACACAGGCATGTATGGCACAGTAGCATGGCACACTAGCATGTCCCAGAGCACAACCTAGCACTGGAAAAATATACGATTTGCAGGATTTTTAAGAACTGCTGATCCTGGATAGAATCCAAGTTATATTCATGTATTATAAAATGGCAGTGGTATTAATTAGATACAGTGTCTGGTATTTCCTGGAATTATATAGGCATCTTTTTTGTTTAATAACATAGGATTTTGTTGAACACAACCTTGGTATGTCATTATGGTAACATGCAAAAGAAGCTCAACTCCCCATTTGCAGCTTTATAAGGTGACAAGAGAAAACCTTAATAAGCCACAAGTAGAATATCATAAAAAGTGTTTCACACCTGCCCCCCTTCCCACACTTTGTTGGCAGCCCAGCAGTGTATTGAATTTAACACACATTTACCTGCAGTGAGCCAATATTTTCAGAGGATCAGTGTTTAACAGCAGGACTGTACTACTGTTCTTTGTAAAACTAGCATGTGAATGGATTCAGCCTTTGAAGTGATTTTTCCAAAGTGCTATAACAAGAAAAAGAGAAACCAGGCATCCTGGCTCTTCTGTAAGCAACCTGAGGGCCACACCCTTTGCAAATAAGAGAGTCATTGTCAGCTGTCATTCTTTGAGGGTATTTATTGCCAATAGAAACACCATAATACTGCTTGGTAAGGTAATGCCAATTCCATAATGTAGCCTTTGCAAAAATTATGACAAAGACAGGGAATTCAGTAAATAAGTGAAGTACATGGCACAGTGGAGGCTGGCAGCTCTATCTAGAACACATAATTTCCTTTTCCTATTTTTTTTCCCCGAGATTTGTCTTCCATTTGTTTCTCCAGTCCCTCTTTATTTCAGCAGTTCCTGATACAGGGATGGTGTGTTAGCATGCCTTAATATTGAACAATTTACGCTTGTTGTTAGTTATACATCATTTAAGGCTGTGATCATAAATTGTTCAATCACAAGGTTTAGTCAAAGCTAGCATTCTTTACTGATGTCTTTTCCCAAGGGTGTTGAAAATTCGATTGTTCAAAGTGCAAATATGGTTTAGCAATCCATTCCAAGAACCATTTATCAGAAATCCTAAGGAGGTAATATATAAAAGTGGGATAGGAAACCTGCACATTAAATGGGATTTAGCAGCCAAAGCCTTTGGAACTGCATTCCTGTGAATGACTGGAATGGAGCAGAACAAAGTCAATTACTGACTGTAATTAAGGAGTGGATGCATTTAAACTGTAGAGAGCAGTAGCAGTCTTCTTGAAACTGTCTAGTAACACTGAAGATTAGTCTGAGGAAAGAAAGAAAAAGGACTTGAACTATATCTTACAGAAACTATATTTTAAATTAATTCTCTTCCTTCCATTCTATGATCTGTTTTTACAGATTTGCTCATAAAACACTGATAATATATGATTATCAAAATAACACATTCAGACAAAGAAATTTTCAACATGTATTTTGCTTTGGTCTTGTTAGTAATGGAGTATCTCTTTTGCATATCATACACTACAAATGTTTATGCAGTGCTGAATACTTGTTTTTTAATAAAGCCTGAATTTACTGAACGGAAGACTGAACTATATTGTGTCCATTTTAAGCCTTCAAAATACAGTAAATCTAATTATATATGCTGCTTTTACTTTGAAAATGTTATTCTATTTTATAATTTTAATAATGATTTGTTTATACTGGGAGAGAGGCATTAGATTGAATTGTTGCCTGTGTTTAGTCTAATTCATATCTGCATGTATACATTAATAAATTGTGATATAATGTAATACATTTTGAATCCAAATTTTGCCATGTGAGCTGTGAGAACTAGAGGTCAGCTCTTTCAACTGCTCACCTTCAGTTGAATTTTGACTAATTTTTTCTTTTCATAAAGGGAACAGTGAGTGTATGAATAGGGATTAACATATGATTGTGGACTAATAAGGGAATTAAAATTTCCCCAATAAATAACTCTCCTGTGCACATGGGGAACAATGAAGTGGCTGGAGGTCTGCTCTTAGCGGGTGTGGATGGGACGGGATGAACATCTGCAGCCAGGCAGCCTCTGAGCCTGCACCGGGGACCATTCCCACATTCTCTGCAGCACTCTCACAGGATGTCTCTGCTAGAGCTGCACTGATGGGGTTTTCCTTAATGCTGATGACTTTAGAAACCTTCCTTACAAGCAGTTCCTCAGTAAATGGAAGGTTATAGAACAATTAAGAAAACATTAAGTTCTTTTGTCCTTTTTTTTTTTTTTTAATTCCTGGTTGTATTTCAGTTTTAAGAAAGAAGTGTGAAGTACCCAGGCTAGTGAGGAGCTGTTTTTTCTTTTATGCTATAGAAAAACTCTTGACATAGGGCAGATGCAGTGAAGCAGTAGCACTTCAGGTTAATGGATTTACATAAATAGGCTGTGCCAGGTCTCAAAGGCTTTGCTCTGCTTTTCCTCTCACTTTGGTCAGAAAATAATATCTGTTGTTCACTGTGTTCAGCCATTCTCAAAAAAATACCTGAAAAGTTTTTGGTCCTGAATAATACCATGTTCCGGTAAGCAGATTAAACCTACATCCTCAAAACACTGAAATTCAATATACAATTCCCACATGCAGATGCTATTGAGTTATGCCCAGGCAATTCTTAACAACAAAAAATAAGACAAAACTGGTTCCAGAGCTGGCAGGAGCTGAGCTGGTTTGGACTGTGGGCAGGACAAGCTTCTGCCCCTTGCAAAATGTAACCCTTCATTCACTCATCTGCAAACACACAGAACTGCTGTGCCCTGAATCATGCTTCAAGCACAAGCTGAACAATCCTGGGGCAAAACACTTCATAGTTCTGTGCCTCAGTTTTGACGTCTGTAAAATGGTTGTTTTCACCTGCTGTGTAAAATACCTGGAGATCTGCTCTGGTGTATATATGTGTGTGTATATATATATATATATATATATATATATATAAAAATGATGTAATATTACTATCAACATGGTTTGCAGAAGTTCAGATCAACAAAATACGTGCATGCATATTTCTACAAAATATTGTTAGGCAGTGAAACAGCATTGTCATGGGATTGAATATGCTTTTGATAAATATTCCCAGTGAGTGGGTCAAAAATGCAAATCGACTCACATTCAGGCACCTGGGGATTTTTTTTTTGTGATAAATGGGCCTCTAATTACTCTGGTACAGCCATCTTTGAAGGTATTTTATTATTATTATTTAATGTAAGAAAGAGTGACATCATTAATTTTATTAAAAGTGGACTCTGGAATTACAGTTATATAATAAATGTGTAAATTTGAGGTACCAGATATAAAAATATAAATGCAGGTACCAGATATAAAAATAATATTACCAAAATGGAAAGGGAAACTGAAAATAACAGGAATTAATTCTCATATTGCTTTTTTTTCAGGGTGCTTTGATTTATATTTGAGCTGTGCCTTGTAAAGCTGAGTTTCCTGGCTTTTTTTAACTTTCGTCACATTACTGTTACTTTTGCACTATTTGTGTTTGGGGGTTGCACTGCTGAGACAATATCTCATTTGTTGTGACATACTCAGAACAGTTTTCAGACAGAGGTTCGAAACTCCTCAGTAGCTCAGCACTCCAGCAGATAATTCTGGGTACAAAGGAACAGCATTTGGTTGCGTAGGAGAGAAAATAGAAGAAAATATTCTGTCCAGTATGTGTTTTTCTTACCTATGTGTCCCATGCCCTCTCCAGATCACGACAGTGTCAGGAAATGAGTTTCTCCTCCAGTCAGATATCGACTTTCTCATACTGGATTGGTTCCACGCTATCAAAAATGCAATTGACAGATTGGTATGTATTTGTTTTGGCTGTTACCTTTATTAATTAAGATGTAGCAATTTCAAATTCATTTGCTTAGGCATCTCTACAGGTTTTAGGCAGTCAGCAGCTAGCTAGATGTTCCTTTTTCTGAAGGATATAAAAATATGTATGCAAATCTACTAAAAAATGTCATATAAACAAGGTTGTTGAACAAAAAATGTCACTTGATTCTTGCCTTGAAATGGAACGCTACATTTATTTCTGAAATAACAAGGACATTGGTTTGCTGAGGGTTGTAAAAGCACACAAACCCTTAACAAATGAATTTTTGCATTTTCTGTTTATGCAGCCTACAGTATATAATCTTCAATAGAACTATTAATACATTTGAGCCTTTTATGAATTTTTGTATTACTTATTCAGAAGAATAACACTAGCAAATAATATTCTTTTGTAACTGATTGCTGTTATTCTCCCAGGAAGGCTGAGGGTTTTTTACTAGAAGTAAGCAGGGCTGCATTTTATTAAAACAGTTTTTAATTACTAAACCAGATTCAGCTGTAGCTTTTTCTTTCTTTTTTGCCACTCTCAGTACAAATTCCAAATGCCTTCCTCCTATCCCTGCCTGATCCAAGAACGTGTGTTTTTAGAGGGTACTGACTTTCCTTGTTCACTGCAGAATCTAGCGAGAGAAAAATATCCCCATTTCTTGCATTTCTTTCCAGAGGTTTTGCTGCAATGAATTTGGCAGAGCAGGCAGAGGCAGCCTCTTTGAAAGGGTTAATCCGAGCACAGCTACTGTTTCCTTAAAGAGCTACAAACATTATATTACCCTGAGGCTGTAATCAGCCAAGGAAAGTTTGATCTGATGATGTATGTCTTCATATTGTGCATTTCATTGGGTGCGTGAGGATATTGGTATCCTACCGAAGATTCTGGGGTGGAGTTTGCCATGGAGACTTACAATACTCTCCCCCCACCGCCCCACTTTTCAGCTAAACATCTAATAGACTTAATTTTTTCACTGAAATTAAAGTAATACAATGTCCTCAGCAGCTCTGAATGTGCAGTGAACCACAGAATGTGTGCTGGTGGGGCACAACTTGTAAGTGGTTAAGGTACCAGAAAGCAGGGCTTGCTCTGGTGAAAGCTGGCCCTTCCTGTGTGTGCAGGACAGTATGCCACCATGAAGTACTCGGTGACCATTTCATACATATCATTTATTTCAGTTTTAAAACTCTGAATGATTGTTTAAAGACTTGCAGATTTCCAGGTGTTAGGACAGCTAAATCTCACCTGACCAAACATTGTAGGAAAAGATGTGATATTAGCCAAGTATCATCTCCTTTTTTTCTTTTATTTTTTCATCTTTTCTCCCTTAATAATCCCTAATTGTCGTTTTGTATAGCAGTGAATTAGAGCAAGAGAAGTGTCCCCCTCTTTCCTAAGCTTAGACCAGCAGAATTCAACCCTGAATTTGTAAAGATATTTGGAACAGTTGGGTTTGCTAGAACATTTACTGTTAACTATCTAAACCAGAAAGGCAATTTAAGCAACCTTTCTCTTTGCAAACATTTGGAAGTAGCTTGCAATGTGGAAATAATTTTAGTCTCTAAAGCCTAAAGAATTAGGCCTTTTGTTTTCCTCGCTTAAATGGGAATTTATCTCAGAAATTAGGACCATTCTGTCAGGGCCATAAAAGCCCTGTCATATGACAAATTTTTCATTACATTTTCCTTAAATTATATACTCCCTGCATCACTTGCTCTGTGTGTGTCTGTTAGTTTCTGATTCTGTACTGGCATTCTGTAATTTCTTGCATCAGTCTTACAAATAATAATTTTATTAAAATCATGCACACATATATACACATATACTCTTTTCCCAGCCAAAAGAACGGAGTTGTACATCGAGAAATTTGGAGTTCAAACTCAGAAGATCCTCCAGCATCGAATTACTGAATAGCTTAGACACTGAATCCAAAGAACCAAAGCCTGAACACAGAAAATCTTTAAGTAAGGCTTTTTTCTTTTCTGATTTTTTTCTCTTTTTTTCTTTCCTTTTTAAATAACTATGCCATTACAGGGTGAGATAATTTTTATTACATAAAGAATGTAAGGAAGATCACTGGGAATTTTAAAGCTCAATGTGTTCTGTGCTGATATACGTAACTTGCATTTAAGTAAAGATAGCTACTAGCTCCACACTTTTAAAGGTTGACATTCTCTCCTAAGCAAAATAAATTTGTTTAGGAGCAAAAACATTTATTTAAATGATTTATTTTTAAAAATTGGCAACATGAGTCCTATGTTAATGGTCTGTTGCAGTTACTTTGTTTCCATTTTAGTAAAATAGCTCAAATTGCCAGAGTAATTTTGTCTGTTGTATATTTATACATGGAAATTCTGAAAGACCTGTTATATCCTCTATAACTGACAATCAGTGATATATCTATAATTTTATAGAAGGTAAATCCCAGGGATCAAGGTTGATTTTTATCAGTGTGATTAGAAAAGAAAGTGATCTAAAACCAGCAGGGATGTGCTTTACTCCACTGAGACTTTCCTTTTCCAGTGTGTGCTGAGATGCTCATGATTTTGTGGGCAGTAGACACAGAAGCTAGTGGTCACCCGGAATCACTCATTCAGCATTTTTTTAATTTTGCCCTCTCATTTGAAGCTTTTGTTTTTCTTCTTCATTTGGCAGGAGATTCACATTCTGCTTTGTGAACAGCTTTAGACTTGCATGCTAGTATGAGATACCTATAGTTACCAAAGTGCTGTGTAAGAATTTGCCTGCATGTGCTTCAGTGCAGGATCAAAGCCTTTGATATTGCATTAAAAAGACACAACGTCATTATTTTTAATTAGAATTATCCACACAATCATAAATATATGCACACACATGCATGTGCCTGTACACACAAATACAGATATTCATTAAATAGTCTCTTTTTGCAGACCAAAGATTTTTATTGTTGCTGTTGTTTTCTTATTATCTTGGAGATCTGAGTTTTTAAAAGATTTTTCCTTCTGTTATAAAATATAAAGTAGCCTGAATGTAGCTTGTGAAAAATTGTCCCAATATCTTTGTACTGTGTGTTACATGGCATTTCTCAGAGGAAGGAAAATAAGACTGAGAGCATGGTAAGTTTTGAGGGTCTGACTCTCCTCTTATTGTAGCTAATAGCAAAATGCCCATAAACTGTCTCCACATGTGGGGAATTTTTATTTATTTATTTATACTTCACACATATCTTTAAATAATAATTTGTCAGACAAAACGAAAAAAGTGGGTATGAACAGGGGAAGAAACTTAGCCTACATTTCTTTTCAAACCTTAGAGAATCCTGAATAACCTCTGTTTTGTTAAAGGCTATTTAAACTCTTAAAAAATGTGAAAATATCTGCTGTGAAATCTCACTGAATCGAAGCTTGCATTTAAATACTGTATATTGGATTGCTTCTAAAATATGTATTCAGAACTTCTTTTTTTGGCCCCTTGAGATCAAGCAATTATGTGGAATTAGAAAAATCATATTATTCACTTACTTATTAGTAGTCTAAGCACAAACTGTATTGTCAGTTTTCTGCCTTTGGCTTTCTGTGCCCTTAATGTTCACACAAGTATCGTAGCCAGAATTATCCGCAGCTAGAGCCAAAATTGCTTTAAAAAGGCATGAGAACTGGTAATGACACATTGTTAGCAGTTAACAGGTGGTCGTTTCATTGTCCAGTTTGACTGCAGAGCACAGAGAAGATACGTGAAATATCTGCAAGTGTGTTTAGAAAGTTCTTACAAAGTTTAACAATTTTATAATTTTATAGTGCTCTTGTATTATTGACTACTGCCACTGCCAAATCCAAACAAAGGAGATTTTTTTAAAGATGGCTCAAAACTCTCCAGTTTAACACAGAAAACAAGCAAGTGATGTGTTAGCAGGCCAACCCCCCAACAATCTTTAGTGGCATATTCAGACAGTTCAGACTCATTTGTATTTAAATTTTCTACATTTTAAGGGCTGCAAAAAATGTCCAGTTTTAGAATTGTTATTGCTATGTAACTAGGAGGTTTTAGCAGCATAAGTATATAAAGGACAGGTATATTCTAACCTAAGTATTCCAGTAATTTGCTCTTTAATTTAAAATTAGGAAGACTGCCCCTAGAGATTTAGTAGCAGTAATCTGGGTTTTATGTTTAATCCTAATTGCTTCTGCTTACACTACAAAGACAAATGATAACTCTCTATTATGTTTTTTTGAGCTGTAGACACTGATTTCATTGAAAATTGGGCTTAAACTGCCAGGCTAATTTCCAAAGTTCACAGAGTGTTCATGGTCTTGGTCATGCAGCTTTTCAGTGGCTTCTCATCCAGTTTGGTTGCAACTCATGTTCTAATTCAAGTTTTCTTGAGTGAAGAGGAAACCAAGGATAGCCTTGGGGAACATTACCAAAACAAATAAAAACCTGATCCTGCTCTCAAATACATGGAAAGAGATTACTTCTTTTTTTTTATGATGCCAACTATCTCACTGACTTAATTTATGCAGCTAATGCTGGGTCAGAAAGAACATGTTTTTCACCTTAGGAACCTCCCGCATTAGAAGATATACACAATTGGTGCAAGGAAACTGTCTTGTAGCACTGCTCCTTATACAGAGAACTGTTGTTCTAAATTGGTAATTTTTAAAATTAGTGGCAGACTTCAGAATTCCAAGTAATTTAATTGTCATTCAGACTGTAGGTTTTGGGGCTTTTTTCTTCTAACATTGCCAAAACCCCTCCAAATTAATACAAATTATAATTGGGTCTTCTGGTAGGTGGTCTGCCATGTTAATTTTTTACTGCATGAAATCAAACACCAGGGTTAGACTGAAAGTAGAGATGCTCTCAAGGTGCATGGAAGGTAGGGAAAGGGTCTGTGCGTTGCACAGTTCCCAGAAATCATTCAGCTTTCCAAAACCCAAGAGATCTTACTGTGGCTATGGACAACAGGATCTGTCAGAACAGTCAAGCAAATTGCAGGCAAGCAAACCAACTCCACACTCTCCACTAAGCTCAGCATTTCATTTTCTGTTCATGGTTGCTTCATATTTTGCATTTTGGCCATCATCTGAGAATTCTGTCACTCAGGAGTGACCTCTTGTGGAAGAGCTGGGGCTGGAGTCACTATCGATTGTCAGACGGGATCAATTCCCATTCTACTCCCCCTTTTCTGGATAGAAATAAACGGCTTCACAGTAGGAAGAGTGCCCTTTGGCTACTGTATCAATCTGAGGGCTGCTCTTGTCAAAATGCACAATCACAAGCTTGATAATGCAATCCATTCCCAAAGCACTATATTTCCAACCTGTTCTCCATCATTTCCTTATGGCGTCACATTTACTCAGTTTATCACATTCTTATTAATATTTTAGGTTTCCTTGAAAGTGATGGAATTCTATTTTTATTACAAAAGCAACAAGAATAAATACTAATTGTTGTCAGTTATTTCCTTATGTAGTGGGAACAGTAATCTGTTCCTCAGCTTTAGGTTGCCAAAGCAAAATAATGAAATATTTTAGACATTTAAAAAATCTGTGATATTAGATAAATGCAATTTGATCTCCTTGTTTGTCACATAAAAGCTGGAACTGCCTGCATTGATAAGATTGAATTGCGTTATTTTTATTGTTTCTACTTGCATAGTTTTCTTATCTTCAAAAACATTTTACTTAAAACCCAGTGGTTAATCATGAAATCCTGTGACAGATCCTGGAAGATCTCTCCCATATTTGAATTCTGGCTTGAGGTGCCACAACTACAGCATCAAGATTGAAAAAGAATAAATATATATATCTGTATGTGTGTGTGAAAAAGGAAGTCTTATGGGCTTTGTGGTATTATTGTAATTCATGATCACTTTAGTGTCTTGATAAGAGCAGTTGGACATCCAGGCACCATTGTGCCAGACACAATGTGACAACAAAGTAAGACAATTCCAGCTCTCAGCCTGAATGAGGACAAGTTGCAACAGGTGGAAAAATCAGACAAAAGCAGGGGTGGAAGGAAAAGTTGACAGCAAAGCAGACATGTCATGCATATTAAACACCAGGCTTGGGATTCCTTTCCACTCTTCACTAGGATCAGGGTCTTAGCCCTGGCATCCTCACCACAAGCCAACTCAAATAATGATATTTTTCTTACCTAAATTCTTCTTGCACTTCCAACAGGCAATGATGCTCTTTTTTTAAGTCTCAAAAGGCGATGCGTTGCTCTAGGATGCCACAGCCCTCACACTCTTCCCCTGAAATGGCTGCAGAGCAGTGTCTGGGAATATGCCTCCTTGCATCATTTTAATCAGGAAAAAAATAATAACCTCTGGATCATAATTTTGAGTTGCCTTCAGAGGTATTTGCAACAAAGTTATCTGGGCTCTGAAATTTGCTGTGGCTTCTTAAAAGGTACAGTTTAAGTCAAGCATCCCATCCCTATTATTTAGTCAAGGACTGTGTTTGTACTTTAAAATTGCCCAAAGTTGCCTTTATCATTTCACTCACTTTTCCTTATCCCAGAAGGCTGAATTTTGAACCTAGAATAAGCATGGCATGTAAATATTCCTAAGTAATTACTGAAACATCCCAAATCATCTCTGAATGCATTTTGTTAGATAATTAAGACTGTACAATGTAGTAGTGCTGGAACAGCAGTAGAAACCCAATTTGGTCTCTCAGTGGATGCGATAGAAGAAATGGAGAATTTAGTGGAGCTTTAACTCTTTTTGGCTCCATGTGATTCTTGCTCCTTCCTTGGATCAAGCTTCTGCTGAGGGCTTGCTCGAGGGTTTAAAGATTGTCCCCACACACAACTGTATTTTTTTTTGTGGCAAACGCTGATGCTATTGTTTATCTGCAGAGGGAAGGGGTGGTTACCAGGGCACTAACACATGTATTTGTGCAGCTTCAGCTGCTTAAGTAGCAGGAAGAAAAAAAAAGTCAGAACTTAATTTGTTGAAAGCATCACTTAGAGATCCTAGAAAAAGGACCCCTAATTACAGGCAGTGCAGAGAGAGGAGCCTATATTTTCTCTGTTTCTTCCTAACAAGCGAAAAGGCTGGAAGTTTGGGAGACCATATCTTGGGGTGTGACAAGAGCATTTACTGGCTCAGACAAACTTTTTGAGGGCCAGATTCTGAGAAAGCTAACAAAGTTCTTCACCCATCTAGGGTTACTTCATTGATATGAGGCTAATTAGAGCAGCAGAAGTGGGAAAGCACTCCATTTCTTTGTTATCTCTGTTGAGGTCTGAATTCTTTCCCTTTCCCAGCCCACTTATTCTAGTGTAGATGTGAAGTTCAAAGCCAGATGGATGCTGTTTAGAGAGTATTATTATATTAAAATGTTAACATTATGTATAGGTCAGTTTTATTACTTTTAATAAAACCAAGAAATATAAAGCAGTAATGTAATTTAGTGCAGCATTACCAGTTCTAACAATTAAAACAGAAAGAAAATTAAAACTCTATGCAAATATGCATTTTTCTACTGCAATGTTAATTTTGTCACTGCAGCTTGTGTGTTTGCGGCATTTATTTATATTGCACTAACAGGAACGCAGTCAGCTTCAGATACCGAAAAAAGCTCACAAAAAGAAAATGCAACACACTGCTTATGGAGGATGGCAGCATTCATTTGGATTATAGGGACTAAACTTATTTTTTTATATAGTTTTACTTTAATGTTTCTCTGGAACGTTTACTATAGGTAGGTCGTTTTCTTCAAGATTAGGAAAATACCAATTCAGCAACAAAGAAACAATAATATTGGTATTTTGGGAACAAAACATCCCAGATTCACAAATTGTCTTACTTCCACTGATAATAGGAGATTATGTTGCACCCAAAATTCCAACTGGCTGTGACTAGTTCTCAAAAAAAAAAAAAAAAAAAGGCATTTTTCCTGAGTTTGAGTATCCTGTTTCCATCAATTATAATATAATGTTTCCTTAATTCTTTGTTTTATTTCTACTTCACTTTCCAAAATCCTTCCAGAGTTTACTATTTGTGTTGAAAAAACATATTTTTAAATTGGGCATAACCAACTTCCATATAAACATTTGGCAGGGAAATCAGTGCATGTTCACTTAATTCATTTTTATTGAACCAAGTCCAGAATTTTAGTCAGGAAAAAGTTAGATATTAATCATATCTGAGCAAGATCATTAAATTTTCCTTTACCTATTTGAACAGCAGTATCATTATAGAACCATGAGAAGTTAACTCACTTATTAATCTTTACAATTACATAAAAGTGATCATTTTTATAGTACTTAAGAGTAGCTTTTACCCATTATATGAAGAGTATGTGGGAATATTACAATATAATATAATGTATTTTTATAGATGTGACCTGTGACTTATTGGTCTGCTTTCTGACACACAGCTCTCTGGAAAAGCTATCTGTTTGAGCTTAGATAATCTTTAATTGTTTCACATTCCTTATGCTCATTTATGGAGCATACTAGTAAATAGGGAGATAGTCACTGAGTTATTAATTTCCTCATTATTACTCAATTATCACTACTGCATTCTTCATTTTTATGGATAATTATATCATAAAAGAAGGTATATTACACTGCCCACCACAGTTAAGTATGAATGACAATGATAGCTAATGTAAGGCCGAATTAGTTAAAGAAAATCAATCAGAAATCCCCACTACAGATTACTATCTGGTTTCTTCTGCCTTTTCCAGCAAATGTTTCTCATCTTTGACTTTGAAATGCAACAGTTTAAACTGGGTTCTTGTTTCAGTGGACTAATCCCTTTTTATAAATCATGTTCAAGTGCTGAAATAATTTGCACATCGTTTAGAGTATTTGCTTTGAAACATTCACCTTAAGCCCTTTTGTATATCCTTTCTCTTGAAAGATTTGCAATATTTGTTTTGTTCTCTGAGGTATAAAAGACCTGGGTAAACTTTATTCCTGTTGTTTCAAGATTAGTGAAATAAAATGCATATTTATGCAACTGGGACTGAAAGGAGCTTTAGTAAAGATGATCATACATATGACCCATGGGAGTGTTATAACACAAAATGTCTGCCTTAAAATCTCCTTAGGTTTGTCCAAAACACTGTTGAAGGACTTAAGTTCAAAGAAAAAAAGAGTTACAAATCCATATTTCTTCTTTGTTCCAAAGAAGTGAGATGCTATATATTTTTCTTAAAATAAACTCCTACACGCACATTCCAGATAAACTTGATATGGAGTGAAGTAGAGACTGGATAGTTATGATTACTTTAAGTTTTTTCCCACTGAATTACACATACTGACATAGTGTTTAAGAAAACTGCTTCTGGGGAAAACATGCAGTTGTTTTTTCAAACATACCCTTGCATCAGAAAAAGCAATTACAAAGAAATCAAGTATTTTGGATATTATTGGAGTTAAGATGTTATGCCCCTTCCCACATACTAAAAGTAAGGTCGACTGTTGTCATGAGGAAAATATATTCTGACTTTTATCACTTTTAAGCCCAAATATCCAACATATCTGATAGTTTGGTGCAATCTCCTTACTAAGTAGATCTTTGTCTGCATTAGAAAGTAAAACTAAAGGTTTTTGTATGTTGTACAGAATGTCTTCATTTCTGTAGTTTAAAGCAATAGATAATGCAGACAGTTACATCTGCTTGACGCTCTATCACTTGCATTGTCAGTATATCTTCATTTTTGTATTTCTCCACAGTGAAAGAATATAGGCTGACAACTGCTAACACCTAAATAGACACAGGCATTTTCACTGCCTTTGGAAAGAGGTCAGAATCAGAGCAAGTGAGAAGGATTTTCTGAGATCTGTTCTTTGGATATGAAGAGAGAGACCAGATTTCCGCCACTCCTGTGAGCTTAAGTCTGAAGCCTCTTGCTGTATTTATTGAAATGACTATCACAATTTCAAGTTTGTAGACAGGAAAAATGATTCTCACACTACACTAAATTCTGAGGTTTCGATACTATTTACAACTAATCCAGATGCAATCCTTTTGGCACTTTGGGAGGATTGTAACAGAAATAAGGAGGTTTTTAGGTTATAAAATTCTAAATTAAGCCCAATTAGAGAGACCACAAATCAGTCTTTAGATAGGAATACCTACTGCCCAGACTCAACTTTTTCCCCATGGCAAAATTATTTAAATGTTTGTACCTTCCAGGTTAGACAATGTATTTAATTTAAATCACAACCTTCAAACCCAAATATTGAAAGACCAATTTAATGAATGAAAGTATGGCACAGTCTCCTGGACAAAGTGTATTAGTGCTTGAAAAGGGAATGTTCTTTGTAGGATCACTTATTTATTCCACCGGCTGCCTACTGATGTGCAGATAAAAAGGTCATGCCTGTGAAAGTCACAGGGTTGAAAACCATGGAAGGGTTAAATGCTGCATTGTTTATCAATTAAGTAAAAGTTTCCAACTAGCTGGCTTTAAATATTGATGTTGAAGAGAACACTATGACATATGCGCATTACCCCTCACCACCAAGGATATTTGGCTCCATTTAATTAATTCCATTGGCCATTGTCTTAAGCATGTCCAGGATTCACCCAAGAGGAATTCATTTGCCTTACTGTTATTGAAAAGTGTAACATAGCATTATCTGCCTCAGACAGACTTTTCGCAGCATTGAATCAATTCCCCAGTTCTTGAAAACAACTACCCCATTTGATTCCTTCCATAATTAATGAAATTCAGTAGTAATGTGTTTACCCCTCAGCTCAGGCTGAAAGAGTGTTCCAAAGTTTTCAAAGCTGAAAGCATTCTGATTTTCAGCCTAAATGTGCTTGTGGTACATACGGGTGCTTGTGTCAGCGTTTAGCTAGCATTTTATTTTCAGCAGTTCTTTTCTGTTTCAGGTCTACCACCCCAAACAGAGTTACAGACAGCAGTCTTACTCCTTCTTCTGCTTGATTTGGTAGATTAAGCCAGCCAAAACTTGCAGTTGTCTTTCCCATGTTAAGCTGCTTCTCTTTTTCCTGATTGTCCCAAATAAGCCTTTTCTGAATCTGCCCCAGTTTCAGTCCATATTTCTTGCACCTGGATATTCAAGGAAAGGTCTTCCCACAGCCATGGGAAGTGGAATTCATTCTTCCATATGGAAATGGCTGGCCTGATACTGTGTATTCATCTGTTTCATGGCCCTTTTTTTTTAAAGGTAAAAAGTATACAACAGGAACATGTAGATCCTGCTGTCCTTTAAACCTTTGCAACAAATGCATCCTCTGTGAAAACCAAAGAGTAAGCCTGACTTAAGCTTTTTTTATTGCATATAAAGTTTGTTCCTACATGTGGTAATGGCTTTGTAACTAATTTTTTAAGGCGTTCAATTTAAAATGAAAAGTAATATTCTTATAAAACTGAGCAACTCTTTTCAAACAGCGCATTTTAATGAAATGAAATTAAAAGAAATTAAAATACTGCAGTGTCAATACATTAAAAAAAAAAATCACCCCCCCCCAAAAAAAAACAAAGAGAAACAAACCAACAACAAACAACCAAAAGCCCAAAACTTGGAGAGAAAAAGGCTTAGCTGAAATTACCATGTCTGATATAAACTGACAATTATATGCATCCCACTAGCCTGGCACTTTTAAAACATTGTGGTGAAAATGTCTAATATGTATCTAATATTTTGCTTGGAGGTAACGTGCCTTCTGGGATAAGAATTAAAGGACAGAGTAAAACAGAGGCAAATAAACCTGGTGTTGTCTTGTCCATAATACCTTTTGAGAGCAGTCTGTGGAGTAAACTGGCTTCTGAACAACACCCAGGTTTTCTCTTAGGAAAAGATGCCTGGAAGGACCAGAAAGTTGATTAAAAATTAAGTAGTGCAGGTGATGATTTCAAGATTACACTTTTACTGTCTTTCAGACTGTACATATATTTCACTTAAATCAAAATATTTATCTCATTGCTATAGTTTCTAAGAAGACAAGAAGTTTTGTTCCTGCAAAAATAAGTTTTGTATATGTTTCTGTGGGAAAAAATACATTCATATTACATATGAAAACATATGTGTGGTATCTGTCGTCTGTGTAAGATTATAGATAGTTATTTTAGGGTACTATGATGCTCCTTCCTTTCTTCATATGGTGGTATTTCAGTGATGTGTTTGAATGAAAAACAAAAGACAGCACTAAAAATTAAGAGAAATAATGAAATCATAGCACTGTAATATCTGAATTCTTATACAATCTTATCTGAAGATCACTCAGTATGATGAATCAAGGGTAGTACTGATATTAAGGCACAATTGTAAACAGTGAAATACTTGATTTATTGTTGAAACTTTGCTTTTAGCATAAATTATACATTAGTAATTCCTGAACTGAAAGCTGAAGTCTTGATTATAAAATCTTTTGCTAGGTTTCAGATTTGGGGCATCCAAATTTGGAAAAGCGAATTTGGAATTCACTTATGAGAAAAGTAAACTTTTCTGTTAATTGCTCAAGTGACTTGAGGGATGGAGACAGAAGAAAAGGTGAGGAACAGGCTTAAGCAGAAAGGAGTCAAAATGGTGCCATGGAGAAAGGGAAAGAAAATGAAAGGATCCTGAAGCATCCTGCTGGTTTGCTGAATCATTTGTCTGAATTTTGCTTTAATCTGCGGAACTGTAGCAGATAGTGCCTACTGAATGCAAAACAGTACCACTCAAACACAGCAGTCTTTTCATTGGGTATACTTAAAAATTATTTGTAATTGGTGAATGTGAGAATGGAGAGGATCCATTAAAGCTATACTTTCTGTTATTAATAACCCACAATGAAAATGTTTTTTGAAAATGTATCTTTTATTTTATGGGGTTTTGTCCAGAAAAAAAATAATTTAGCAGAATTCACCTTTTTGAAACAATTGTTTATTTAGAATTTATCCGTAGCTGGTTTTGTTCAATATCCAGGTCATTCATAAAAATAAAGCTTTCTAATTCTGCAACAGAATAGTCATAATACTCAGATGATAATCGTCATCCAGGGTCTGGACAGCAGGACTTCAAAAGGAGAGTTCTCTGCTCTCCGCTTTCCTTATTCTCTCTAAGCTCAGAAGATTTCAACTATCAAACATAAATTAAGTTTTATTGGTTGATAGTCTAATTGCATTTGTATTATCTTTCCCCTTAATATTATTTTCTTTTCCTTGTGTTAGATTTCATGAAGCATTTTTCTTAACATTCCATGAAGCAGTTTTCTTCACACATTTTGCTTTTGCTTTGATGCTTAACTGCTTAACGCATGAATGCTGCAATTAGGTGCTGGTTCCTGGTAATAGTTTTCCTTCTGTAAGGAAAAGTTTCTACAGTCTTCTGGGCTTTGCTTATATTTGATAGAGCACTTCAGTTGAGACTTTTCAAGGACAAGATAAGGTTTGGTTAAACATCTGAACTTTTGAATGTTTATCTGAACTAGATTCAACCTCTGAATTTGTCTATCATTAGTTATTTTGTTTTTCTTTTTAGAGACTAAATTATACTATTAAATATGTTCTAAAGTAGGTTAAGCCCCTGTGCAGTTTGTCAGCCGGAACATTAATTTAAAAGCTAAACCAGCTTTCTATTGCATCTTTTTAATATTTTGTGTGAATTTTCACCATGGCTGGCCAAACAGAGTCAGTGCACCACATGGAGCTGACTGAAGTGTCTCAATGTTCTCGTGATGACTGGCCTAAATTTACCTCATGAAAAGATCATTATATATTGTAATTATTTGCCTGCTCAGGCAGTTTGTCCCAGTGCAGCTGTTCTGGAGATTGGATGAAGTACTAAATGTCACCACATGCTCTGCAGTGTCTCTGGATATTTTCCCCTCCAAACGTGGACTTGGGGTCCCAGCTACTGCTGCAGCAAACTTGTTGCACCAGCAGTGTAGGACATGCTCATTTGTGGGGTCCCAGTTACTCATGCATTCAGCTGATCACCTTTTTGTGTTCTCTTCATACTCATGTCTTGAATGTACTGACCCAGATCTTGCCGTCATGCTGCCTGTGTGATGAGAAAGAGCCACCACCAACTAGAGAGAGGATGGGTGGGTGCTGCAGAAAGCCAGAAGCACAGTTCCTAGACCACCTTGCACCTTGACCAAAGCTACACTTGGTAGTGCAAGGAAGAGAGAGGGCAACATACAGTTTCTATCTGCTGTTACACAACCAAACTGTATGACTTGATCTTTATTAGAAGACCAACTTCTCATAAAGCCAATGCTAAAAAAGCCCACACCTCACTTAAACACGCTGGAATCAGAGCTTTCAGGTAAGCATTCAAATTTACATGACTAAATACATCAGGAGCTTCATTCTGGGCTTTCTTTTTCCTCCTGTTAATTGCATTGTCTCAGCTCAAGAGGCTGGCCTGTAGCATATCTCACAAGGCACCTTCTTCCACTAACAGCCTCTATAGGTTAGGCTCACACAAAAACTATAGCCTCCTTTTGATCTGCTTTGTGGTTTGATGTTGATTTTATGCAAATCCAAAAGCACCTTTAGTGGAAGTCTTTCTTGTGTCCTCACAGTGCAACTCTCATATTACCTTGTAAGAAAAAGCTGCAACTCTTGAAAAGTTTGAAAATCAATTGTGTTTTAACAAATAGAAATAATTTCCATAGATCATAAAATGAAGTTGATGGAGGTCAAAGTCACTTTGTCTAAGGTTTATGTTTATGTGAATAGGGATGTTGGGGATTCTAATCAGAGCTTCACTTTAAATAAAAATTCTTAAATACATCTACATATTCTTTTTTAAAACGAGCTCATGGGCAATCTTTTGGTCTGTTATACTTACTCTAATGATTTAATTGAGGTAAAGATAATTTGATAAAGTAGAGTTGACATATCAAGAGAGTACAGCAAATGGATTTCAGAGTTTTGGCTAAATATTTCTTGATCACTTAAAAGATAAAGGGTGTGCCTTTCTCCATAAACTATCTCATCTACATTCACTGGAAAGTATTAAATTTGCTGTATGCAAGAGAAAAATATGTTGTTACTTCTATTTCAAAGCAGTAAATATATGTCACTATTATTTCTCATTGGAAAGAAACAATTTTAACGTTGCTTTTCATAAGCACTATGAATTAATTCTATCATTAATTGTATGAGGAGCCTTAGGAGTTCATTATGGGTCAGAAAATATAAGGTTATGAATAGAACTGGAAAATAAGTTCAATAGAAATGTAAATTAATTTTAATATAATTTAATTTTTAAATTTAGAAGTAAAAAATATAATTAGTAAGTTTCGTTAAAAATAATTTTTTGGTATAATATTCTTCCTGGAAAGGTACAATAAGAATGGATCCAAATAAAAGTTTCAACAGGTATCCAAAGACATGTCTAAATTTAAATATGTGAATAATTTTATGACTCTAAAGAAGGATGATATAAATACAGCAATGCCAAGTCTCCCTTGTTCTCTACAGATAACTAGCTCATTTTTCAAAACATAAGGCAGAATTACATGTTGGTTTTCAAGTTAAAAGTGCACACATGGCTGGCAATATCCAGCCACTCAAAGGGTTTCCTTTTGGCATAACAGTCTACCTGGTTCTCCTGGTAGAAAAAGGAACCATATGATTTTCTTGTCTTTTTGCCAGAGCATTTAGTGTAAGTGATGACTATTCATATTATCTGGAAAAGGTTGAAAAGGTTTTTTTTAGAGTAACTCATTCAGAAGGTAAGCTTAAAGACTTGAAATTTATTTACATATATTCCACAACAGAAGGGGAAAAAAAAAACCCAACCAGAACTCCATATTCTAAAAAATACCGAATGCATTATTTGTTGTACATTACTTGTTCAACACTATTAGGAATCTTGCACTATCTTCCTCAACCTTTAGTTGCATGTTTTTTTCTTTTGGGGAAGTCTGCTTAAATATTTTTATAGTATATACATCAACTCCAAAAGTCATTAATTCAAATATTGCAGTTTTTTTTTTTCTCAATAACTACTGTGTTTTATATGAGCGAATGATACTCTATGGCTGAAAACAGTGGAATAGGGCAACAGTGAGTCACCCAGATAGCAGAGGTCAAGGACTACCCTTCCACTCTTGTGTGTAAAATTCTCCTGGGAATTTTAGCAAGCCTCTCTAAAGAGCAGTACACCAAATTCAAAAAGCATCTCCATCATGCTCCTTTTTTTGTCCATAATCATCTGTAATTAGATCACTCTTTACCTGAAAATTTATAGAAAGCAGCTGCTGAAGGAGGCTTGAGATGAGATGAGTGAGTCCTCAGTGATCTGTGTTCATACAAAATCACTCTCAGTACAGGGTAGATAAAGAACAGCAGCTAGTATTTGCAAAGAGACTGTCGAGTCCTAATCCCTGACACGAGCTAGGAGAGACCAGTTTCCCCTTCCTAAGCATGCTGTACTCTCTCTTCCTAGAGCCTGAATAGTCTGACTTTGTGTACTGCAGCAGATTTCATCCAAGTCCCACATGGTTTACATTAGATGAACATAAACTGGTCGTACTGTGTGAATAAAACGAATTCATTGATTTCTGGCATTGTGGTTTTTGTAGTCAAGTTAAGTGTGTATAATAACATTTCTAATCTTGTGACAATGCCAAAAAAAATGTGGAAAGAAAGGCTTAGGGTGCCCTGGCTGATCTAGTCCCTTCCCTCCTGTCACAAGGTAACTTGTTTTGTATCCTCTTTCACAAATTTATTAAGCTTCACCTTAAGTTCTTTCAGTTTTATTTGCCACCACGACTTCTTTGAAAGGGTGCTTTAGAACTTCATATTATGGCCAGTTTATACTCATTTATTCTTGTGCCAACATTGTTCTGCAGTTTAAAATGCTCTTCTCCCTCCCTGCTGTCCTCTTCTCCTCTCCTGCTCCTTTTCCCACTCCCACCAACAAATTCATAGAGAACAATCACAGCCTTTCTCAGCCATTTTCTAACTGGCCACATGTGCTAAGCTCCCCATCTGCTTTTGAAAGCTCAGCAGCCACATTCTCCTGGTTCTTCTCACGGCTGCTGCCTGCACCTGGTGTGAATTTCCACCTCACACATGAGTGTCCAAGGCTGCACACTCATAAGAAAAAAATATTCTGCATTAATCCTTCCTTAACCATGCATTGAGTACTAGGAGTTCTGGCTTCTCTAGATTCCGATCTCAATGTTACTGAGATTTTGTCTCATATCCCTATTCTTGTCAAATTGATGATGCTTCCCAGACTTGATTCACCAACAGATAGTTTTGGAATGCTCCTACTTCTTCTGTTGAAGACATTAATGAAAGCACAAAGGTCAGTTCCACCAGTTGCACTGGTAACTTTCCTTCAATGCAGTAGTTTTCCTTTAAATAAAGGTCATTTTAACACCTTATTTAGTCACTTCACAATTATTGTTTTAATTCTCTACATCAACTCTAGTTTGGATAACAATTTCCCATTTGGCATCATATCAAATGCACAACTGAAGTCCAAATAGATTTTGTCTCTTACATTTCCTTTTTCTAAAGAAGACCGTTTATTTTATTAAAGAAATATTTCAGATTAGTTTAGTATGATCTTCCTTTATAAATCCAATACATACTTAGAAATATTGCTTTACTTTTCTAAATATTTATGGTGTAGATACCACTAACAAAATCTGTGTGGGGAGTGCCAGTTTGTTTCACAATGTGAGCATGTAGTGGTGTTTAACATACTATTCATTTATTTCCGTTTCTTATGAGTGGGGGACAAAATTTTTAAAAAGTTTATATGCATAACAGCATGATGCAAAATATGAATTATATAGTCATTTTATTGAATCTTTACTGCTAATGCCCACCAATTTCATGAAGTGTAATGACACTACCAAGCACTTAAGTTGTTAGGCTGTCATATTACAGACAAGTTATTTGTGCTATATAATCACTGTTTTCTTTTTCCTGTTGTTTATTTCTGAGCTTGCTGCCCAAACATTTGTAAATGTAGATATACTTGCTGTGACAAATATCTGGTTTAAGACCATAAACCTGAATGACCTCAGGCCCTTTGGTGCTTATGCAAACAAAATCTTCCTGGGATCTCTGGCTAACGATACCCATTCTCTTACCTGATGCTGCAGTCCTTGGATCTGTGCTCTGTAGCTAGAAAATCTGTAATTTTAAAGTTTATCATAAACATATGGATTAGGGGTAATGCCTGATTTCTCCACTTCACCTGCCAGTCATTTTTATAGTTCTTGTAAACAGCCTCTCATTGTACTCTTTAACAAAAAGCATATAGTAATTATAGTGCGGGGATAACTTATGTAACCTGCCGAAGAATTGCACTAAGATATAAAATAGGATGACTGACAAAAGTCATTATCTAAATAAAGCAGATGAAGTGAATTCTTTATTCTTCATGAGCAGACTTTATTGACTCCATCTCAGAGCATGAAAGAAAAAGGGGGCAGGGACTTGGTGGTGTCAGTCTCAAAACTTTGGTGCATGTTGAAAAACTTACTATTTATGCAGGCAACAATGCATGCTGCTCCTTAAAGAACTAGTGGTAGTCTTACATCTGCTGCAGGCCAAAAATATCTGAATAAATGCTGAATTTCAAGTTCCAATGAAATCCAATAAAACTTAAAGTCATGAGTCATTACATATTCTTAAATTACAGTGTTTCCTGTAACATAGGCATAGTCATATGCTTCTTCATGTTAAGATATATTTCTTCAGAGGGATGAGACTCTCAGCAATTAAGCATTCCCATTACTTGAAACTAATTAATTATCTAATTAATACCTTTAAATTAATATTTTCACACATATGTGATAGAACTGCTTTTAGACTGGCACTTTCATTATAAAAAAGTCATAGGACCTACTTCTACCTCCCCTATTACCGTCTTAGATTTGTTTCAGTCCTGCAAGATGCTGTTAAAGACTCTGGATATGAAGCTGTAAAGCACTTCAGAAAATTGTTAGCTTAATGAATCAGAGATCACAGTTAAGCCCATGGATCTGTTCATGTGTATTTTAAGAAAGTTAAGCTAGGATTTTGATCAGTGTATTCTGTATTTTGAATGGTCAAGCTTGTCAATTTCAGTATTCCTTGGGAAAAGAATTATTAAGTCTCAGTTTATGGGTGTTACTTTTATACTAAAAGTTATCTCCAGAACTTCCTGAAATTTTAAGGTCCTCCAGAAGATGAAAAAAAATTGTGTGGTTCAGATGAGTTGTGGTTTGCTGTTTGTTTTTTGTTTTTTTGGTTTGTTTTTTTTTTTCCTGCAGAAGAAAGCTGATGAAAGAGGAAGTATGAATGTAAGGCTCTTCAAATTTCTTAATTCCTTATCCACTCCCAGGGCTGCTTTTCATTCTGTATGAGCCCTTTCTATCCAAATGTATTGCATAGGATAATTTGGGATGCTCTAATATACAGATAAGCATCATAATAATAATATTTCAGTTAGGAAGAGGTACTTGGAAGAAATTGGTTTTGCAATACACATGATGTGAAACAATCAATAGTGCTTTAGTCTGACAAGCACTGTCAATACCCATTGTCACAGTTCAGAAAGTCATTAATGAGTAGTTCTTCATAAAACCGATGTTTTCAACATGTTTGAAGTCTTCAGGTATAGTGTACCTGGCAGGAAGCAATCATAGGTAAACCATTTGAATTATGTATAAATGTTTTGTAAATTCAGAGTGAAATAAAAGTCATTGGAAGAAATGTGAGATCGTGTTACATGGAGTTACAAAATCTTGCCAATAAAATATGGAGCTGTTTCAAACATATGAAAATATTTTGTTTTCTGAATCACTCAGGTTCTGTGCAGAACATCACAACCAGGAAAAACAGTCTTCTAGAAATATATTGTCTGCATACTTGACTAAATTTACCAAAAGGCATCTCATAAAAATTTTGATCTTTGCCCTGAAAAGATTAGATTAGGGCATTGTCTGGTTCTTCTGGTTGTGGCCAGGGCAAAACTCTAAAGGAAGGCTTTTGTAACTTCACCTTGTAAATATGTTAGCTACTGTTTATTTCTGCTTAAATTATGTTTACTCTCATTGCATTATATATACAATTTAGTGCACTAAATTGCAGCAAGTAATTCTTCGTGTGTACATCTCAAAACTTTGACTCTGATGGTATTATTTCTGCAGAACTCTGTGATTTGGAGGTAATGCATAATTCTTTCTTTCCACCTGTCTTCTTGTGTAAAAACTCTTGTACAGACTCTATTTTGTCATTTTACATGATACTCTTGTATTTATATGTTATGAGGAATATTAAGGTTAGAGTTGCATCAATGACTAAGTATTGATGCAACTAAGTATAAGGGTCCAAAAAAAAGACAGGTCAGTTTTCTTTACTTCGTGTTTCTCTTTTTTTTCCCCCCAGAGAATTTAGTTTATAATTATCCTTCCTAATTCAGCTGATGCTGTTTCAGTGCTATCCAACATGAAGGGCCAAAGATGTGTTTATACATTCTTTTTTTTTTTTTTTTTACTCAATCTCTATTGCACTTCTCTAATGTGATAAACTGTTGTCATTTCATATGTCTTATTTCTAGAGTAAATTATCTGAGGAAAAGGTCTTGTCTTTTTTTTCATTTGTCCCTTCATACCTCTCCCACCTGTGGGAAAAATAGATATATCATAAAGTGACCAAAGTCACTATAAATGCTTTTCTGGATATCAGGGTCCAACTTTATTTCCAGCTAAACATGGAAGTCAACCAGTATTCAGGTTACATTTTTGGTGTTGGATTGAAGTGTCCTTGCAACCACTTGCACTTGCAGAAGAAATTTAGCATAATATTGGACTCTGTTGGGTTCTCCTATACATGTACTATAAAAAACCCTGGACCCACCCAGAGCAAGCATGTGTTTCCTTTTTCTGTCTCAGAAGCAACATAAGAAGTACTTAAATGAAGTCTGCGCAAAGGGAGGGGAATTATCTTTCTTGTCTATGTTGATCTTGAAACATTAATGTGAATATGTCAGTGTGTGTAGCTTTAGAAATCAAGAGTATGGGGTTATTTAGTACAAGGAATCACATGGCACATCTATCCAGTGTATACCAGGGAACATACAGTAGAAAAAGCAGTAGATTTTATTTCCTATTATTTTATACTGAGGTCCTTAAGTAGCCTGTATAACATCTGTATGGAACCACTTTCCACTTTTTTATGTTGTTTAACTTTTGCCAGCTCTCTTTCATGGATGATTCTTATGGCTGAAGTGAGAACCTGAAATTTAAAAGGGAAGGTACTACAAAGATATAAATTATTTGGTTTGAGTTTTATAACTACTTTTTAATTATTATTTGGAAGCAACATTTGGTCCTCTTTGTATTTCCAAATATAATAGCAAAATCATTTTAATGTGGGGTTATCACGAGAAGAATGGTTTGGCAAGAGAAGAAGTATTTCTAAGTGAGATCCCAACAAGAATATTTCTGGCGAAGGTTGGTTTTGGAACATGCTATCTAAACCCTTGAATTTCTGGCATCCTTGGAGTTTCCCTCTGGTGACTCACACATGCTTAATAGAATAAAATAAGAAATTCATTGAAATTAACTTTGCTGCTGTTTTTAACTATGTGTTATACAACTCAACATGGAGCATACAAAAGTGTCCATAACAATAATTATTCCTACCTCTAGATGTAGTTTTAACACCATAATAGCTGTTTCAGGTATAAAACTTCCAGCTGGGTTAATACATCATTCTAAACAGAGGGATCTTACCATTCACTGTATGACCACATTCACTCCAGTTAGAATATCTTCACAAATCTGGTGTATAATCAGAGCTAAGCATGTAGTTCAAGTGGGCAAAAATGCGTCAGAGTCCTGCAAAATGGAAAATGTGGCAGGCACATTAAGTGGCTTAAAAGATATTTTCACTCCTGCCCTCTACTCTGCTCTTGTGAGACCTCACTTGGAGTATTGTGTGCAGTTCTGGTCTCCTCAACATGAAAAGGACATGGAACTATTGGAACAAGTCCAGAGAAGGGCCACGAGGATGATCAGGGGACTGGAGCACCTCCCGTATGAAGATAGGCTGAGGAAGTTGGGGCTGTTCAGCCTGGAGAAGAGAGAGCTGCATGGAGACCTCATAGCAGCCTTCCAGTTTTTGAAGAGGGCCTATAGGGATGCTGTGGAGGGACTCTTCATTAGGGACTGTGGTGATAGGACAAGAGGTAACGGGTTCAAACTTAAACAGGGGAAGTTTAGATTGGATATAAGGAAAAAATTCTTTACTGTGAGGGTGGTGAGGCACTGGAATGAGTTGCCCAGTGTGGCTGTGAATGCTCCATCCCTGGCGGTGTTCAAGGCCAGGTTGGATGAAGCCTTGGGTGACATGGTTTAGTGTGAGGTGTCCCTACCCATGGCAGGTTTGTTGGAACTAGATGATCTTAAGGTTCTTTCCAACCCTAGCTATTCTATGCTTTATACTGAGGAAGCTTCACTCTAAGTTGGGAAAAAGCAAACGCAAATACGAATCACTATGGACAAAATGACCATAAGCAACAAGTGAGTCCCCAAACTCAACACAATTCACTGTTTCAAAATACCATTAAGATGCAGAATTAGAAACATCCATTTGTTGTTCTTTTTATAGCGCATCCAAGTAAACTTGGAATTTCAGCTTGTCCCTGCCAAGGACTACTCAATTTCAAACAAAAAGTCCTCCACTATAATGTTAAAAAAGCACCAACCATCAATTGAATGCTAATCTTTATATTATGATACATCACTCCAAGAATGCTACCATTAAAAAATGTGAATTCTATTTTTCATAAGTGATGGATTACTGTACCAAGCTATGTATTTTCCAATAAAGTGTCATTTTATTTGTCCTGTGTGATTACTAGTTTGTGGAAGTATGTGTGGGGTCATTTTAGTGCTGTGGGAAAATGAAGCACTCTTCTGTTAAAATCAGTAGTGAAATCAGAAGCAAACTATGCTCTGATCATCATAGGCATGTGTTTAAATATTGCTTTCCTTAATTGGCTATGTTCTATTTACTTGAAAAATTTGGCAAGTTTTTCTCCCTTGACAACAGCAAAACGTAAACTATTTCAGAAGTTTGGCTGTTAAAATCAGATTTCTAATGCAAACCACAATATTCCAGGGTTGTTACTGTTGTTTAACCAGTTGTTCTAGCTTGCCATTGTTTTATAATTGTGCATGTTTAAACATTCTGGTTCTGTTTATAACTTCTTGCTACAAAATGACCCAATAACATTGATCATAATTTTATTTTAGCTATCTCTCTACCCTTGGATCCTCTATATGAAGATCACTGCATTATAGGCAAGATTCGGTCTGGATGTGGAGATTAGGAAACATCTCTGTAACTGCAGCTAAATTATCCAGGGTACTGTTTAGAAATTCTGTTGAAGAGACAATGGACTGACCAATTCCTGCAAGTTTAACTTGTGGACAATGCTGTGTTTTGGTGGATTGATTGATTGATTTGTTGATTTTCAAGAGAAGATGGAAAGCTATTATTTTCCACAGGAAGCAAAAGCCCCTCTGTCAGCTGGAGGCCCTTGCCAGGGAAAGCAGGAGAGCTCTGGTTCCCTATTCTCCTACTCAGCATTTGAGGGAATGGGCAAGCGTGAAAGCTCAAGCGCACACAGGACAAGGGTTATTCAAGGGTGGTGAGGCCCAAGTGAATTGTTATCAGACTTTAAAAATCTGACTGTCCAAGGAAATCTTTGAAGAAGGTCTTCCCATGACATTGCTGCTGCTTCTGGAGCATGTTGATTTCTCTTTCACACTAATACTGCCTATTTTGGTAGCTATGACAGTGCCCTGCAAGCACCTGAGCAGAGAAAAAGTTAAATTTATACCTTTGAAACTTTCTCCAGGGGATTTTGTGCAGCTCGGTTCTATGTCTTCTTGACACAGAGCAGGAATAAATTGAGGTCCAAATGTTTCTCAGTTTCATAAATGCCTAAGTATTTAAAATATAATCTTTAAGACGGGAATACATTTTTCCCCATAAATTAATGCACCTCGCACACATTTCATGGCACATAGCCATATTTTCTATAGCTGCATTAAATATATATATAATGCTTAATCTGTCTTGGCAAGAGAATTCAGTCCTCCACTAGTGGTGAACCATCCACCCTTTTTCATAACAAGTAGTATATACCTAATAGGGCATAGCACGCTGAGTCCAGAGTTTTAGTTGAAAAATCATCCATGTAAAACTTGTGGGATTAGTGATCATTTCATGAGTAAACTGGTCGCCATCCAAATACTTACAGGCAACAAATAATATAACTCTGTGACTAACCAGCAGAATGAAGTCATCATGTTTATTCACAAAAGTATTAACCAGATGTTTTGCACTATCCAAACTTCTACACTGCTGACCTACTGCATGATTTTACTAGGGTGGCTATGGCCACTACTTTTTAAGGATATTTGAGCAAACTGCTATTAGTTTTAAAATACAATTTCACTGAATGCTTCTTTTTGATTCCTTTAGTTTTCAGGCTGAGCTACAGTGCCTCTGACACAAATGACAGAAACCGAGTTAAAAGCAGATTAAAGAAGTTCATCTCCCGAAGGCCCTCCTTGAAAACATTGCAAGAAAAGGGACTTATTAAAGGTGTGTTGGTTTTATGACCTTTTCATAGTAAAAAGAAAAAAAATCACAAAATAATTTTTCATTCTCTGTTAAATGAGTAGGTGCATTGGACAAATGCATCTTAGATATTGTTTTCTTAGTGTAGCTCATGCAGCTTGCACTACTGAACTGTAAATTAGTGTATGTTTACATCTGTCTTTGTGCTATCAGACTGCTGCTTCAATTTTTCTGTTTTGATGTGCAACGTGGTAAAATCCCCTCCATTTAACACAGGCACTCATCATGCACATTGCAAATCACATTCTGCACAACTTAATTTCTTGAGAAAAGAATGTTGATATAGTTTTATATTTTAAAACCTGAAATAGGAACTTCAGATGCTGTGCTGACTGATTTGTTTTCTAAGGTAGACTGAAATACTTTCTGCTGTCTTCTCTCATTATTTTTCTAACACTCCTACAAAATACATTTTGATCAATTTAAAATACGTGCCAGTGAATAATAAATGCCCTGAATCTGTTATTCTTTTCCTACTACAATTTCTTGCTAAGTCAGTCAGCCATCAATTTCACACACCCTTAAAAAATTGCTTCTTTGATGAAATTTGTTTGTTAGTTTATCCAAGAAGTGTTTTGCTAAGAAGCTGGTAGTTGACTTGAAGGCAGTAGCATTCTGACCACTAATAATGAAGCAAAGCCATGTTTTCAAACATTGTCCAGAATAATGCCTTAAAAATTTACACACTCCCAAATTATTATGTGTGAAACCCACAACTGCACATGCAAATTGACTAGAAAGAAGCATTTTGCCAGCAGCCCCTGTCAGTCTCTGGAGTGTGAGTTTTCCAGTGGTGGGTCAAAAAAGGCAAGGGGTGTTGCTAGTGTATGTTAAACTTGTCTGTGCTGAGCCAAGAGATTGACCCCAGCCAGCAAAATCTAAAGCAGTCACAGGAGTTAAACACCAGCTGGGCCCATGTCTGAAGAGGAGAAGATTTTAGGAATTAAGTTCTTATGTTTTAGATATCTGCAGAAATGTTCAGTGCAATGATACTTAGTGTAAGTGCGTCTTCATTATATTAAATCATTTTGTGCCTTGATTATGAGCTTCTGTTTCTAACTGCCACAGAAACTTAAAAAAAAAAGAAAGTTATTATACATAAATAATGTGTGTGAGGTGTGCACACTCACACAACAAGCTTTCAGGATCTGTTTTTACACATTCAGAGTATCTCATTTCAACAGGTTTGAGGGCTTTGCCTCTTTGAAGTACTCTTGGGTTGAGGGTAGGATTTGAATGCATCATGTTAGTTTGTTTCAGTTATTACAGTAATAGAAGAGTAATTTATAGTCTTTTAATTTCTGGATTTAAGGATTGTATTTTTAGTTTAACAAAGTGTGGCTGATGAATCTCCTGCAGTGCTACATAGGGATCACATGTGATCCTTTTTAACAAACACATATTAATTAGCATAACTCAATTCCAGCCTCTAATATATCTGTCTAGGAAAGACACATGAATTTGGTTTTGGCTGCAGTTGCATTAAGTTCTTGATTAATAAACATAGCTTGGTTCTACCTGGGATACTCTTCCATAGATAATGAAGGTATACGATTTGTGACACAGTAATTCAGAATCAGTACCTGGCACGGTTTTATTACCAAACTAATGTCGCCATGAAGAAAACATGTTAGTTATCTACCATGAAGTTTCATTAGGTTTAGGTTCTGGCCATGCAAATGAGGCAGGATTCTTTAGCAAGGCTCAGTTCCAACCTCCAGTAAGTCTATGTGATAAGGTTCCTTCATTGTCTTCACCAGAGTTTGTCCCTTAATCCATTAAAATGTTATGAAAATGCAGTTACAGTACTTATACAGAGACCAATTTTAAATGTTAATTTTTAGGCTCCCCTTAGAATATTTTTAAATCACAAGATGCAACCATCTACCTTAAAGATGAAAAGCTTGTCAAATTCTGTATTATAAGATGCATCTATTTTTTTTTTTTCCTAAAGATGATGTAAATAGTTGCAGAAACCTCTTGAAACTATTTATTTGCTCCTTCCTTAAGGGAAAAAATGTTAACCATTTTTACAAGAAAAAATTCCTCCAACTCTGAGAACATGCATCCTAACTTTATTCCCATAGGGAAATACTTCTGTCAGAATTGTAAATCCCTTAAAATATGGGCTTGTAATAAAAGTGCATCTAAAGCCTTGCAGGATATCTTCGTACCAAATTTTTGACAAAGAGCTGTTCTGTGTGCCAGTGAAGAATTGATATAAATATCGGTGAAGCGTGAGGTGTTAATTACTCCAATGTAGTGGTACTGTAGGTGCCGTGAAACCTTCATTTTTCATCAAGTGCTATTCATATTTGCCAGGGGCACTATAAAACTCTCAAATCTATATTGATTTTTTGCATTGTATGTCACATTGGAATCAAAACTCCAATAAATTTAACACATAAATTATAGTCATGGGTAAATACATTTTAAGGTGGGAAGTTCACTTAAACACAGTTCTGTGGTCTGTTAGTCACTGATGTGTACACACTTGGCCAGAAGACTCAACACATTTCTCCACATTAACCAAATTTGGGAATACAGGCTTCAAAATTAAATAGCAGTTTGATCTCCTGGGGTACTTTGTTCTGCCAACACTGTTATCATAAAATCTAGAAATTACATGATTGCTATTTAACTCTTTACAAAACTTTTTTTATGTAGAATGTAGTAAATAAAGTAGGTAGTTGGTAAATGAGAAGAATAAGAAGTAAGAGGATAGCAATCAAACAAGAGAATGTAGCAGACCAGCGTGTAAATGTTAGTTACATGCTGATCCAAAAATGAAGACATGCTGATGCTTTACATGACAAAAAGTTATTTTTGTCATTGCTGTCCCATTTGCTGTCCCATCCTCTGCATAAAAGAAGCCAGAATGGGAAGAGAACATTGACTCCATTCATTGTGATGAGCTGGTAACTGGGTTTTTTCATGCTCCTGTGAGAGCTCTAATGAAGATCATCAGTCCTTTTCATTCCATCACACTCATGCTTAAACAAAATATTTTTGGTCTAGAAACATTTTGAACCATTTCTGAGATGATGTATAATACACTATTTTTGTGTTATGTGTCTATATGAAGAGTTAAATTCATATATATACACATGCGTGCAAACCCATAAATATTAAATGAGAAGCAGTTCCATGTCTGCCATTTAATAGTATTATTTTGAGAATAACTGCGTTCAAATTTATATGCTAGGGCAGGGTTCCTCAGTTCCTTGGGATTGAAACATCCTCAGAATTTACAGAATCTGCACTAATAAGCTAGAAAAATAATATATAAATCTTCTCTTTTAAAACTACTTTATAGTCTATAATTGAACTTTGATCTTTGTGTTTAAGCTTTGTCATGATATAATATTACCCAAAATGACTTGCCAACCTTCAACTTGATATTGGCCTGCTAACTTCCTGATTTCTGAGCCTTCCTAGTTCACAATCAAAAGAAAAATTACTTTTGTGAAAATGTGATTATAAAGCTATGGTGGTTGTGTCGGTAGTAGACTATCACAAAATACACTTTCAGTAAATGGTAAAAAACCATGAGTAACAACAAAAATGACACTGTGGGAAAAAAGGAAAATGCAACTATGCAGCTGGCAAGAAATTAATCTAGATTTTTTGGCGGTGGATTTTTTTATTTTTTTATTTTCCCAAAAGCTAAACACTGAAGGAACTTCACTGGGTTTATTTTGTAAGTTAATTTAAGGAAAACCCCAAAAAAGCATAAAAGTTGGAATGGTTACAACTGTTCCAAGGTTAAAATACAAGCCACTCAATTGCTAGTGCAAGGAACTAGCTGTGATTTGGCTTGATAGCCTATAGAATGAGGCTCAGCATATGTTGGTGCCTGTGCAGACAGCAGCACAGAGATCACCAACCATGTTGATTCCAGACAAGGGAAAATGTCTTTACTGTCTCATAAGTTTCAGAGGACCTTGGAGTAGTTCAGTGTAATGAGTGTAATGCCCATAAGGAGTCATAGAATCATAGAATGGTTAGAGTTGGAAAGGACCTTAAGATCATACAGCTCCAACCCCCCTTTGCTGGGCAGGGACACCTCCCAGTACACTAGCTTGCTCAAGGCCCTGTCCAACCTGGCCTTGAACACTACCAGGGAGGAAGCATTTACCACTTCTTTTTGGCAGCCTGTTCCGGTGCCTCACCACCCTCACATTAAAGAACTTCTTCCTTATATCTAACATGAACTTCCTTTGTTGAAGTTTAAACCCATTACCTTTTGTCCTATCACTATAATCCCTAATGAAAGAGTCCCTCTCCAGCATCCCTGTAGGCCCCCTTCAGATACCGGGGTCTCCACCCAGGCTTCTCCAGGCTGAACAGCCCCAACTGTGTCAGCCTGCCTTCATGTGGGAGGTGATCCAGTCCCTTTATCATCCTTGTGGCCCTCCTCTGGACTTGCTCCAAAAGGTGCATGTCCTTCTTATGTTGAGAATACCAGAAATGCACACAATACTCCAGGTGGGGTCTCACAAGAGCAGAGTCTACTCTGCCTCGACCTGCTGGTCACACTGTTTTTGATGCAGCCCAGTATGTGGTTGTTTTTCTGTGCCGCAAGCACACACTGCCAGCTTATGTTCAGTTTCTCATTTACCAACATCCACAAGTCTTTCTCCACACGGCTGCTCTGAATCTCTTCTCTGCCTAACTTGTATTTGTGTCTGGGATTGCCCCAACCCAGGTGTAGGCCTTGCATTTTGCTTTGTTGAACTTCATGAGGTTTGCACAGGCCCATCTCTTCAGCCTGTCTAGGTCCCTCTGGATGGCATCCCTTTCCTCCAGTACATTGAAGTCCAAAAGAGTAGATCAAGACCTACCTTCAGTGTATTCTGTAATTTTTGTGGGTTATGAAGGCATTTAGCAAGTGAGTTAGTGCTCGTAATAACTTATGGAAAATTAGGAAATATTTGTTTTGTCTTGCATAGACAGTGGATTACAAAGGTGTTTCTTTCTTTGGCCACTCCCTGGATATTTGGAAGTACATTTCCCAAACATTATGGATGACCAACAACAGGACAAATGGATTTTTTCCTTTGACATGATGGTCAGAAATAACTCAGATAATCGTAAAATATCTCATTTCTGGAGACCTGTTTTGAGGAGTTGCCGTGGTTTAAAACCAGCAGACTCACTCTCTTTGAATTCAAATGAGCTATTGTCCACAGCAAAACACCATCATTTCATAAAAGAGACCGGTGTCTGTAAGTATTCTCTATGTTCCTTTTTTCTGAGAATGTGAAACAAATCTGGCAGCTCACATGACACTTAATAGTAACTGTTCACAAATGTAATTTTTTTTTTTTAATTAATGACTACCACAGATCAACTATGTATAGTAAATCTCCAAGTTAAAAGGACTGGCAAGACTCCCAGATAGCATAAATCAGAGGATCTCCATTGACAACCTCGCCATCTTCAGTCATCTGAGGACCTGGCCCATTTATTGTAAAAGCATTGTGGCAATATTTGGAGCCCCAGTCTGGAACCAGCATTGTTTTAATGTCTGACTTAGTATGTCTGAATACAGGTTGGGCAGCTAGAAGTTGCCTTTCAGAATATGACTCTTTCCAACTACAACTCTTGACCTTCCAGAAAATTCACTGCTGTGGTGACTACTGTTGTATACCTCCTTCTGTTAATTCCTCTTATTTTGTGTTTTTTTGTTCTCTTTCCCCTTTTCCCTCTTAACATTCAAACAGATACAAAGAAATCAAAAAACTTACACACTGCTACAAAGCTCTGGTAGTCCAGCAGTTCAAATCCAGATCTAGCAGAGTTAATTTTGTTCCTGGAAGACACTGAATTACATAGATATCATTCACATTTCTAAAAACTTGGACATTACGCCATTATAACTTCTCCTCTCACATCAGAATCTGAGCTTCTACACAAGAAATGGGAATATTAGCCATGTCCTTCTCATTTTTTTTTAAGAAAAAACACTCAAGTATGAGCTCCTTCCAAGTGTGGCCACATCTTATCCATGTGCACCAAAAAAAATTTAACAATGACATTCTTGGTAAGGATGTGGCTTTAGTGATTTTATTTTAATTGTTTCTTTTCCAGAAGTATTGTCTCCCACAGACAAGATTTCTGCAGCTCAGAATTAGTGGCTTTGCTGCAGCCTGCGAGAGCTACTCAAAAAAGTAGCTCTGTCAGGCTCAGGGAAAACTTGGAGCTCACCAGAATGAGCAATACATTGCAGTTGTAATCATCATCTTATATTATACAAGTTGCAAATGTCCATTCCCTCCTCTTCTGGTGTCTCATATCCACGTGCAAAGCTGTAACACACCCCTCATTCTTAAACAGAAAGTTTAATACACAGATATCAGGGATGTCTAATGTAAACCATACCACCTAACATATTATGAATATATTGCTCTTCTTAAAAATGCTTGTTGGTTTTTCATACTACACTATTGACTAGCTGTCTGTATTTGATGTATGGTTTACCAGCCTGATGTAGACTTATGGTTAGAGCTTAACTTGTTAGTTCTGCTTTTGCAGCCAATTCAGAATAACTACAGATGCCCCAAGATATTAAAATTGACTGCTCAAATGGACTCAGTGTGGGAGTTTCATTGGTTTTAAATTGATAACAGCTGAAAGAGTGAATGATTAAAGCTGTATATGGGCATAGTATGCAGCTCTTTTGTACATGCTCTTATGAACAGAATCCACTGTATGAGAATTGCCTTTGTTCTAATAAAAGATATTTCTGAACAATTGTTAGTTCAAATTTTTAAATGATGAAACAAGAGCATTTCAGAAGCCTATAGAGGAAATAATTCCTGAGAAATTGGAATAACTCTGAGAAGATAAAGTGGATTTCTATTCAGAAGGGAGCATTTAAAGTTAAGTAGCATTCCATAAGGTGGTAATTGTGTCTATTTCCCAGGCATTTGAGTTAAATAAGCTGGATAAGAAACATAAACTGTCATAACAGGAGGTTAGGAGTGTTGTGTACATCCTTTTTTTTTCAAGTAATAAAAAATGAAGTTTTGAAGGGTCCTATCACAAATAAATCAAACAAAGGCTTTTTTGCTTCTTTTATCCCTTTGGAAGCAGTTCTTATTTTTAGATTAAAAAAAAAAACAAACTGGATAGGTTCTCCTTAAACTAGTTTTTAAATATATATAGACACAACTATAAAAGAACAAGAAAACATTTTAATCTTAGTTACACAATAATCTAGTTTACAAAAGTTAATAATTTGCAATTCTTATAATTTCTTATTTTCAAATTAATGTATAAACAAGTTTCAGCTGAGTTTTCATCAGCTATATCTCTGATCTCTAAGATTGCAAATATGGCAGTGTAACTACTGCCATTCCCATACTTACATACAGCAACAGGTACAGCAAAAAAACAATAGTCTCATGGAATTTGAGGTTTAGGAGTATCCAGAATTCAGAATATTTGGGTGTCTCATGGATTCATGTAGTTATAAATATACATGATGGCCAACAACTGTTAATGCTGATTTGCTGCCCTCTCCCTCTCCCTCTTGCTGCCCAAGACAAAAATCCTGAGTGCCAGTCTTCTAAAGAATACGCATTTTAAAGCTTAACTGCAGGATACAGGATGTGACTACACCCATGTATTAAAAAGTATGTAAAATGAGGTTAAACATTTTACTGAAGATGCAGAATCTACACCAGAAAAGAAGTCATGAACTAGGTGAGAATTGCAAAACAGTTGCACTATTTCCTCACACAAATACCAAGTAACCTGCATTGACACAGGAGATTGAAAAAGTAACTGCAAAATAGTCCTAAGAAGTTGGTTATAACAGGGAAGAAAACCTGCTGAAGATGCATACATTAATTTTGTTTTGGTTATTCATGTACTGCCATCTACACAATGTAGCTCTTTGCCTGTTTTGCTTCTGAAATCTTTTACAAGTGTCTTTGTCCACCAAATAAGATGCATTTTTATTCTTTTTAATGTAATTTACATTGGAAAACATTCCATATTATGCAAAGAATTTGACAGGTCTTTGCTAAAATTTAAAAAAAAAACAATTAAGATGTCAAAAGAGGAAGAGCTAGTACATTTTAATCATAAATCTCTGTATATATAATTACCACTGAAGGCAGCTATAAATGTTTTCTGAAGAAAATGTAACCAGACTGTGCTTTGTCAGAAACATAACCCCAAAACATGTAACAGACTGTTCGCTAATGCTTAACGCCACACATGCACACAACCTTCTTCAGTGTAGTTCTGTGAACCCAGCTCTTCATCCCTTCTGCAGCTGAAACTCCAACTAACTTAAATAGAGGCTTTAATGTACTCTACCAGAATGTAGATCACATGCACTGGGAGATGCTGGAATAAATTCCCTGGTACATCTTTTTGAACTTCTGATAAGAAGTTCAAACCATCCCATGCGCCCTACCTTCTTTCTCTGATTGTTCCCTACTCTGGTGAAACAATCCTGAGGAATGTAATCTAGGTGATTCTGCTTGAGGATGGAGGTTAGACTAGATGACCTCCGGTGGTTCCTTCCCACTTCTATTATTATGTGACTCTGTGAAAGAAAACGCAATCAAGTTGTCCTTGAAATCTAAGCTTAATAAGAAATGGTAGTGATTAACAAAGGAAAAAGAAAACTCTTTGTAAAGAAGAAAATAAACAAATAGTTTTCTGCCTGTTAGTGAGAAAAAGGTGTGCTTCTTGGAGGAGGCAGCAGTCAAGCTGCTTATGGTGGAAGACGGTAGGGCTGACTATGAAGGAAATATCCTGTGCCATGGACGTTGTAGGCTTGTTGGGCTCACTGTGAGGAATCCAGGTGTGTGCTAGAACCCTTCAGCTATCTATACAATTATTTTCAAAACCTCTAGGTCAATTTCCAAACTGTGGTACTCTGTTGAAATGCTATATGGAGACTGTCTCTTTGGATAAATGATGATAGTACACTCCTATTGTTTCAGCATTTAATTGACTCCTATTGAGCAGTTTCTCTCATCTGTTTGATTCATTTTGATTCTAGCTGACGACATCCCCGTTACTGATTGCTCGTTTCATAATTTTTCAAACATATAGAGTGGAAATAAGGAAGCTAATTAGTAATCTGAAAAGTTTAACCTGCTTATATAAATATGTTTTAAGATCAACATTCAAAGTTGATCAAAACTTTGAAATCATAAATCTAAATGGTAACGTTATGTAATTAACTGATTATTCATCAAAGAAACAATACAAATCACAAGTTAAACTTGGTGTAAGATGCAATCCTCATCAAAAGTTACCTAGACTATTTTTTTAAATGGTTACTTTAGTGATTAAAAAAAACTTCTGCAAAGATGAGATGAATTTGTACTACGTCCTAATGTTGCAAAGTGTTGAGGCACTTGCACCCCTACAGTACTCTATGGGAAGAGAGAATCTCTGTATGCATAGAAAAGAAGGCTACCCGACATATGAGTTTCAAGGTTGGACCAACAGTTCTTATCATGTGGGATTTTGGATTCAACAAGATACAGAACTGTACACCTAGTATGGCCTTCACATTTTATGGTGGGTCAAAGCAAACTTCAGAGACCTTCAGACTTTAGAAAGATCAAGGCCAATGTGTAAATAGAAATTGAAATTAGAACACAGGAGGCAGTATCCAAGTGCTACCAGCAGCAGATCCTGAGACATTTGGTTCTGTGGCAGAAGCTAATGACCAGCAGGACTTGAAAAGGGCTTGTTTCCAAATTTGTCTGTCCGTCTTTGAGAGTTGAGCTTTTAATTAATGTGCAAGCTCAGAAGGGTGAAAAACCCCACTACTAATAATATGCCTTAATGTATTTTCCTCTTTTTTTCCCAAATGTAGATCAAATTTTTGGCTCCCATTTGCACTTGGTTTGTGAACATGAGAAATCTACAGTCCCCCAGTTTGTAAGACTGTGTATAAAAACTGTTGAAAGAAGAGGTAAGTACCTTAATATTTAACACTAACTTTTTTCTCTCCTAGTGATCAGAACTTTAACGTTTTAACTCTGCTCTAATTGCCATGATAGGCATGCACTTGAGTTTATAATATAGTTACGAACTGAACAATCTCACATTCTGTAAGTTCATTTTCTTCATAAAAGCCAACATAATCCATTCATGCTGACTCTTCCATATAGTTTGCTTGACATGTGGTTGGTTTAGCCATTCTCTGGTTAAGAAAATGCTAAACATCAATAAAATGTCAGTAACGTTCACTCTGAAGTCTTTGCTTAGTATAATGCCAATACTTTTTCCTAAGTCCTGAATTGTATTCATCCAAAATAAATATTCTAGTATGACCATATTTTTTTAATACATGCAGGTATCTAATTTTTACAGTTATTTTAAAAATCTATCATATTGTAGGAACATTGGAATGAATATTCACCCTCATTAAAAGCTTTGATTAATAAGAAGGATTTACATAGTATCGAAAAGATGTACTTAACACTGTTGCTTGATTTCTTTTCTGCAGAGTGTATCTTCTCTCACTGAAGGTCATTTTCTTTGGAAGGTACATGCGGTAGATGCAGAATCTTAAAATGTATTGTATAAAAATGTGTGGCTTCATCACCATCTGTTACAAGTTTACAACTTGTTCCAGGGATCTGGGGAAACATATATCTTGCAAAAGATAGAAAATTTATTTTCAGAATAAGGCTGGGTGAACCCATTGTCACTGCCATATACTGGAGTCTCAGAACAAGGGAAACAATGAAGAATAAAAAGATGCTTAGACCGTCAACCACAAAAGAAAAAGCTATTTTTATTCCATCATTGTTACCTGGTTTTATAGTGAAAGGTGCAATAAAACTACCCTGGAGTTTCAAACTCTGGGAAATTCATGCTTTAATTATACAGCAAAGAGAACACTTGGATATTATTATTCCCAGAACGATTGGCAGGAAGTCAAAGACTAACAAACTGGAGTTCTTTCAGTAGGGGGAGATAGTAGCATTGGTTTTCTGGAGAAAAGCTGGAGTCTGGATAAAGAGAGACAAAGGGGAGAAACATGTGAAGTGACTATTAATAGAGGAGAAATTGCAAGGAGAAGTTCAGAACATGAAAAGGAAAAGCAGAGATTAGATTATAAAAAACACATGCCATGCAGAATATGTCTAATTGACTGTTCGGTTCTGATCTTAGCACAGGTTCTCCAAAAGATGCACTAGATATTTCACAGATATATCTGACCAATCCTCTAGGAGAATTGTGGCCAGAGGTCTCTGCACTGCTGAACAGTAATGGAAAAATCAAAGACATCTAATTAAATGTATATTGTCTGTGTGATTATCAGAAAAATGTTCATGGAAAAAAAACTGAAATTATCACTGCTTCTTCAAAGGAGTTCATCCTTTGGAGTATTGCATTATTGTTGTGGTGTTTCCTTCAAACTTGCTGTGACTTAGAGATGTCTACCCTTTTTAGTTAGTGTAATATATAAATAAAAGCTAATCATGTGGCAGAGATAAAAATTTCATTTTATCACTGTATTTATGAGTTTATATTTGCTGCATAGTTTTTTCTATTATCATTTTCTTGGATTAAGATACTTGCGTTTACTCACATTTTATTTACTCAAAGTGTTGTTTTTACTAAGTTCTGGCATAAAGTATCTCAGGACAGCAGTAATTTATGTGAAGCTAAGTCCAATGTTTATGCAAGCTTCTGATGACATTTTATACCAGGGCTGGTATTAGGAAGCAGTATGTGGAGGTGCCAAGTCTCCCGGCATGGCTGAGACTCAACAGATCTGAAGCCCTCCTCCTAATGGCCAGATATGCCTCCAGCCAAGATACTCAACTGCACAGTCATGGGAAATACTTATGTACCAATTATGGAAAAGGCACATTTAATGAAAACTGTATGTTTACTTTCATAGTCTTAGTAAGATGGCCTAGATACTCAGTACAGCTGGCATATTGGCTGTTGTAGAAAAGCTTTTTTTCTGATTTAGAAAATATATCAGCTACATACTGTAACCAAAAATGTTACTTGTGTGCTTCATATAAGTTATAGGATTATTATAAAAAAAATACCTTAGGAGAAATAACCCTAAATGTTACTTACAGAACATTCCATTTTTGCTGAATGGTTATGTTCTTATTTATCACCTCATGGTTTCAATTATTTACCTATGGATTTTGTATTTGTTTTTCTGATTTTTAAAGCATTGTCACTGTGCATAAAAAAGTCTAGCAGTAATCTGAATAAACCATATTAATTAGTACATTTTCCTGTGTAGATAAGGTTGCATATAATAGTCAACTGAAGTAACATTCTCCCACAGGTTAAAAATGTAGATGTTGTTATTAACTGTTGGCAAGATTTCCTGTTTAGTTACACTATTTTTAAATTAATATCTACATTGAAATCAGAGGAATTATTCTGAAGTTGTTTTGCTGTAACTTAAATCAGATTTTGTTCATTTATCCTCTAGGCTACTGGTTGCTTATTCACCGTTTCAGGACAGGGGTGCTTTATAAGGCTTGGTCTAAAAATTCTTACACCATAATGCATATTTATCTATCCAACAAGGATTCACTTGTTAAAGAGCAAATTCCGTTTTTTCAGCCTGTTTTGGTATTTTCAGTTATAGGACTGGGAAGGAGAATTCTTATTAATCAAATTCTACATTTACTCAGCCATCTTGCAGAGCTGATAGTGGATTTTAATAGAGTCAATAAAAAATATGTTTATTCTTGTAAAGTTGCAAGGCAACTGTCACTTTTAAAAAAAAAACACCAAAAACCAAAGAAACAAAAAAGGTTGTTTTTTTTTTCTTCCTGTATTATTTATTCATTCATACGTTTTAATCAACTTCTTGTCCTACACAGCTATACAGACAGACATGTGCCACTGGAATCAATAGTATATAAGCAAAGAACATTGTACCCTTTGTATCTAATGCAATGTCCTAAATAGCAAAAAAAAAGTCCTACGATGGGCCCCTGTGAGGATAAGAGAATAATTCTGTACCATGCAATGATCAGATTGAAGGAGTACAATGTCTGCTCAATGAGTTCTAGTATTTCTTCACTTTCTATGTTCTTAGGGAGTTGGAGGGAAAGTTTTTCATGGAAGAGTGTATCTGTTTTTTCTTTGTAGTGCTTTACTTTGCTATCAACACCTACCTTGGATGTACTTCAGGCTTTTCTGGGGCTGTATGCTGACCTGACTTTTTTCATCTCTATTCCATGTTTTTTCTTCTCCCCAGAAAGCATCTGATAGGTAGTGCCAACCCTAAGCTGAAAAGTGCAACAAGGAAAGCCTGGGACAATCCTCCCAGATACTATAACTCACATGCTGTGCAATCCTGCCAAGGGTGGGGTCCATTGCAAGATTTTTGATGTTTCTAGGCAAGATATTATTTCCAGTCATTTCACAAATCGCTTATTTATTTTGTTATACATGACCCTTTAAAAGTTTTGGCTGTTTTTTGCCTTTTTTGTTTTGTTTTGTTTTGTTTTGTTTTAAAAATGTGAAAGGCATGAGTAGAATGCATTAAAAAAAAAACCAGAAAAAAAACCAAAACCAAACCCAAACCCTAAACAGAAACAAAACCCAACCAAAAAAACCCAAAACAAATAAACAAACCCAAAACAAGCAAACAAAAAAACAAACTCCAAAATATCAGTCTGCATTGCGTCTAAACAAAATGCCATCCAGTACTTCTCATAGTAATGTTTTATCGCGTGAAAATAGTCTTATGTTTTCTAGGGATGATCATTTGTCTGTGTGTCTAATGACAGCGTAAATGAACACCCTCAGCAGTCAGTATCCTAAACCTGCTGAGGGTATCCAGTATAGTTTAGGTTTTGTAAAGAAATGCAGTACTAATGCTCCAGGGAAATATAATTTAACTTTCATTTCTCTTTTGAAACATCCTTCATTTTCTCCCTCCATTCCCAAATCTAAGTTAGTGATCTCAAATCAGCCGAAATTACTTGAAAAATGACAATGCAGGCAGAAAAGCTGATGATTACAGGTACCATTTCCATTCTAAACTGGACATTGCAAACATTGTTTTCTGTTGCTTTTCTTGGAGCACAGGATGCTCTGACAGGAATGATACACAAAATTACATACTTGATTCAATGCCTAAAAGCCACCCTGGGATCCATAACCTTGCTTAAAGATTTAAGAAAGGCCTCTAGTCCACTTCTGAGAAGGTTCTTAACTTAGAAAACTTTATCTTTCAACTTTACTTCTTAGCAGCTGTTATGTTTTTTTGCTGTCGTTTGTTTGACAGGATCCAGTTATAGGTTCCGATGTCTGTTTAAAGAAACAGGGAGGTTGTTGGCTTTAAAATTCCCTTACTGCTTGTGTGTTCAACATTTTCCCAGGCTTTTCTACATAGTTTGCCAAGTAAAGGGACTGACCTTTTGTAGCAAACACTTTTTCATTTCTAAATGCTCACTTTGATTTTTGTCCCATTTTATGCTCATTCCAAACTGTTTACAGCCCACTAAAAATGACTGTGAATTATATGTTTGTGTAATGGATTCCTTTTGCGGTCGGAGTGGAATGTTTACTTTGAACAATTAGTTATCTTTGGGCAGATTATAGTGACCTGAAAAAAGAATGGCTAAAATTATTACAGTACCTTAACTATTTCCTTTTGTTATCTTCTCTGTTTGCCCAATGTATTATTTACTGGGTTTCATTACTCTGATCCCCAGTGAACAAATCATGTTAAATAAAAGCAACAACAAAAAAACCCTGAGCTTAGGGCTCTTGGTTTGGGGCTCTGATCCGCTGGGGTAGGAGTGGGTACACCAGCAAGACTTCAGAAGTGACCATTAGGAACTTTAAAGGCTGGCTGTGCAGTTTTAAGAAGACATGGTTTCAAAAGAAGTTTTAAACACTTGCTCTCTGAAAGTCAGATTTCTTATAGGTATCCAAAGTTTGACACCCTAAAGGACCTAAAATCAAGACTCAGTTTGGCTTTAACGTCCGTAGCTGTGATTTAGTTATATATAATATCATTGCAGACATGCACAGATACTGTCTCATACCACACGATAGTCAGTGTTTAAGGAAGAAAATGTCTTTATGTGCAAGGATAAAGTACCTTATGGGATGTAGTAAAGAACTACAGTCATCTTGATGAAGAGAAATTAAGTTAAAAATGGTATTTTAAACTAACTCACCTCCCAATAGCCATGCTGCTCTGTGACAGGAGATTATGTCCCTTTCATCAGTTTTATCTCTTAATCTAAAAGCTAAAGTGCAGCAAAATGCACTTTAAAACATATTTATTAAAAAAAAAAAAGGAGAAAAATAAGAAAGTGATATTTCATTGCCTTCTAAATCATATATTGCTTAAAAGGTAGTCAGTATTCTGGTAGAAAGTTTACATAAGAGAGAGTTCACTTATCTCAAGGAGTTAAGCAAAGAGGAAATGAGTTTTAAAATTATAAAGTATTGTAGATATATTTATATAGCTAGGAAAAAAATGAGTTTTTAAAACAGTTTAATGCTATCTCACTTTCTAATGGAACAGAACACTGCAGAAGAATTGAAAAAAATTAATCCCAAATGTTCCCTAAAGCTGATGACTCCCATGCTAGGATCACTGTCTGATATAGTGTAGTTAGATTATAGGAGCAGAGTGAGGATGGCAGAGGAAGTGAGGCTTCTGCAGCTAAGGTATGTACTAATAACCACAATATGCGACCTCTATCAGCTTATATTCCTATACGTATTGTAAGACTCCATATTATTAGATTTGTATTCAGTGACTTGCTCCTCCAGGGTGTATTTAACTTCAGCATCTTTTTTTTATGTCTTTGTTCTCAAAAATAATTAATGCCTATTCCTGAGGACCTGAAGAAGGCAGTCAGAAAGTACAAGGTACATCTGCCAGAGTATGCTCACCACCATCTTTAAGCTTCCATTAAATGTACAGTGTTCCTGGGCTACTTCCCAGCACGATTAAACCAAACCCGTCAGCCAGTGGTATAAAGGATTCTGGCAAGGTTTCCTTGAGAAGGGAAACCTCAGAAGACCGACCAATCCTGTGCAGTTTTATATTTCTGTCTGAGTGCAGGATTATTCTCCAGCAGCACTTGGCCTCTGAACAACCTCTGAAATGTATTTTATTTGTTTTTTTCTCTGCTGTATCTTTTAGCATATTTCTATCTTCAGAGCAAGAAATTGCTCATGAATAGCAGTTTGTTTCCTACAAGCTCATTCACTGATTTTCAGCACTTATTTTCCTCTGAAAAGGTATTTTTCAAACTTCTTATTCCCTTCTCCCAGGCCTACACATGCTTCCTTGCTTACTCTGATATAATTTTACATACTGTTTCCAGCGGCTTTAAAATTCAGTACCCTGAAAGTACAGAGATCATATTGCTCCATGAAATGATCTGAGCTCCCAGTTCTGCTAATTTTGTACTGTTCATTCTTTCCCACTTTGGGCTAATCTATTATGCTTGGATCCAGGCACGCACTAAAAGCTACTACTTCCATGAAGAATGTGCAATTTGTACTGTTTAGCTTGTGATGAGATTCCTGAAGTCTTTTATGATTCTGTCTTGTTCCAAGGAAGCTTCTGCTCCCAACTTTTATATGAAAAAAAAAAAAGGGGGGGGGACGACAGGCTGATAGGAAAAAAATTACATGCACACACAAATATCCAGCAGTTCAGAAGATAAAGCCTTTTTCCAGGGAAGTCTAGTGGGCTGAAGAAAACTGTTTCCAAGGGCATTGAACTGTGTTTACTTTAAAGTGGCTAACAAGGATAAACTAAAATGTACAGATGAATGCAATATTGCATTGCCCTTGCAAGTTTGTGATTTAAAATTGTTTGGGCCTTTTTTTTTATTTTACTTTTTTGAGTAAAAATTAAAAGTGGTTGAACGTAGTGCAAACATACTGACAATATTTCCTCAACCATTTCTGTCTTCAGGCTCAGGCAATCCCGCTATAGCCACCTTTCTTAGACTAAGAGCCAGTTAATAGCATTGTGCAAGGTCCAAGTCAGAATTGGCTCAGAAGGGTATTCAGTCTGGGGCCTCTATGTCTGCTAGAAAGCCACATTCTGAGTTAGAAAAAATATTGAGAGGTATCAACAGGAAGCATCATGGAAGGACATACAAGACAAATTAGAGAAATGGAGACAACAGCAGGGGGAAAAAAAAAGGTCTTTCAATGACAATGCACAAAAGAGAGAATAAATATATATTTAAATAATTTGGAAGCAGGGACAGTAAGCTAGTTAAAAGAAGAAAAAGCCACAAAAAAGGCAGGCATTTTAACCAGTTGATGAGTTTGTCATAGTTACCTGATACCTGCTTCATTGATTAATCTGTTCCAGAGAAATATACGTATTTCTATGAAAAAAAGGGGAATTTGTATTTTAAGCCTTGCCAGTAACAACAAGCAGACACTCAGTGTGCACCAGAGTAACATTTACAATGCCTGGGACAAATTCATGCCTTGTGTAATTTTATTGTTTTTACTGGAATTACACCAGAGATGAGTTTGGCCTTTTGCCTTTTTTCTAGCATTGTATAATATATCTATTAGTGAACATGTAGAAGGAAACAAGCCATTTTGTCTTCAGAATTTTCAATAAAATCTTTTTCAATAGGCTTAATAAATAAAATAAACCACTTAATGTATGAAATAAAAAAGAATCGAACAACATTTTGTACATACTAAAATAATGTTAATATACTTTGTAAATCAAGCAGTGACATTTGTACACACTGAAACAAAAAGTCTAGAGAAATTTAAAGCCAGCTGACTGTCTCTGTTGCTTACTCTGTGCCAAAGAGAAAATGAAGGTCCTGACATACCCCCTGGTCAGAGTCAGATTCAGGGAAGCTCACATGTGAGGGTATCCAGCTCCTAGCTATGAAAAAGATAAAAAGATAGACACAGAAGTCCTCTCTTTTCCTCCTGAATAAACCGGGTATGTGAGGCGTTATGCCCTAGTACAGCACACATGCCATCGCAGACAAGGAGCTGGCAGTACTTCCACTGCAAATCCCATTTAGTCAGACCTTGCAGTTTAGCCATTAATAGAAAAACACTTTGGGCTAGCACTTGACAAAATGAGTCTCAGCCTAGAGGAGATGTTCACACACAGACACACATGCACACAGAATAAATTAAATCCATCAAGTTTCTCGGGGGGGGGGGGGGGGGGGGGGGGAAGGGGTAGCTATACTTTCAGATTCTTTCAACATCCCTGTTGCTTCAAAAGAAAAAAAAAGTTTTTTAAATAAAATTATGAAGGTGTAATTCCATAATGCAGACTAACTGCTTTTCCTGTGAAAAAAAGCAAAAAACAAACTACAACTACACTATATTTTCTTTCCAAAAAAGTTTTACAGCAATAAAACACATTATAAAAAGTTTTGCTGTTTGTATGCAACACTATAGGGTCAGTTTAAAAAACCCTGTCTCCTTTTTTTTGCCTGCAATTCAAGAGAACAAATAACTGCAGTTGTATTTTATTACTTCAATTATTTGCTGTAGCAGCTTGTGTTACATCAATGTTTTAACCATATAATATAGCAGTCTAATGGGATTGATACCTAAGTGAGAGAAATTGTACCAACAGAAAGCTTCAGGAGCAAGGCAGAGTGCAAAGTAAGAGGGCAGCTTAAAAAGGAGGCTTTGTGTTAAGGGTTTCGCTTCTTTAAGAGATTTTTTAGCTCATTTTATTCCCCCGAGTTTATGAAACCAATATTGCTAGCAATCTAGTAACTGAATTGTCCCTAAATTGACTACAGCATGATAAACCCCCAAGGAATTAACAAGTCTTTTAAAGATCTCCAGTTATATATTCACTTAGCATATTGTTTTATTACAATCAGGATCCTCACGGATCATGGATGTAATTATATAGCAAACCAACTTCTTTTTGTCTTCACGCAGACAAACAATGTTCCCTGGTTTGGGAGGAATGTAAATGAGAGCAAAATGTGGTCATTTTATTTCATAAGAGAACACAACCATATCACTTGGATCCTGAGCAACTCCAGCTGTCCTGATCCAGCTTTCTCTTCATGATTCTTTCATACACCTTTTTATTTTTTTATTTTCTTTTTGGTATCAGAGATTATGCATTTCAAATAACCGAAATTCTTGGGAAACAAATATTCCATGCCCCTTGCCTCCATCTTCCCAGGAAAAATTTCCCCCAATATTTTAAACCATACCTTTAAATTTGTCCGTCCTGAACTGGTACGGTATTATGTGACATAACACTCCAAAGTAGCTGCCACCAATTACTGTGCCAGCAGTAACCACACAATGGGGTTGAAGGTGTCACAACTTTTTGTTTCCTTGAAATGAAATAATTTTCATGAGTGTATGGTATCAGTTAACAAGTGTTGAGTTTTTCATGGTGATACTGCTCATATTGACTGAAATGGAAAATGGATCAGCTCAGATACCTTTAATAAGAAAAAGTTTTTCAGTGTACTTTAGTGATGCCCTGTGGAGCCACTAGAACTAAAAATCTGTCAGCATACTTGGTAGAAAATTTGTTTCATAGTTTTCTAACTCATAAGATTGAGATTAAAGTGAACAAAATCTTGGCGCATAGCTTGGCAGTCAAGAAGCATTCCTCTGTGTGTAGATTTGTGTGTGTGTGAGAGACAGAGAGGGGAAATTTAGCAGCCACTCATTTGGTGTTAAATTATCAGGTGCTACATATTTTTAACAAACCTTTATAGAAGGATAAGATACATCCTCTTCTAAAGAAGACTGCAGTAATTTAGCCTATAACCTTAACTTTGAACAACCTAGCATCTACTCGAACCACTGAAAATGAAAACATTCCAATTCTCAAGCCCAGCTAAACTTGAAGCCAGACTTGAATCCAAACAGGAATGTGGAAGATGCTGGAAGGGTGCTCTTTAGTCATTCTTTTTTTCCTACTGTACCACTTAAACAGAGGAGCTCACAAAATGCTTTATTTAATGCCCTGACCCATGACCTGCAAGACTATCCTCACAGCAGTGGTCACTCTCTGGTCATATGTAGCACTGATCCAGTAACAGTGCTTTGTGCACAGGAACATTTCGACCATCACTGCACAAAGGCACAATCTTTTTTGATGCTTTGCAAACAGTCATGATAGATTGCTGTTTGAAAAGTATCTGAATTTGCACACTAAAAATTGTTCACAATGGTTTCTTTTATCACCCCTATTTCAGCTGCATTTTTGTATTCTGATATGTCATACGTTAAAAACATACAGAACACAGCTTACAGGAGCAGTTTCTTTTAGAAAGTTGCGGCTCTCTTGGATGTCTCTATAGTAAATGTCATTAATAATTACTAGAATTTTCACCAAAGAAGGAGATTATAGATGGAAAACACTGTATGCCAACTTTGCCTTTCCAAGACTTCAAAAATACCAGAGGGTCTGTGTGAACCCTAGTAAAAGGGATGAGATTGGATTTCTGCCTTTCTTACATCATTCCATGTCACAGTCAGCATTAAGATACAAAGAAAATGATTCAAATCAAAATTCTTTCTGTAGCTTCAAATTTTGAAATAATTAGCTTGCATGAATATATCAAATGATACTCATATCTATTCCTTTATTTCAACCAAAATTCAGCCAGCAGCTATCCAGTGTATTTGATTACCGACAGCTTTGTGTATTTGATTACCAACATCTTTCTTCTCATAAGTCAGTATTTTTTTATTATTCTGTATTTCTTGCGTGTCTTAGTTATGTTTCAGTTATATTATTTGTATTTCATTGCGGGGATTGGGTTAATTTGGTTCTTTTTTGCTATTTCAAAGGAGAGAGTAAATTGTACTGTTCCAAGATACACTTAAAACATCTTTTTTTTAGGAGTTCCTCAGCCATTCATACACAATGGTATGTGTATATGCTATTTTAATATAGTATACCATGGTATGCCTGTCAAACCATAAAATGAAAACTATGGAGTTGCTTCTGTCAAAGTAATGAAGTATGTGTTAGTCTCCTTGGTTATTTGGGATTTGCCACAGTTCAAGATTTTTATGATTTGTGTAGATATTTTGACTGCATTTTTTGCCTAATGTGGCTTTGCTGATGGTTCAAATTTTGTCCAAATTAAATAGAAGCAGAAAAAATGGTTTCAAATTACCTGAACCTGTTCGGGGATGGGTAATGTAGTGTGAATAACAGGAAAAATCGTGGTTTTAGCTGAAGAGTCCTACAGTTAAGATGTGGGGGGAAAAAAAAGAAAAGTAGAAAAATACCTAAGCACCATAGGTTTGTGTAATATTAAAATTAATGTTTCTGGGGTTTTTCACTTAGTGCCACTTAATGTCAGTGCTTCATAACACTAAATATGACTTTTCAAAAACAACAAAATTTTGCTCACTTATTAGACTACAGGTTTATCAAACAAAATAAGGTAAGAGTATTCAGTAGAATCTCATTATTTTAATCTTTATTTCGTCTTTAAAAGTGTGCAGTGTATTCTGGGAAAGATATTATTAAAGTAAATATCTACATATATGTACATATGCACACACCTTTGTATTATATCACATTTATATGTTAGACAGATATGAAATGCAAAGAATTCAGTAAGTTGATGTTAGATAGCCATATGTATACTTATCTTCCAAGAGAGCCTCTGAGTTTTCCATGCAGGCATGGACTGTAACACCCATGGTGTCTGATAAAGTGCCTTAGATTAAAGAATCTAACTTTTAAATGTTTTCTCACACTTAAAGATAAAAAGCAAATACTAAGATAGATGCTTACAATATGAATAAATGAAGACTGTTACCAACTTCCCATGACAGCCTGAACTCTGCATTTGGATTCACTCCCCAGCAATGATCGACAGCTGTAAGAAGTGCCCACAGACAGTTAGGACAGACAGTTCCTGAAGACAGGAGAGATAGATAACCTTGAAACAGCTAAGCTTGAACAGAACATAGCTTCAAGATGTCCAGTTAAAAATTGATCTGTTAAAGGGAAGAGTATTGAGCCTGTCTGGACTCCTCAGCTATCACTAAAAAGCCAAGAAGTTATGAAAGAAGCAGTCTTGTGACTTTCAATTTTCACCCTATATATCCTTTTTTCCACCCCAAATTTCCTATCCCAGTCACTATCATTAAAAGTAAATAAATATATTTGCCAAACAAGGGCAGTACAGTCCAGAAAATGCAAATTCTTTACCCATTTTGACTGAAGATTATGTGTGCCCAAATGTATGGTTCTTACACTTCCAACTGTTAAAAGTCCGATAAACAGCAGTACTAGTCAGAATGGGGAGGTTACGTTACTGAGATCTAATTTAATCTCTCACTATTGTCAAAGATGCGAAAATACTTGTCCCTACTGTGCACTAAATTCTCTTTAAAATCATCATTGGGAATAAGGGATGCTTGGAGAATTGCATCTGTCCCTTAGCTTTTAACCATCAGTTCCTACTGATGCCAGTGGACCTGACTGAAAGTCCTATATAGTTCTAATAGGAGAGTTAGACCCCCCAAAGTGCAATTTCCTATAGCGTTCTGATGTTGCTCAAAAAACCACAGACATGATGTTGTTGATGGTGGATTCCCAAATGAAGCACAATTTAACCAAAGTGGGAGGATTTAGCAAAATGCATAAATTTCTTGTATGCTACTGTCTGTAACAGGCAGATCTTCAGCCAGTTTAGTGAACATAAGTTACAGCTGGCTTTTGCTGGAATAGTTTATGCTCTTGACCCTCCTCAGTTGTATAGCCAACAGGGAGTTGTCAGGCTACATGTGTTTTTAAACTTCTTTCAGCTAAATCAGAAATCCAAAGCAAAATACAGCTCTCAGCAGTATCATGTGGAGTTGTGACACTCCCTGGAGGGCTCAGGGTCCATAAACCAATGAATGGATTACAATGAGGCATAAATGTAGTATTTCCATCCATGACAGATATAATCTTGAGCCTGTATTTTTCATGTTACTTAACTCTTTCAGAACTTAATGTGTGACAGAAAATGTCTTATAATGCACATTGCTGTAAATAGCAGTCAAGTATGCTTAATTGCTGAGCTCTACATGTTTCCAGAAGTTAACAGGCACAGCTGGGATATAAGAAATGGCAATGCAGTATATACTTCTTGAACACACGAAATACCTTGGCTCTCTTCTCCCCCATCCTCCACATTACATCCCCAGTTTTTCTGATCATGTCACACAGTGGATGAGTTTTTCTATCGTCAGCTTCTCCTAAAATGATAACCTTTATTCAGGCTTTTATCCTCCCAGAAATAAACTGCATTATCTAGACTATCCCAGTATCTATTGCATGGTGCAGAATAATAGAAGTGGTAACAGATGGAAGGTGGTAAACTGCCTGTTGGGAGCTCTACCTAGCAGAAAAAAAATCAGTGCTAGTATTTAATATCCATTGATTTTCCTGCAAATGACTTAAATCTCTTTACCTGAAATTCCCTTCTGTGAGTCACCATAGTATCTTATGGCCGCAATGCCAGGCAGGTAAAAGTTGGAAGCTGCACATCTCTGGAGACATGAAGCTGATTATGTCCCAAAAGAGATTCCTAAAACACCTGAAAGACTTTTAGGTCAAGCAGGAAAAAAAAAAAAAAAAAAAGGATGTTTGGTAAAGCAGCAAAGAACCATAGAAATCTTATTTTATTTCAGATACATTAAACATTGATCAGAATGAATCTACTAATGCATACATGAGAATCAGTTACTGCAGCAAATGAGAGCAAATAGGAGTGGTGAAAGGGGTATCAAAAGAGAAAATAAAGCAAACAAAATAGAAAAAAAAAATTACAAAATTAAATACTGATATATTACAGAGAGAGAATGGCTATTTCCAAACCTTTGGTAATTTCAGATATTATACTGTGTTGCATGACGCAAGATAATTTTTATTTCTTTGTAAACTGCCATTTTATTGAAACCAGTGATCTGATGAGTGTACTTGAGGTCTGTATTTGGTAGGGATTTTTCCCCTTTAACATAAACCTTGTTGATTTAAAAAGTGAACAAAGATGAATCAGGTGGTAAATGTATTCATGTAATCTTTTTCATTAATAAGCTGTTATAAATAATAGAGGGAAGGTTTTAAGTGTGTAATTCTCCATAGCACAATTGAGATTTTTCCACATCTTCAGCAGTAAGATAATTAGAATCACCTGCATTTTCTTGGGCGGACACCAAATGGATTGCAAACAAAAACAGATTAAAATAGCTGTAGCTCATGGCATACAGATGACAAGATTCACAAAGAGGACAATCAGGCAATGAAAACCTCCTCTTTTTCATAAAGGAAATTTAGCTCTTGTGAGTCGCTGTAAAAAGATTTTTGTAAGTGTTTCGCTGAAAGACTAGAATGGCTTTGTTTCTGATCCCATGATGAGTGAAAGAAATGTTTAAGAAAGATCACTTTACAGGGAGATTCAGACTGAAATGTGATGACTGTGATTCAAGCCAAGCCAAAAATTACAGCTCAGAATTAAAGGGGATGGACGTGGCTTGGGAATCCATTTTCCCACATTCCTGAATCTCAGTCATCCCAGCCAATGTTTAAAAGAAAATACAGTGGAAAGCAATGAGGTCACTTTGTTTAGCTGCAATAAGTAGGACTGTCAGAATGGCAAAAGCATATATTGGAGATAACGGCAAAATTACAGTGAACAGACTGCATGTTCGATGGTTTTATTCAAAACAAATAGCTTCAAAGCCCAGTTTTGTTTTATGTTACAGGGAGCCTTCTGAGTAAGTCTTGTTGTTCCTGGGGCTTTTAAACCATAAACTGCTTGAATGTCAGACAGTGCAACACAATAGAGAAGATGAAGGCATAGCAGGCTTGATTTAGGGATTAAAAAGAAACCTTGCATAGCAGTGAACTGTGTGCAAGTTTAAATTGCACTTGCTTTGTACTGTTGCTACCCTTATTTTTATATAAATATCCAAGTGGAAATTCTACCATCAAGTGATATGAAACATAATAAAGTATAACATCCATCATATTCACTTGTTACTTAGTACGTAATGCTCATATTCAGTGCTGTAATTGCTTGCATTAAACAATTACTATAGGGTCTTGAAAACAATAAGATCTTAGTCAAGCTTTTCTCCTTTCATTGCATCTTGAAGTTATTACTATAAGAAAAAATGAGATTCTCTTTTTATGTAGGAATGTCCTCATCTTCTTGATATTATTGCAGTCAAACACAGAATTGTTTCTTCTTAGTTAATTTCCCAGAGATTCACAAATCTCATGTCAAACACCTCCTATAGGATTCTTTCTTAGCCTGTTAAGAACTAGTACAATTTCCCTTCTCCATTCTTTCCTCCACTGTCTCTGTCTTTACTAAATTCTGATGGAATGATGGATTTCTACTACTAATAGAATGAAGAAAATCTTGTTCATGTTACGTCGAATTCAGGCTTGTCTGTCACAGGTCCTGCAGCTGGGCAGTGCTGATCACAAGTCCAGTACCTGAAAATTATGAGAAAAGTACCAATGAAGAGGGTATCTCTCCATCATCTCTTTAATATGAAGCAATGAAGCATGTATTTTATGTTTCATTTGCTAGGATACCAAGTACAATGTTCTACAGGATATCTTATTTGTAGTACATGAAAAGATACAATCTCTTCCCTGTTTTTGTTTGATACTCCTCTTTCTATAATTCAAGGGATCACATTAGTCCCATTTGCTATAGCACTGAACTGAGAGATCATGTTCAGATAATTATATAAAATAAACTTCAGGTCCTTTGTAACCTGCACTCTGGGATGTTGGATCCACCCTATGTTTCTCCATATAGCAACTTATTTCATCACATTGTAAACATTTAAGGTAGCAACTCAGACATTCTATAACTTTATCTGTTCTTATCATTTTTTAATATCTGCCTGATCTTTGGTCTGCTTAATTTCCAACACAGATTTTTTTCCTTACTCTCCACCTATCTGATAATGATACTAGAAGTCACTGAAAGCTTCACTTTTCAGAGCTTTGCCAGTTATGACCTTGTTAACTGATATTTCCCATTAACTATGACGTTTTGAGGTCTGTCTTTGAGCCACTTTTTAATCCATGTAATATATGCCTTTTTAATTCCATAAAATGAAGTGTTTTAATCAAAATATCATGCAGTACTAAGTCAAAAAGCCTCATGGAACCCCAAATATACTACTTCAACACTACTGCCTTTATCAACCAGACCTGTCAAAAATCCAGTCTTATAAAAAATGCAACAAGTTTTCCAGACGAGGCCCAAATTTCCATGAAACCATGTTGGTTGGGATTAATTTTATTTTGCTATGAGTTATTTGTTCATAGAGTCCTGAATTCATTATTTAAGTAAACTGTCTGGGACTAAGGTCAGTCTAGCCAGTCTCCAAGTGCATCTCTCTTACTGCTTTTCCAACACCACTGACACTGTTTCCAGCTTTAGTGGCTTCCAAGTAATTATATTTTGTTTGAAAATGAAAGACAAACATCACCAATAAGTGAAAAAACATTATTTTTACATCAGTGATTATTTTTTTGTCATTCAGATTGACTTCCAATATCATCTACTCTTTGGTCTCCTAAGTTTGTTTATTCTTCTTGTTCTGGTAGAACTCTCTAACGTGACATTTGTATAGCACCCACTTCCATGCTAGAGGAGTAGGTTCTCTGGACTGGAGATGGACCAGTTTTCATATCAGATGTTAGCTGGGATGATGGTTTGAACCTTGCAAGTGTGAGCCTTTCATGGGGGGAGTACAAAAAGTGGGTAATTCTGATGACTGAAGTGGCAGTTTTGTTCCAGCAAGGTAGAGAAAATCCTAGTGTCAAATTCTGGCCTCTGTGAGCTTAAAGGCATGCCTAATCTCACACAATGCCTACCAGAAAGCAGGACAGAGACACCAGCGACACTGAAAACCACACCAAGTGCGGTTTTATGTTCAAATGGAACTGATGGTCATTTCAACCTGAGCTGATCAAGGTTTGCTTGGTTCACGTATCTTCAACTCACACCACCTCTGCATCATACACTTTGCATTCATGTCTCGTTTGCTGTTAACGTCCCCATGTTTATTTTTTCTCTGTGGTGTAACTCAAACTTGTTTCATTGTTCTCAGCATTTTTACCTGTGATTTCCATGGTATCAAACGAACACATTTTTTTCTGCTCCCACACTCACCTGAAACTTGGGTTACATTTTCAACCCTATCCAGATACAGTATTTTTAATGCCAAATTTAAATATATCAGGTTTATTCTTTGTTACTCTCCATGATTTTCCTTCTACTGACATAAAAATATTGATTCTTCAGTGAAACATTCTTTTTGTTACACATTGGTTTTGGTGGTTTTCTCATCAGATATATTATCTTGACATTGGTGTATCTGCTGCATTCAAGCATTTCTGCTTCTTTAAATGGCCTCATGCCTCACATTTGTGCCTTTAGTAAACTTTAAAACAAAATTGTTTATAAATCAGAAATTTATGGTAAAATGCATATGAAAACACGAGGAAAAAATTATAGTTTTAGGGAGAACATACCCTGATAATGACCTCTTAAATATTTGTAAAGATAGCCCTGGGCATCTGAGCCCACAAAATAGTTTATAATACAACATCTTGATTACATAATGATACTTTAGTTTTAAAACGTATGATCTTTCTGTTTATGGGAAGGCATAATAGGCTCCTTTGAAACACAATAGTTTTGTCCTGTACATAACTGATTTTAAATGAAAGGGCTAACTAAAAAACGCCTTTCTTCAAGTTTGTACTTCACTTTGTTGTTGAATCCAGCACAATGGTTTCATTTACAAAACTCTACCAGGCCTGGGGACCACACCTATTTCAGGATACATTAATTGTGAAAGTTTCATGGGTTTCTATACAGAAAGTTACCTAGTACCATTTAAAATTATATGTTTCAAATTCTAAATCTTGTTAAAAAAACAGAGAGAGAAATTCCTTCACACCATACCCCCACCCCCACCCCCCCACCCACCCCCACCCCCATATGGAGAATTTTCTTTTATATTCAGTTTTATGATAGTCAAATATAGATTAAGCTTAGGCAGAATGCAATGTGATTTGGAAGAGGGATTTGTTCTGCGCAACAGAAAACAGTTAATGAGAAAATTTAATTCAAAACAGTTCAAAAAGCATCAGGACTATTTCAACCAATATCAAAGTCTAGTTGTTTGGTTTTGGTTTTTTTTGTGTGTGTTTTCAATGTTTTTCTGCAATACCTGGTTCCAGCTCCAACTGCTACTGGAGCTGATACTGACCTGCATTCAAAATTATTTCCATTTTGTCTAGAAGCAAGAGTGCAAGAAATGTTCTTAAATAGGTATTCTTCTAACATCTGTGCAGTTACAGAGAGTGGATATAATGTTCGTTATTGTCCATGATTCTCAATTAAGCCTGAGTTCAGTTGCCTTTTAACTTTCTCATTAGGAGTACCTGCAGAATATTTTAAATTAAAATAGTTAAAATTTACCTATAATTTGGCAGCTAATCTTCTGCATTCTTGAGTAAGGCCCTATCCTATGTTTTTTCATATCATTACAAAATTTAAGCTGGAAATACCGAAGTGATTATCATGCTTTTAGCTATCATTTCTGATTGTGGGTCCATCCTGGTTCTCCGGTTCCTCATTAAAACAAACAGGACCACAGCTGGAAACTGGGGTATAAAGCAAATAAAATCCTTGTTCTCCTCTAGGCCAAAATCCAGTAATTCTTTCTTAGTAAAACCCACTCTGAAATACAAGAAACTCCACCTTTACTGAACAGGGGTTGGACTTTATCGCAATGAATATTTTTTCTGAAATGTTCTTTGCTATTATACTTAAATGCCAGCACCAGATAGGAAAATCTGTAAGGCTTTTATTTCATCTTGTTCCTTCAGTATTTATAGCCTGTCACAAATAAACAATGACAGTAGTTCAGTGAAGTTTTTATTCTTGATAGAGGTCCTTAAAAGTGAATTTGCTTTGAAAATTGTTCATAGAATCATTATATTAGAACTATAACGACATATTTCTCTCTCTTTCTCTTTTGCACCACATTGGATTTCCAAAACAAGTTGTTAACAATCCATCTAAGATTATGTGATCATGAAAAGGATGTCCAAATCCACCAGTTTGCATTGGTTTGGTTTGGCTTTACTTTTAAAGCTCTTGGAGCAGAAAGTTGATGGCACGTGAACACTATAATTAACTTGATATTCTTGGATGATTTCTTTTTTTCTTCTCTGCCATATTGCAGAGTACACAAAAGAAATGCTAACCAGACCTCATCTCTGGATCAAAGGAAATTTATAACAATAATAATGAACTTGTATACTCCAGATCATTTTGCAAGATGCAGCATCTACAAATTTGTCATTTTTAATCTGATCTGGATAATTTATGCAGGTTCCAAATCTATTAGTAATGTGAGACATAGTTATTTCACCAAAAGTGACATGTATTGCTTTCACTTCCATATATCCAAAAAGGTTAATAACTGAATTGAGTTAGATCCAAACAAAGCTAACATTCTGTTCGGGGCCTTTTTTGTTTGATTTTTCCTCTTTACTTTCTGGTTTAGACTTCAATTTACATGATGCAATTCTTAATTCCTTACCATGAGAGTACCACATTCCTAGGCTGGGAATTACTCTTGTGCTCTCGGTCTCTCATTTCTAAAACAGAATGAGACTCTTCAGATTTAAGATAGAATTGCATTACTTACTTAAACATTTTAGTAATTTCCATTTGCTCATATGTTATATATCCATAGATGGATAAATTCCAATTTTTTCTGATTACCAAATCCTTTTTGATTTCTCTCATATAAAATTTTTCCTTATCCTTCTGTAACCAAAGGGGATCTTAATGAAATGAATCATCACTCTCAGTATTATGTTGCAGGACACTCACAGGTGTAGAGTAGAAAATCGTCTAATAAAAGACATAGATAACCAGTGCATAATATGGGATTATTATTCATCTTTAAAATAGATTATTTAACATAAACCAGATCAAGGTGTTCCTAGAGAAAAGACATAAGAACTGTATTTTTTGTAGAGAGAAAGCAAACATGCAAAAAAAAAAAAAAAGAAAAACTTTATTTGATTTCAGTCTGTATCAAAAAGAAAAGTAAATCTTTTAAAATGTTTCAACATAGTGAGGCATACCTCCAAACAGTCAAGTCCACTGGCTATGCCATTTGTTTGCCAAAGCATGATGCAAGTATCCTTGAAACAAGGACTTGAAACTCAGCTTCTTCCTATTTGTTATTACAACAGGCCTTCTGGGCTTTTAGACTTGTTTTCATTCTTTCCTATAGTTTCAGATTTACCTTTTCCTCACCCCAAATCATGAAAAGAAATCTCCCTAGATACACTGTCATGAAATATTTCCTGAAAATTTTTTGGGTTTGACAAATTAACATTTTCCAAGAGAAAGGTTTTTTTTTAAGATAGCTTGCCAATAACTAATTAAAACTTGTAGTCCAAATGATGAGTAGCTTTAAAAAAAACTTGTTTTGAGTAGATTCTCTTAGCTTCTTATGTACTTTCAAGTCTTAAATGTGAAATGACAAAGTACAGTTTAGTGTTTTCAATTTTTAAGCATGAAGATTCAGTTATTGTTGCACAACAGCTTATTCTGCTGAAAAAGGAGAGCAGTTCCCATGTGCTTCAAAATGCTACATCTATGCAAGCAGGGCTAGAAGTGCTATTTTAAACAGTCATATCAGCAGAGCTTGCTGTAGGAGATAATATGTCACAAAAAGGAGTATGACATCTAGTTTCACCTAGAAGATAAACCTTGAGTAGATATGCAGGGAGAAACAAGACTGTCAGGTTGTCCTTGAAAAGAATGGCCTATATTAATGAAGAAATGTACTCCAGGGCATATGCTATTTGGGATATTTAATTTCATCTTCAAACTTGTCTGATCCGCTATGAAGAATAAAGCAGAGAAATGGTAGTTGTGTGTAGTCTTGTGCAAATCATGATTTCAGAGTAGGCATCTCACTGCTTTACTTTCAGAAAGGTCACAGCCTCAGAAATTCATGTCTGGAAAACCCAGGCCACAGACTGAGAAATTTCCCCATCACTATTAATATAAACATGCCACATTTATGCAGAGCTAGCATTGCACCGTGTGTATCCCAAACAGCCCTCCTCCATGAGCATGAGAGCTAATTCACTCTTCCTTTCCTGCCACACTCAAAATCCCTTGCAGAACTGTATTCTGCTGACAGAATTACAAGATAATTATAGTTATGTGTTTTGTATTCACTTAACTTAATCTACCACTTTTATTTTTCATTGTTGTTTTAATCAGGCAGGAGGCACTTCAGTTGCTGTCAGGTGGATTATTTTTCAGTCATTCACTACCTTACTCTTCTTTAGACTTGTTAGAGCTCTTCTGGCTCCCTGACAGACGCATAAAGAAAAATACTAATATGATCTAAAATGAAATACGTGTTTCTCTTTCAGGTCTAGATGTTGATGGAATATACAGAGTTAGCGGCAATCTGGCAACAATACAGAAGTTACGATTTGTTGTCAATCAGGGTAAGTGATTCCTCCACCCTGGTAATGTTTTGTTTAGTACTTAACTGTCTCAGATGACAGTATTTCAGAATCTGCTATACATTAGTGGCATAGAATGATGAGCCATGTTTTCAAAAAGAGAGAAAAGGGAAGGTAGAAAGATATTGCACAGAGGGAAATGTCAGCTATGAGAGAAGAAAAAGAGCAGAATAAGCAGAGAAAAATAGTAGTTAAACAGGAATTGAGAAACAAACTAACCCATATGTGGAAACCAAAGAATAAAAGTGAAGGGGGAAAAAAGATTAAAAGAGGAAAAATAACAGATTGTTTGGATGTTGAAAAGTAAACAAAACCAAAAGTAGAGCAGGGATCCAAAGGAAACCAGCAAAAGAGAAAAAGGTGCTGAGAAGAACTGAAAAGGAAATACTAAAAGTAGAGTACTGCCTCTGTGAAAGCCAGTGGAGAATTTACCACTGATTTCAAAGGGCAAAGATTTTACCCCAGAAAATGAGAAATTGAAAGACTAACAGTTTGGGGACCTGAGAACCAGAATTAGAACCAACTTGTACATATTTCCTGAAAGTATTTCCACATTTACAAAAGAACATTTTTCACATTTGTGGCCTAAATGAATCTAACATTGATCAATAGATACTGTTACAGGTGTGGAAGCTGATATGGCTAGTTAGAATAAATTACAAATGCAGTCACATATTTGAATAGTTTACTACTCTTGGCAAAAACTAAGTATCTCCAGATTTAATAATTCAGCAAATATCGATGATATTGAACCTCCGGGTACTATTTAATGAGAAAATAAAATTAAGCTTCACAGAAATTAGGAAAAATCCCAACTCTTAAGCTGCATTAAAGACTCTTGAATTAATGAAGTATAAATATGAAGCTCTAGTAATATTTTCTCCTACTTTTTGTTAACTCTTTTAAAGTTACCTGGAGACTATTACAGAACTGCTAAATATTGTGTCTTGTACATGGTTTCTTGGAGATGATAGCTGTTGGAGAACAATTTCCTCAGTTAGTTTTGTACTATACATAAACAAAGACTTTTGACTTAAAAGTTCTCATTAAATTGAAACATGCAGGACATAAAAATATTCTCACCTTCAAGCCTCCATTTACATCTTTAGAGAAAGTTTCAGGGGAGCAGTAGGTGTTTGCCACCGCCTCAGCTGCTCTAGATTAGACTTCTTTTTAGCTGAAACTGGAGGACTAAATGTGGTTTATGAGAAATCAGTATTGATTCCAGCAAACTCTGTGAAACTGAATAAATCATTGTTTATCAATCAGCCTCATGGTTTTGACTCACTACTGGGCTTCACTTAGATTTATAGTTGCTGGGTATTTGTGTGCTGATAATGCTGCCTGTGTTGCTTTTCAAAAGACCGTGCACTGTATTTTGTTTGGAGACAGAGGGGCAATACCAGGATTTTCTATCCTTCTTTACTGCCTAGGATCTTTGCTCAGGAAAAAAAATGTGCCATAAAAATAATGGCCCTGTCTATCATGTCTCATGGCATCCAAAGGTTAACATACTTTAGGTTAACATTACTTAAGTTTTCACCTAAAACAGATGGGCTGATGCTGTAAAGTTAGACAGAAGTCTAAGCTGGCGTTTTGCAGCACAGAGGTACCAGGCATATTTTTCTGCTGGTTTATACCACTTTACCATTAATATATAAAAGTGAAGTCAGTGGTACATGAAAGCCACTCTGACAGTGGCATGTGCAAGAAATCTGCTGTTGAGGGACAAAAGAAAATTCAATGAAAACTAGTATCCCTAGAGAACTATTTTATCTTCTTATCAGTTGTGATAATTACTGTTTCTTATGTTAGTCTTTATAGATACAACTAAGGTACTTTTGCATTTTTATCATAATGAAATAGATTTTCAATGGGAAGTGTTACTATCCACCTGAGCACCCCTTATATGTCCTTTAATATACCAGCAGTGAAAATATCTAGCCTGTACTTTCCTTAGGCCTTTGCAAATGCATGAAGAAATGCCAAGGTTCAACTCCTGTAAACCCTAATGCCACTTTGCAGTCCTCAAGGATGGTACTAACACAAAATGAGGGAAAATGGAAGAGTCTAGCATTTCAGTCCCCAAAGAATAATCCAGTAATTTTTAATCAGAATATTCAAGAAGTAACACAGACACAAAGAATGCTTATAAGATAACAGGCCACTGTTTCAGATGTTTCAATAACGTCCTTTCTTTCTGCTGGGTTTCTGCAAGCAGGAAAGAGCCCACTTAGTCACAGTGTACCTGCAAAAACCATTTCTTTTATTAAAAATTTTTGGGAATGTGGGGATAAGAAAATTTATTGTGTTTATAACATGTCTTTGGAAGGACAATAATAGTTTCCACACAATATCCCTAAGAGCCTGACATCCCCTGTCAATTGGATGTTGTGGACAGCAGCAGCTTCTGGCTGTTTCATGAAGTCACAAATATTACTAGGAAAACTACTATGTGCTCCTAAACTGCTTATTTAGCAGGCCTCTGAAGCTCTGTAGTGGTATTATGCTTAATAATGCACTCACGATACATCACTTTTGGTAATTATTATTGGCTCAATCCCTGTACCTTTATTTTTCTGTAGTTAACCGTGGGAAAGCAGTATTTCTACATATGATTTTCCCATCGAGTTTTTTATTATTATTTTAGTTAAAGTTTAATTTAATTATAAATGCAAAAAGAATGTTCTGAAAAAGCCTATTTGCACTGTAGAGATTGACAATGCAATCAGTTCTTATACAGGCCAAATACTTAATGGGCTCTTTCTTCCTGCTTGCTTTGCCATTGTGTTACACCTACATTTATAGGCTATAAATAATATGTATCACATTGAAAATTAAAGATCACAGAAAACACTCTAGGCTGCTTGCCATATTAAAGTATTTTTAATTAGAATAATCATTAATTATAATATAGCAAAGCTTTATTTGGCTCCTTTTCCTATACTGTTAATGTCATCTGCAGCATCAAAAATGAAACAAGAGAGAACTGGTGAATATGAAAGAAAAACAAATGAAGATTTGACAGCTTTATCATTAAGGAAGAAATCAGAATAGTAAAAATCTAAAAAGACCCTTGAAATCCTGGATTTTTGGGGATAAGGATAAGTTTATAATAAAAACTCACTCTTTGTATCTTTTTAAATTCTCTGAATACACTTTTGTGTTTCATTCTTATTTCTTGAGCTAGGCATCTCCTGAAGAGGGCTTTGACCTTGACACCACAAGCATCAGCAGAACAAACTACCTTATTTATTTTATTCCTTTCATGGAGTTTTCTTTTTCTGTAAAAGTCTATTGATATCACACCTTTTTGCTTCTGTGCAACAAGATTATCTTTTATCTGTGATTTATTTTCCCATTAAGAGCTGAAAAGATCATTTGATCATAAGAGGACCAGGCTATAACATCTCTCGGCACTTTTGAAACTCTAAGTCATCATTTTTCAAATCACTGAATAAAAGCAGTAGGAGCTGTTTAGATCAAACTGATATCAGGAAATTCATACTTTTCTTAGTCTTCAAGCACTGAAAGAATTTTGGTTTTAGAAACTAAATTCCAAGTAATTCAGTATTTCAGCCTACGAACCTATGGTAAAGGCTTCTATTATAGCCTGAGACATTAGACAGAAATGTCTATTCCTCTTATGCTTTTTGTATTACTGGTTAAATCTAATAGTTGCAATCTTAAAAAAAAACAAACAAAAAAAATTCGTTAGGGATTTTATGAAAAATCTGGAGGAATTTTGTTGGTTTGAAACAAGGTCCAGTAATACATTTATTATTTTATTTTATTTGCACATATTTACAAGGATATACTTGACATTCACACCTGTAGGAAAAAGGATAAAGTACTGTAAATGGGTTTGTTAAGCCATGTAAAATGTGCTAGCTAGGGTTTAAGAATGCTACTGAAATGATCAGTTGTTTTGGCCTAAAGCCCCAGGCCCATGGGAAGGGGTGGGGAGAGTCACAGGTGGGGGCTGCTCAGGGCTGCTAAGGTACCACTGTATGAAAATGGAGACAGGTGGAAGACACTTTTCAGGAGATAGTTTCTGATCTGATAAAATATGCCAACACTGAAGCAAAAAGTGCTTGAGAAAGAAAAGCAAGAAAAGGGAAGTCTCTTCATCCACAAGGATGTTAGTTTATGAGTGTAAATTTGTGTGCTGTTGTGTTGATGTGCACTGTGATATAATGGGGTAAGGAATTGTACTAAACTTGGCAGGTTCCTTGTCTTGCTTGCATGCATCTGTCGCAGCAATCCTCTATTCCTTTCTGTGCTTGAAGACCAGAGATACCTGGGTAAGGAGGTAGAGGTTTTCTTTGTGCCTCCTGTGTTAATCTGCTGGGTATCTGGAAAGGCATTCAATTTTTATGACTGTCAAACAAGCAGTTTTTGTGGGTACTAAATTAATTATAAAGGGTTCATAACACGTTGCTGAAACACTAGTAATCTGTCCTAATGCATATATGTTCAGGGAAACTAACCATAGAAATACAAATTTTAATACTTATCGGCTCATTCAGTAAGTGTTGTCTCATACATAATACAAGAGTTCCTAATTGTCTTTATAGCCAATGCTTTGTTTGCAAAATGCTTGGTATTTGCTGTACAGATGACCTTTGCATCCGTTATTTTGTTTGAAATACCTTGTGCATTAAACAAACACCACGTACAGTCCAAAGGTCAATTACTGTGGTTTTATGTGCTTGGTTACTATACTTATGTAGTAAAAGGGCAGAGAGGGTTGCTGGGGGATAGGGAGAAATATGACTTTTTAAGAAGGCTAAATATTTTGTTGCTGCAGAGATGTACATTTCTTGTGGAACATGGAAAAGATATCTGAATTGGTGACTACATTAGGGCGAAAAGTGAATTTAATCTTACCCTGATGTTACTTGGAGTTAATAAAAAATATTTTGGCAAAAAGAATTAAAGTATTTCTGTTATTTCTCCTATAACAATATACTGGAATATAATTCAGGTTAAGAAAAATTAAAATTGAAATTTAAACCGCAAATATGTGAACTGATTTCAAATATTTATTAACTAAATAATTTAATAATAAAGAAAATGCCTACTTGATTAATTGTTACAGAGTAAAAATTACAATAAAACTGTCTTGATCAGTGCTTTGCAGAAGCACCATTATGGTCTGTGCGGTTGTTTAACAAGGATTTAATTGGAAAGATAAGTGAATGCACATTTAAAAGTATTGTTAATTTGCTTTATAATCACCCCATCCTTCACAGTATTGACAGCACCAGGCACAAACCCCTTTCTCTCTTAAAAGTATTATTTTCCATATGTGCACAATAAATTCTGAAGCAGTAATTGGAAATTTTATGGATTTCAACATACCTAGTGTTTTGAGTTTATAGGTGCCGTATCCCCTCTCTAAAGGTAGTTCATAGGTGGCATTTTAAGTAAAACCACTGCCTTTTTATTAGCCATGGGATTTTTTGGAGGTTGTGGTATGGTGGCTTGGGTTTTTTTTATTATTTTTTTTTTCTTTCCTTTGAAATATTCTGATTTACTTTTTCTGTCTTTTTCAAATGCCGGCAAAATCCTCATTGCAACTTTATTTTTGATTAAATAAACATCAACCATCAAAACCAGTAATCTTCAATATGTTTATATTCCATCTGTACCTATATTTATTGTTCTAAAATGGCTTGGATTAATCTAATTGACAAGTAAGAGCCCAGACCATATGATTACTTAAGGATGATACCTTTAACCAGCAGGATTCTTCACTATACTGACATGTTCTTTATCAATGAACTATAAGAAAAAAAGGAACAAATCTGGGGGGTGGGGGTGGTGTGTGTGTTGTGTTTGCCTTTTTTTTTTTTTTTCTTCCTTGTTTCAGTATTCCTGATTATATTACTGGGACCATATGTCTGAGCCTCAGCTACCAGGAACCAGAGTGGTTTCCCGGCCAGCTCTGTCATGGAGGGCAGAGCCTGTGAAGCTGACACAAGACTGAAACTGCCTTTGAAAAAGAGTCACCAGGTCAACACAAATGGGCTGGGTGGTTTTGAAGCAAGCATTTAGAAGGAAAAAAAAAAAAAAAGGGGGAAAGGGGGGCAAGTGAGGAGGAATTGGAAGGGGGGAAAAGAATGAGAAGCAGCTCCTTTTTATGGTTTTATTTCTTTATACTAAGAAAAAGGGAGGGGTGTGGCGTGGTGGAACAACAAACAAAACTCCCCATTTGAAAATACCCAAGTATTTCCATTGACCTAATACGTCCATTTCAAAGGAAGCCAGAAACTCTGGTCTTGCTGTTAACAAAGGCTCTGAAGGCTCTGTGGAAAGAGGAGAGCAGATCTCTGTCAGCTGCCAGCTTTCCAAGAACAGCTACAAACATGAAGGTCCAACAGGATCATTGTGGGCTTTATTTTAAAATTGCAGTAAGGATCACTGGGAAAAGAAGGAGTTGTGGAAGAGGGATTGATTCTCTCTTGACCTCACTTTGCTTTTTATTTGCAGGTCCTTGATTTCTTGTTCATATGCATTACTGCAATGTCCCATTGTATCCTTGTTCATTTTTGGAGGTTTTTGGAGGTTACTGATCAGATTTTTCAGGCAAATATGCTTAGAAACACATGAATGTATTTTGATTGAGATCTAACCTTAAAGCCAACCTCCAGCCTTGGTCACATTCTCCATGTGATCAAGTATGGCCCAGACAGCAAAGCCTTCTTCACTTCTGCCAGCTGTTACTCATGTAACCAGTCTCACTGAGAAACCAGCTCATGTTGGAAATACCAGGCTAAAACTGGGTTAGTTGCTAACTAAGAACCAAAATATCTTAAAAGCCTTGAGTCAAAAATAGTTTTTTCTTTCTTTTTCACACTTCTCAGGCAAGCACAGAAAATAAAATGGACTGAAGCAATTTCCAGAAATAATTATAAGACAGCTTGTTTCTGGGTTAAGACCTGCGTATTCTAAGCTGTAGCCAAGAATTCCTATGTTTTGTTGTTGGGTTTGTTTTTTTTCTGCTTCATTGGTTTGTTTTGCTTTCTTTTCTTTTTTGTTTTGTTTTGTTTGTTTATTTTTATTTTTTCCAAGCTTTAAAACTCTGACAACAGAATACTTTAACTGAGGCCACAGTAGCTGGTGAATCAAATATGCGCATGTTACTGATATAAGTTCTTCCTTTTTCCTCTCTGCCTGAATGTGTATTCTAAGATACAGAACATCATTACCATTATTATTATTAATAATGATATTAAGATATTATAATATAATAATAATGATAATGTTGTTCTGTATCTTAAAATAATAAAAATAATCATTCAAAAGAAGGTGTGGTTTCCACATCTTGCCTTTCTCTTTCCAGAGGAAAAGGTAGGGAAGCATAGTACCCCAAAGAGTAATATATAAATGTAAGTCAGGTGATGAAACTTGATAAAAATACTAATTTTTACAACCAGTGCTTTGAATTGTTTTATAAATAATGTGAATCATATAAAAAAAGGGGTGCTAGAGCTAGAATATTAATGTTTTTCTAATATAACTCTTTTTCAGTGTGAAGGGAAGAAAAAAAAAAAGAGAAAGATAATCAGAATTAAGTCTAATTTGTCCAATCTGTATCTCTAGACACAGTACAATTTCTCTTACCAATGGTATTGCCATGTTTTTCTTTTCAATGGTGCAATGAATAATTTGGTAGAATGGGGCAGAAGAGGTAGCAAACTAGGTTCGTGTGGTCAGCCACAAGCATAGCATTGATTTTATGGCATGTATTGTATGATCAAGCATTTAAAACGTGTCTTTTATTTCTCTTCTAACCACAGCACTATTTGCGTTACAATAGTTTTTTCCTTAGTAACACTTCAAGAAGCTGAAAAGCTTCTTGATAACCCCTCAAGGAGTGTTATTTAGGAGCTGAGAAGGACTGTAGTTGTGTATGCTGTAGCAAGAGATTGCCTTTTTTGGGGGATGCTTATCGTTGTCATGGGTGACTCTTTGTTTGGGTTTGTTGTTCTAATAGTAATGCTACAGGAAATGCCATTCCACAGAGCTCCAAAATAACAAGGAAAGGAAATAATTTATCAAGTAGTTTGTTAAAAGTATTAACAGGGAAACTTTGTACCTAGGAATTTTAGGATGATGGAATAATCTCCAGGAGCTGGAGCTTGCCAGGCTTATTTATAGATAAACTAAGTGTCACAGATACTTTATGTGGGATGATCTTGTACTGCAAGGAGATGGATACCCTAGAGAACTAAGCTGCATAGCTGATGCTAGTTGGTTGTGCTCAATATCTTATAAGATCATGGTGTAGCCTAATGTCTGGACTGTTTTTTCCCCTGTGGTCAATGTCTGTAATTCCGTGGTTTGTATGTAATATTAGCTGACAAATATGAACTTGCAATAGGGTCTGCAACAAAAAGGGTGATGTACATCCACTTATACGACATTATACATTACATAATATTACGCAGAGTGGCATGGGATAGGAAGTTACCACACTGTAGAATAAAGTTTTATCATGGTATTTGTGGTCTTCTGCACACTGAGAACTGGGAAAACCCTAAATGCTGTGGCAGGTACCACTGCTGTCAGTAGTGAGCAGTTTTGGTTGGGGGAGGCTTTGGTAATGCATTTAACTGTTGAACTCGATTGGTTATTTTAATGGGAGGTAAAGAGTGCTGGGGACCAAACTGGGACATTACTGGGCATCAAACTCGAAAACATAAAAGTAAGATAATCTAGCAGAAAGGAGAAACCCATCATCTTCTGTGATGGCTGGAAACTTTGAGTTTACTCATTTGTGGATACAATTTTCTTAGAAATATATTCCTTCTGAAAATAAATTAACATTCTTAAAAAAATTTTAAGTCACTCATAACATATTTTTTTAACGAACCATATGGACTTAAAATGGAATATTCCTGACTATTTTAGTTTTCTTTTTTTTTTAATATTATTGTAAAAAAATCTTTGATTTTTTTTTTTTGTATGAGCAAATTATCACTTTTCTGAAAAGCATTTTCTTCTTTGGACATTTTCATCTGGATGCAGTTAACTGAATTAGTATTTAGTGCCATTTGGGTGGATGCTGAGTATCCGAATCATCCTCATGATGCTGGCAGGTCTAGTAGAGGGGTATATAGTGGATTTGTGCCTTTGGAAATTGAGTGCCAGAAGCTGAGTGAGATGTCTTAGAGCATTTAAGAAGCATTAGATGCCTATAATTAGGCGAATTAATAATTTTTCTTGGCTACACTATTGTTTTTTTCCCTTAATAGGTGTATTAAAAATATTATATATGCATTTAGTGAGGAAAAAAAAAAAATTTAAAATAAGCTTTATGAAATCTTGATGTTGAAAATAGTTTTACCCCATTGTCCTGAACAAATACATGCTACATACATAAATATAGAAAGACATTTCTTTCTCCTTCTTTTCTAAGTCTTAATTTATACTTTATACTTATTTTGTTGGGATTATTAAACATATTAATTTAAATACTTAGAGAGGTAGTCACACTGTATTTTAATTTCAAGGTTATGCATGGTACCAGAATCTTAAAAGTGAGAATGTAGCACAGCTCTCACTTGAGTTTTCAGCTCTCCTCTCAACATTAACACTATTCAGTCCGTGGTATGCCTGTTCTCAGTAAAACAGGGATTGTTCAGATCTCTTGGGATCAAAGGTCCTGTTTCCAAACTCTACTATAATCATCTGAGCCTAATCAAAACCCTTCTCATAGGCAAACAGCTCAGGGGGAGTTGTGAGAACCATGCCTTTTGAAATCAACCTATGAATCCGTGGTTCTAATTTGAACACATTGTCTCTTCTTCATTTAACTTCTATTTTTATTTATACAGCATAACTATGGTACGATTTTGACATAATCAGGATGTGGAGAATTGAATATTACAGCACATATATTTCAAAACATTTTTGTCCTTCTACTTCACATGCAATGTCCATCATGCAGCAAAATCTGCTAGTTTATAATCCTTTTCCATGTTCCAATTGCACAATTTTTCTTTTTCCCTTATTACCAGCTGACATAATGTAGAAGACTTGGCTCATTCAGGAGTTTCTCCGTCGGCTGACACTAGGGCACATATGGGCATGAGGTATTTTTGGGGTGACAGTGGCCTGGAGTTAGGTTATGCCAAAATTCTAATATAAACCTCAGCAGAAGCGAAACACAGCATTCCTTATCTCTCGCAAGCTGAGTGTAGATTATAAGCAGAGGCATCTTTAACTTGAAATTGGTTTAAAAATTACATTACCAGAAGTGGATACAATTGTTTCATCACACTTTTAAATACCATGAGCTGTAAGGACTGGACCTTGTAGACTATTAAAAGGTGGAAAAAAATCCCTAAAAAAAAAATAAATAATAAAAATGTTGGAGCACTATTGCTGGATTTTTACCTATTGTAGTATAATAAAGAGATTTTTTTTATTATTTCCTTCCCCCGATATAATCAGATAATTAAAACCCAAACAAACAGGGATTTCAAAACACATTTCCATCAACCAACATTATGTGCTTATGATACAGAAGATTGAAAATGACTTAATTACGTAGAGCAGCAGTGAAGAGAAGATGGATGTGAGGAGATTACTTGCTCACTGTAGAACTTTCTTTAGCTGATGTTGGATGCTTTTCTAGAGACAGATCATCAATGTAAAAAGAAAAGGAAAATACAGGAGAAAAATAGCAATATTATTACTTTGTTGGAAAAAGCTATTTTTGGTGTAAGAAAAGTTAGCTGCTTGCTCAGTGTTTTTTTCAGGGATAATGTTGACATCAGCTGAGGAGACAAGATAGCTAGTTTCAAAAGAAGTAGTAGCCAGTGCTCAGAAAACCAATATGCTACAGCATCTGAATAATTTCAGGTAAAGCTTCATGATGCTGGATTTGAGTTCTATATGGCTGGGACAGGATGAAATTGATCCTACTGAGAAACAAGGGTGAACTTGGGAAGGCAAACTAGAGATGTGAAACTACATGAGAACATCTGGGCTAAAGAGTGATAACAAAGACACCCAAACCAGCTGAAAAAGCAATACCAAGGGACTGCGACACCATCAGCTGTCCTTCTGAATCCATGGAAAGAAACTTACTTTTGTTTTTTCCATGTTTAATGCTTTGCATAAATGAAGATGCTAAAGAAACTTAGAGATATGTATTTTTGAATCGGAGCCACATGACAAAGCATTCAAACATAATGCAAATAATTGCAAACTGATGTATCCAGCAGTTAAAAAAAGAAAAAGAAAAAAAAGAATAAATAATTAAGCTTTACACATGGGCAATTCTTGCTAAAAATTGCAAATCAGAACTCTTCTGTTTGAATGTATTTTATTTTGTTAATGGATTCACTCATATGAAAGGCATCTAATTGTATAATGTATTATTAGTCATTTTCTTTGGCATCCTATTAACTTTAAATAATTCTAATATTTAACATTTTATAGCATGCACAACAAAGTTCTATCTCCAGCAGAGAAAAAAGCATGCATTAATAATAAAATTTTCATAACTCTTTTTACTGTGTATGTTGTGATACATATTTGAGCAGAAACATTGAACATTGAAGTGTGAAATAACAAAGCATGTTAGGCAGCATGTGAAAAACATACATTGTAACATACCACGGTCCTGTAAATACAAGAGCTAGAATGTAATTTAAATTAACTGATTCTAAAATTGAGTCACATAGAACATGTGATAGGATATAACTAAGTGTAGCTACTAAATATCTCTTCAGTGATAGCTGAATTGAAGTGTATAAAATGGTGATTAATGCATACTAATGGAAGTGGTCTCCACCACAAGTTGTGAGCAGTGAGGTTGTGGCTGAGTATAATAACCACGCACACAAACACTGATAATCCCTATCAATCCTGAAGTTTTCCTGGACTGGAAATACGATAATAGGTCACATTAGCAATTTTCTCCTTATGGCATTTTTGTTTTAGTAGGTCAGACCTTGTTCCTGTGTGCTCTGGAAGTATTATGGGAATGAGCAGTGTCTAAGCTGCTTAACAAATGCACACTTTCTCCACACCAATCTGTTTTCTAGGGACAGCCAGGATAGTGCTATACAGCATCCTCTCAGTTGGGTGATGTTAATGTTGATGCAATGCACTTAGCATTTAACATATCAAGATATCAAAAGAGCTTGCAAAGCAGCATCATTATCTTTACATTATGGGTACATAAAATGGAGGATAAGGAGAGTAAAAGATTTGCCCAAGTTTCCATGGTAAATCAGTGACAGAGTCAGAAACAGAGCCAAAATCTGTTGATTTATAGTCATCTCCTATGCAGTGTGCTGTGCTATTTCACCAAACTCCATTTGCCAAGTCCCTACTGGTTACAGAGACTGCAGATAAGGTTGTTGTCACCCTCCAAAAAGTGAATTTTTGGGCTCAGAATAATGCAAAGCCAAATTAGATCTTAAATGTGGGTTTCCCCTGTGATAAATCTCAGTGCAGGGGCTCCTGCGCAGTGGGCAGCAGATCTACAAATAAGCTGCTTTGAATTCCTCTGTTCTGGGACTACAGAGTAAAAGGATCTAGTCCTTGAGGAGCTACAAGTATGTTTTACATGTGAATGAGGTCCTGGGTTTTATTCCTGTGGTTGTAGGGATGCATCATCATGCACTGTGTTTTGCCCACTAAGCCCCATGGAGCTATATGTCTGCACTGAGTATTTTGTAGTCGCTTTTGAGAATTACTAAATCGATATAATATATGAGCAGCTATGTATGTTGGAGGGCTTGTGATAACATCTCTGTGAGATATCAAAATATTACTAACTAAATTTGGTAAGTAGGAAAATGAGGAGCTGGGTAACATGCCTAAGGAAGTTTGTGATGATTCAGGAATACAAACCAAATCTTTTTGTTTGAAATCCTTCGCCATATCTCTAGGGTCCTCCTCTTTTCAGATCCCTTAGGAGACACAATACAAACTAGAAGCTACAAAGAACCAGTTGTGTTCCTGTCACTGTGGTTTACAGGAACAAGCAGACAGTCATGGGATGGTCACTGTGCTCAGCCCCTGTAGGCAGGCATTCTCCCTTACAGGACTGGAGTGAAACATTTTCAAATTCCCCCTTGCAGTTTTAAGCCTCTGTAATTGTATCAGTTGTAATGATATCAGTGATTAGTTTCTTCAGTGCGTTTTCATGTGTGTGCCTGTGTTTCAAGAGATTGCTCTTGAAGAGTAAAGGTATGTAGTAAACAGAGCAAAAAAGAATTATTTATGTTAGAATAAGGGAAGAATGTAATGCCTCCCAGCCCTCTGACTACCTCTGGGATTCCTGCAGGGCCTCATCCTGCCTGCTGAGAAGCTCTTACTGAGCTGCAATTCGTTAGTTTTCAGTTTAAACATAAACCAAGCCACTGAGTTACCTACAAGAAGTTATTTCCCCATTGCTGAACCTCCATACATGCCTGCACCTCACAGTGAAGGCAGCATTTATTCTCAGCATTTGTTCTTCCTGACAGCTAACCAGTTTTATCCACCTCTGGTTCCATCTTGGCCAAGTTTGAATTTACCAAATTACTTCCTACAGTTTGTCTATTCCAGTTCACCACGAAGGTGCTGCAATTCATGCATCTGCTTACTTTCTTCGTACTATTGGACCAAGCTTTTGCGGTTCTTTGAGCAGAAGATAGGGACACATAATGCCATGATTTAATATAAATACAAATTGATGGCTGGTTTCTATCAGACTTTATGGCTGCAGTCTCAACAAATAGGTGTGTGTGTCTGAATTCAGCTCAGCTATTCACAGTTCCACAAATCTGTGCACGTATCTGCATACAACTTGCTGGGTTCTTTTTGTTTTGTTCTTATTGGGGTTTGGTTTTGGTTTGTTTTCCTCACCCTGTGTCCAAATAGGCCTTAAATGTTTAAGGTATTCTTTCTCATCTTGGTGAGTGATATTAGAGAGATTTGAAAGACTTCATGTTTGCAGTAAAACTCTTACTGCTGTGTAATTTTGTGTATCTGTGCTGCTGAAAACAAAGAATTTAGGTCAGGCTTTGTATAAGAAAAGCTAATAGAAAGTGGACAGCTTTATTATGCATCCCTATGCATTTAAAAGTCCCAGTTGGAAGAGAAAGTGAGATAGCAAGAAACACAAATATGGGTTGGATTATATCTTGTTAAGCAAATGTAGTACTGTGAAAGATTGACAGCACGGGAAACTGGAGTCCTCCATCCACACTTCATTTCTAATATCTGGCTTCAACAGCAGATTGTAACCATAAAAAGGCTATAGACTCTGGGTGATATGGCACTTCCTTTTGGATCCAGTTTTATAACAGAAAACAATTATTCACAGAATGCATGTCTTTATTCTTTATTTCACATCTGAAAGTCTCCATGAATACTCATTTGCATGTGACAGCTAATGCTGCATCTTGTATTGGCCAGTAAGAGGCATGATTGCACTAAATTGGAAGCAGCAGGCACAGGTTTTCTTTTAAGGATGGGGGTGGGGGTAGCCATCCTCTTGTACGGTTCTCAAGTCTTCAGTCAAAATGATTTTAGAACTGTTGCAAGTCTAGTTACTGGGTTAATAAATCCCAAATTAACTGAACATGCAGATTTCACTTCCAATAGGTTACACTCTTTATCTTTTGTTAGCAACCCCAACTTTTAAAGCAACAGAGAAGTGGAGAATTTAAAACACTAAACTTGTATTTCAGGGGTGAAAAATAAGGACAGTAACATTCCCCAAACTGATACTATTTCTTTTCCCCTTCTTTCATTTTTGATTAACATGAATAGGTGCATTTCCTCACCCTGCATAATTTTTCCAAATGATCATGTTATCTGAATGACACAAGAGGATAGCAGAATCTCAGCAAAGCAGAAAGGCTGCTGCTAGCAATGTTTACAATAAAAACTTTTGTACACAGCAGCAACAGAAAAAACTTGTTTGGTAACACATTCCTATTTCAAATGCATGCAATTTTGCCTCAGAAGGAGTGGAAGATAATGAGATAAATACTTCTATGGTTTCTATGTAATCCTCTTGAAAATTATCTGGAATAAAATGGAGACAAAAAATAGCTCCTTGAAAACTACCTGAAACTCTTTCTTTAAATATAATCTCCCAGCAAAATAAGAGAGTTCAGAAGCTAGCTGCTTATAAAAGTAAGGAGATTAAGAAAAAACACCTTGGAAAGGTTTACTATAGAAAACAGCACATCATGATCATTAATTTCCAAAAACTTAAAATTGGAAGTTGCTTTTTTTTTTCCCCCTCTTATTTCCTGACAGCTATAAAGCTGTCATACTTTTCATTGGAAAACCCTAAAATGCCACATAAATTGTAACTAAAACATCAGAAAGTTTTTCAAGCATGCAGCTTAACAATGAGATTACCTGCAGTATATTTTTTCCAGCAAGAATACTACGCACAACCATTGCATTCCAGTAACAGACAGGACTTACTTTGTAAGATGGATTTCAAAAGATCTGGAGGCTTCTGTTCCTTATAAAACTATGCCAAAGACTATTTAAGTGGCCAGTAATATAAACATTATGCTACTAACACTGAACAGTTTATCACATAAATATAATTGTCTTCTTTTAGAAGAATAATAAAAACCGAATCCATATGTTCTACATTATTTAAAATTGTTTTCTGCAAGATGTATTAGTCCCAGCGAAGAAGTAGTTCTTCTACTATAGGAGTACAACAGCAGTTTCATTTTATTACATTGTCATTGTTTAATTTGTTTGTCCCGGTAGTAATTTCACAGATTTTTATGAACTGTTACTTTTATGGAAAGTCAAATTACAAATGATGAACGCTGTTTGTTTTCAAGAAAAGAAAGGTCATGAAGGTAGATAATGTATTTATTTATTTACTTACTGTATTCAACTTTTTAAAAAATACCTCAGTTCCTAGGAGAAGCTAAAGTAACTGTGGTTTTTAGACCCAGGAGTCACATATTTTGATGCTGCTCCTCAGTAACACTGTTAGCTCTGTAGTCTATTCAAATTTGGGAGGAGAATTTAAAGCTCTGATAAGCAACGTTTGGTAGCAATAGCTGTGCAGAGCTCACAGTTTATCTTTACAGCAATGTGATCTTGCAGCTATATGTCATTTTGTGTATTTTTTACAAATTTGGACTGAATTCTATAGCAATAACTTATTTGCTAAAAATCTCACAGTTCCACTTTGGACTAAGTTATTTTCCATTTATTAAAAAATAACTGTTGTTTTTTTTTCTAGGCAATGTAAGTCTTAATTTTTAATTCTTCTGTTCTAGAATTTAAAATTATTAACTGGCATGTGCGAACCTGAACTTTAGATTTCTCACAGTCCAACTTAATGACAAGATGGGACTTTAAATAACTTTCAGACAAAAAGCAGCTCTCAAAATTTGACTGTTTAAATGCAATACAGAAAACAGGCTTAAGCTGCTGAAATATTTTGGGCATGTTCACATCTGTAAATGAGGCTGAAATATCTGGACTATTTAAATATGAACAAATCAAAAAATATTTTCATTTTAAAACAGTAATTATTGCAGCCCCACCAATTAAACCGTCTGTAAGGCACCTAAAAAGTAAATGTAAGAAAAAGTACATAATGCCAATTATAGAAAGCATTTATATTATAATAAAAATTAAAATCTAAGTACAAGAAAAATAAAAAATAAGTTACTATTCTTTCTTGTTTCATAGTTAACTGTTATAAAATACGAAAAACATAAGAGGCTTTCAGAACTGTGATACGTAACGATTAGTTATAAGAGCTGAAAGTAATGTCTCTGTGCTACAAAATGCATATTGTCTGCTTTTTTTTTAACCAGAGTCTTTGTCAGCTGGAATACCACCAAGTTTTTTATTTGCTCTCCATATCCCAGTAGGAAATACATTGCCATTGCTTGCTGGAGTTGTGATCAGATCCTACAAACAGTTATTCTATGAATTTATTTTTTTTTAATGTGTTGTGGTTTGCACATTGCTTTGACTGAAGTTAGTCACCAGCAAAGCTCAGTCGTAGTTTGTTCTGTGTTGTATCACTTTTAGCTGTCCAGTTTTGATTAATATATCCTTTATCTAAGGAAAACAACCAAAACAAAGGTTTTCCCTTTTTCTTTTTAACCCAGGTATACAATCTTCAAACTGGATAATGTGTTATTACATATGTTAATACATATATATTTGTATAGACAAACAAGTCTGTGTTTAAAGAGATGCTAACTCTGGATATCTGAGGCTTAACACTGGTTTACTCTTTGGGCTCTTGTGTTAGATCATCACTGTACCTCTGTTTATTACTGCACCTTTTGTATGCCTTAAGTGGTTAGATTATAAACTTTTTCTAACTCTCACTATGTGCTTTTATAATGCATGCCACAATAGGCATGGATCTTATTAGGGCATCTTGTCACTACTGTGGTTATAATAATCCATATGGTGATACTACCACTTTTAATAATAACAATACAGTATAAAACTACCACCACCAATAAAAACAAATAATAATCATCATTATGTTGTTTTTCTTAAGAAGTGTTCATAGCTTTGCTGTGAAGACTTCTTATTCCAAACTCTATAGAAAGTCAGTAGAATTTTTAATCAATTAAGTTTTAAGGATGTATTAATTTATTAAATTTTGACAGCTATATTAAAAAAATCACATTTATGTGCTGCAGTTTTAGAACTAAGAAGATGAGTTTCAACATGGCCATGAAAACTCTAACTCATTGTTTTACATTATCATATATATTGACCTAGACATATATGTGCGAGGTTTCTTGTTTGGTTGGGTTTTTTTGATGTCAAGGAAATTACAGCAACACATTTTTATTTCCTTTGTCTGTGTGACAGAGTGGGATACGCTCAGGTCAAATGTTGAACTCTATATTATAAATACATTATAGATTAAGGCATACTTTTTTGCATATGTAAGCAAGATTATTTGGAGGTATTTGAGTCGCTCTTCAGCCTGAGAATAGTTGTTGACACTTCATTAAAGAATATCTGGGATATTTTTAACCTAGATCAGTTCAGTGACCCAGTTTATAACACAGCTTCAGTTGTGTATATGCCATTCAGGGGACAGTGAAGTGCAACCATCAAGTCAAAATGAGAGGGTAGGGCAGTGCAAAGCATTTTTTAAGAGGCATTGAGCATGGAAGGCAACATCTTGTCGTTCACTGTGCTGAAGCCATCCAAACAACTGACTGAGACTGTTAAATGTAATTGCCTCATGATTAACCATCCCCTTACTAAAGAACAATAGAGCCTACATGGGAACTGGGAAGGCAAATGGCAAATGTGATGGAGCAGAGGAAGAAAACAATACAGGATGGGGCTGAAAAGGGTGTATCAGAAGGGTCTTGCCATCATTAGATGTAGGAAAATCATGTTGAGGAGTGAGAAAGTTCTGCCCAGTTGTGTACACCACAAAGTCATGGAGGAGGAGGAGCTGAGCAGGGCACGGGTGTACCCAGGAGGTTTTGTAATTATTCCAGGGTCTCTGGTGCTTCTGAAGAGTAAAATACTTAAGATATTCCTGTGCTTAGCTTGTATTTCAGTCCCATCAGCCAGGTTTCCCTGGGGAAGCCATCATGGTGCAAGCCTTGTGTTCAGGAGCACACTGGGAGAGGTGGGGGAAGCAGGGCTGGGGAAGAGCCAAAACCCAAGAAGAATGATGGTACAGGAGGAATAGGAATGAGAGGACATTTCAGAGATCACGATTTGGAAAATGAATAAACTTGGCCCAATTTCATTTGACTTCAAACACCAGCCTCAGATCACCTCCCACAGGTTGGTGCTAGAACAGAAAATGTATCCAAGAGTACCCATCAGTGAAAAAGAGTGTGCTATATTTGAAATCTCTTCTGTCTCTATTTGGTCCACTGGTACATTTTGCTAAGGAGGAAAAAAAGCATATTTCACATGCATACCGCTGCTTTCTGTCTGAGGGCCAGAATTCAAAATTCGTTCAAGTCAGATGCCAAATCTTTGGATATTTCTCTTAATTTTGTGGACACTTAACTGTCAAAACTGGACTTAATATTTTCCTAAGAATCAAATTTCTCAGGATATTCTCTGTACCTTCTTAGTCTGGCAGAAGATACTGTAAGAACTATAATTCCTATATTAGTTTGGCATTTTTCTTTAAAGCAGATTCTGTGAGTGGGAAAGGAAGGTGGAATTTAGATACTCTAAGAATTAACTGGCTCAGCACCTGTTTGTTCCACAAATAGATAATATTTTGGTGAAATTACTGAGATTTTACTTTTTAAAAATCTCTTGCCTGTCTTTACCAACTCCCATTTAAAAGTAAGCCACTGGCTTTAAAACAGATGTTGATCCTGTGTGATTCTCAATGCCACCTTAATATTTCTGAGCTTCTTAAGTCATGTTAAAGTCCTTGTACGTACAGAAGGTGTTCAGTATCTGGCAAGATCAATGCTTAGTTCTTTGTGGCAGGAGACTAAACCCACAGTGATGGGGTTCCTCCTCTCACACACTGCTGCATCTACAGAAGGAAGGAGTTGGGGTTCAGAGATGAAATGTGATGAAGGCCTGCCCCATACTCATCCCATAGTTTCCACACACCTATCCCATCTTCTGTCACACATCCTTACCCCCATACTAGAACTGAACACTTTGCAGTTTGCAATATTCTGTAAAATAGACAAAATATGCAACTAATCCCCCAAGGCAGAATCCCCAGTAGAATAAAATTGCAGGAAATATTTAATGTGAAGGAGGAACATCAGCAGTGATAAAAACATGGAGATTTGTGGTTAAAGTTTTTTTTAGTTTTTTGTTTGTTTGTTTTGGTTGTTTGTTTGTTGTGGGTTTTTATGTTTTTTTTTTTTTTTGGGGGGGGGGGGGGTGTTGTTTGCTTTTTTTTAATATTAGTACTTCATAAATACCTATTCCCAAAGAAAATAGTTTCCAAAGGCAAAATGATTAGGAAGCTGATTCATTTGTCATGGTGTCAAGTTTGTTCCTGAACAGAAGGATTTCCCATGGACTTATCAAGTGAGAGATGTCTGATTAAGGGTAAGAACCTTTTGTTTAACGAAAAATCTCTATAGCCCTAGAGGGCAAGCACTGTCTTCATTTTACATATAGGTAAGCTACACTATAGAGAGGCAAGAGGTAATTCCTTTTTTCTGAGAAAAGCACATAAGCTAAGGACAAGGCATTTCAGCATGTTCTGGAGGAAATCCTTACTTTCAGCGCTGTGGCATCAATACCTCCTGATGCACATGGTAGACCTGCAAATGCTATGCTCACATTCAGATTTTAGGTGAATGGTTGCTGTATATGGTCCTGGCTGGGACAGGACAATGCACTAGCAGACAGGAGATTTGGATCCCACCTGTGCATGTTTGGTGTCCTTCTCTAGTCTGCTTCCAGAGCTTTCCTTAATCTCCTTTGAAGATGACCACAAACAAGCAGCTGGGACTGCACAGACTGTCAGTGGCAAAGCATGGAAGAAATCCTCAAACCACCTTTGTTTTCCCCAGGTGAAATCTTCATGTCTTCTAATAGAATTAACAATCCCACTTGCCATTTCTATCACCACCTTTGAGGCCCTCACACTTTAAAGCTCTGCTGAGATGTAGGTTTTAGGTTTACCTACCAGGTCTTCTTGCCAGTAGAAAAAGTGTTTCTCTTTTTTTTTTTTTTTTAAAGGTTATTGACCATGTAATAAATTTTTTTTCCAGAAGAAAGGTAGCCACCCTCTATAACACTGCTTCTTGAAGTCATAATGCTGTGATTCAGCATGATGATGTAAAGTAATGTTTGTGTAGTATTATGTTAGATTATTGCAGAATATACGGTAATGAGTGTGAGCTCCTTGGGTGCAAGGTCACACACAATCCAGTGGAAGTTGTCATGTTGTTACCTACCAGAACAAACTTCTACCTCCTTTTTCTCTCATGCTTTTGGTAAGTTTAGCTACTACACAGAAATAAATTTTGTTAGAAAACCTGCATAATATTGTATTGAAATTGTGCTAAATTATTGGGAGTATTTGACATTATCTTCTTTTCTTTCTTTGATACCAATATTTCTGTAGGGTTCTTATACAGACTGCTCTAATTACTGTACTATATAATCCTGTACCATCAAATAAGACTAACATGTTAGCTATTTCTCTCTTAGTCTCTTCATGCTTTCTCTGTGAATCACATCAGTGACAGCAGTTAAGTAAATTTAAGTTTATAAGACTTGGGGAAAAATTGTCATATATTACACACAAAACCAGCTACTGTATTTCAAAGTTCCAGTTGAAGTAACAATATCAAAGGATCTCTGTCATATGGGAATCTTTTTCTTGCACATTCCTGAACTGTGTACCGTTAGGAGGCTTTAGTAAGTGAAGTGCAGTAAACCCAAAGTGCCAGTTTACTACTGGAGAAAAATAAAAGGGCAAAATAGCAAGAGACAAATCAAAACCAAATGAATTTTTCCTGTGAATATGTTTTGTGTGTCAGTGTGTTTGTGCATTGCTTTTTCTTCTGCCTTTCCAATAAGAACATTGAAAAAGCAAAAAGTATTAAAGCAGAAATGCCCTAATTATTTTAAAGTTCTCTGATCAGCTCCCTATATCAGCAAAAGAAATAATTTCAGATCTTTCTTACCAGTTGATTCAGGATGTTGCTTTTCTTAACGTTTGCAGGGTGTCCTGTAAAAAGTAGAGTAAAACGCTGCTGGTTTGGGTTTTTTGGGGGGGGGGGTTATTGCATAAGTTTCAGAGGAATAGAGTCTTTAGCTTTACTCTTCAGGGTCAGACACTTTAATTTGAGACAGCAGAAGATAGGTAATTTAAATTTTTTTTTTTACTTTATTTTTTCCCCCTCTCTCTTTCCCAACCCCTCACCCCCTGAAGAAAATGCTCCTTTACAAATGGCCTTTGCTTTTCTCCTTAAGTAATAAATCATGGGAGGCCCCAATCTAGTAAACCTGCCTTGGACTGATGCTTTATAAGCACTTTAGAGTAGTAATTAATCAACGTGCCACTCTTCAATGCAGAACATAAGTAACAGTGAGCTAGGCAGGTAATGTTTTCTATAACAAGATAATAGCAGAGCAGTGCCCATGCTGGAGGTTGCTTGCAGACCTGCCTTGCACAGAGACAGACATCTTCCTCGGTCCTAAAGTGCAATGCAACCAATGCCTGTCCCTGGTGACTAGTGCTCCTTCCATTCCCCACTGACATTTAACGGGGTGTTTTAACAGGGTGTTCAGTAGCAGCAGTTCTCTGTTGTGACATGGGTTTGCTTTGCTTTAATTTCACCACAGCAAGGTCCAGAGCACTTTGCTCAGCTCCTCAAAGGGGCGTGCACTCTTATGAAAGTTTACAGAATACCTATGTTATTCTGTCATACACAAATACAAATGACCCAGGCTTGATCTAAGTATTCAGTCTTTCTATGTAGTGAATTTCTACCTGAATAAGGAAAGAGCAGGAATACTTGAGTAGTTTTTTGCCCAAAGTGACTAAATTTAGCCTTTAATTAGATCTTTCCTTTATTTGATATTTGTGGGTTTAGTTTCTTGGTCGTAAGCAGACTGAAATAGTGATCTGGAGAGGGAAAATGCAAATATTTATGGGACAATATATTTGAAATGGAACATATATTTTGTGCCAACCACTGATCTCAGTCAGTAAGAATATAATCACCTTTTGGTATGTCTCAAAATTACACCTTTTACCAATATCTGGTTTGATTTAATACTGAAAAAGGAATGCAAAGTTTTTAGGTTTCAGCTATTCTTTATAATACATTTTCTCATGAAACAATATAAAGAAAGTAGCTCTTGACAAGTCACATTTTTCCACACAGTGATCCCTTGTTAGAGACATGTGAGACTACTGTAATTTCCTTCCCATTACTGTCAATGAATTCCATGCCCATGAAAGAGAGAATGGATCGTGGAGACTGAGTTCTTGCACTACCCACTGTGTAGGTACCGAAAGGAGGATGGAGGCTTACTGTGGGATTCCTTACATTGCTCTTCTGCTATACATTAGCTTTAATCTTCCACTGAGCAAAATATAGGCATTTGTAACAAAAATAATGAGCGTTAGCCCTTTGGAGACTCTATGGTATGGGTCAGATTTACCTTTTGGTATTCTGATGTAAAACACTGAGATCAGAGAAGTCACACCAATGTAAAACACGTGTGCATATGCACATACATATAGAGGCATGTATTTCCTTTCATTTAAGAAACATATAATTCAGGACTTAGCCTCTACCAAAATAAACCTTTGTTAGCTTTAAATTGTTTTTTCTATCAGAGTTTTTATTAGCACTGTCTCATTAACTGTAGAAAAAGATCACTAGATAACCAACTGTAATGTCTGTACAAAACTACTCATAAGTCTGACCATGCAAGCACCATGATATCCAAGAACTGCAACCTTACAACAGACTTCTCTTCTGCTTAAAAATCTGAGCAGCCACGATGCATGCATCCGTTCCATGTAAATCACATGATCTAGAATGAGTTAACTTCTATTGCCAAAGCTACATATGCAGTGTTAAGGTAGCTGGGGTTAATTTGCTGGAAAAAGTATTAGAATCAAGTTAAGTGTGTGTGTCTCTGAGAAGGAAGATTTTGACGTGGTTGTTTATACGTAGGCATAGAAAGAAATCTGGAAGCAACAGGGTATGTGGAGGAAGAGGGAAAGGGTTACAGCCTCTAGTTTCCCAGGAAGCACAGCTTGCAGTTCTGCTGCGGAGAAGGTTTCTCCATCTGGTAAGCCTCCTGGAATGCCAGACTGGAGGAACCAGTTTGCAGGAGCTGTACAGGGGGACACCTTTCCTGGCCATCCATCACCACAGTCAGCCCTGTACTAGTGCCACTACTCTTGCTTTTGTTACTCATCAGCCTCCAACCAGTCTGCTCTGTGACATGGACTGGCTGCACATAGGGGCATGCATACAGTGGTGGTGGTTGGTAAATCTGTTGAAAATGCAAGGATATAATATCAATGTGTAATATCCAAGTAGCGTGGGTCAATGTGTGAATGAGCCTGTGAAAAAAAAAAATGGGAGAATTAAAGCAACTGTCAGAGCTACAAAGGGAGTTCCCTAAGCTTCTTCTTGTACAGGCTAAATTAGGATACGGGAAATGAAAGAATGTGTTTTAGTGAAGCACTTCTAAACTGTGCAAAATGTGGAGATGGCAGTTACTGTGAATGTATGATTACAAGCCTTTTCCCCCTTTCCCCCCGCTCCCCAATTAGAGTTTTCAGTGTCACTGACAGTAAAGAAATGTGCTGATATATAGTTCTGCTTTAAGAAAGGGAATGCTTTAGAAAATCCAATTGTCTGTGCAAGAGTTGCATGTTATACCTGGAGACAAAATTCTACCACAGAGTGTAAAACAGACTTCCTTCATGCCCACACTGCAAAACAGCTTTAATATAGTATTTCTGATAATACTTCCATAACGTGTGTGTGTGTGTTCTCTGAGGCATTCATTTGGCTGGCAAATTGGAAAATGGTTAACACAGTGATTGTGGGGTGTCATTTTTGTAGTGGAGAATGTGCGCCAGAAGAATTCAACTGTAACCACTAAATATTTGCTTAAAAATAATTTTAACCATCTGGACTCCTTTTTTCTTATTATTCTTATTCTTCTTTTGAGGTGGGGTCAGAAGGGAGTATTTTAATAGGAATGATTTGCGGTTACAAAATGAATTTGGTTATTTGGTTACCACCCCCATTTATATGATGACTACAAATAGTCCCCAACATTTGAAGTTTTAAAGAGCCAGCAGATTTTTCTCTCTTGAGCTTCTGAAGCTGGAAAAGAGCTTACAAAAGACAATAAATTGTTCTTGATGGAATAAATAGTTTGTGGGGTTGCTATTGTTCCTCTTGACAATACACTAACATGTGCTAATAGAGGAAGAATTGAAGAGCTTGCATGGTACAGGCTTTTCTGCCAGGGTAAATTTTTCCACTTTGGAGAGGGAATCAGGTTCCCTGCTTGCTGGGCAGGGGAAATGCAATGCTGGGATTCCCACGACCCAGCACCTGCTGCCCACTCCAACGTTGGGAGAGCTTTGGGGTGCTTGCTGCAGTGAGTTCAGCAGACACGGAGTGCACTTTGGAGGAAACCCAAGAGTGAGCTTCAAAACTATCTCTAGATGAGCCTTATCAGAGTTTATGTTTCAGAGATGGGATGCCCGATATCATTTTCCTCAGCCAGAATAAGGATGCTTGCTAAAAGCAGAGTTGAAATAGAGTTTTTATGTCCTTAATACTTCAAAGGGGTTTGTGTGTGTGTGCCTCCTATTTAAGAACATACACCTTGTTTTTAAATATTCAGACTTCAGTGACAGATTATTCGGTTCTGAATCCAGTTAAGCATAGTTAAATATAGTTGGTAGATGTACATGTTTCTATGTTCTCTGTGTCTTGCCTTAGCATATTAAATGAATGGTTTATAGAGTCTGCTTTACATACATCTGTTGAAAGATTTTTATGATACTTTGAAATGCCTAGGTCTTAACAGCTACCTTTGTACACTAATGATATACTAGCAATTGTACACAGGAGATAAAATAACCTAAGAAAATAGATAAACTTGCATGTAGTGCTCTTGCTTTAGTAGCTCTTTGATATACTTTTTCTCTGTGTTCTCATATACTGCAACACGGGTTTCATCCAACTCATTGTACATTAGGAACAATTTAGTATCGTTTCATCTAAAATGTGAAAGTTTTATATGGAGAGTAAATGTGTAGCCACAAGGTAAAATTAAAAAAATATATTAGTCTCATCATTAAAAAAAAGCCTTTAAAGTTTCCATTATCCATTATGTCAGGTAGCAAATATCTTCTCAATGTAACTCCAGACATTAAATCTGTCAAGAGGCATGCAGTAAAATAAATGTCTGGGATACCTTCATAAACAAAAATCTTATTTCCATAATTCATACAGCTGGCTGGCATTTATTGGCACGTCAGGTGCAATGGGGACATTTCAGGAACATTAACATGTACAGCATCATTTGTCAACAAAGCAACAATGTAAGCAAATCGTTCAGAACCCATACAGATTTACAGCTTTCTCTGCCAGCTGCTAATTACGGTGTGCTCTGCCTATTTGGTATGGTCTTTTTTATTGGAAAATGACAAAGGGGTTATGGTATCCCAGTTTGGAATATAGATGTGTTTTTAGTAATAATGTGAGTGGTAATATGACTACACAGCCTGGAGTTTTGATCTAGTTGCACTAGTCTTATATTGACCGATTTTGATTGATGAAGGACAAAGAGAAATGCACAGTGATATTTACTTACTAAGAGTAAGTAACCTCTGCAAACAAAGAAATAATAAAATACCAGAGCACCAAAAGAAGTATCCTTGCTTTAATATTCTTTTTTCCTACCAAACATGACAGGGAAAATTCAATCTTAGCTGAAAACCTGTTCTTTTTATTGGGTAATGTTTAGCAAGCCCTATGTATTACAACCCAGCAAATATCATTTGAACATTACTGAATCCACTTTGATAAATAAGAAATAAACTTTCAGTAGTTTAAACAATGCAAAGTTTAATACCATCTGTAAGGGCCAAAATATGTGTTAATTATCTACTTTCAACATCCTCTGTGTCTGACTGTATTTCTCTCCCTTTATTTGTTTGAGTCTGTGTGTTTATGAATGTATGTGTCTTTGCAACTTAATGACAGCAAGTCAGTTCTACTTTTTATTTCCAGGCTTTGGCTAGTTTGCATTTCAGTCTCATAAAATTATAATTAGTAGAGCTTTATGCTTCAAACGTATAAACTAAATATGCTTTCATAATGCTTATACCTGTTATTCAGCCAAAGGTAAGAGGATTCTATTAGCTAAACACATATTAAGACACCTAATAAAATTCAGTATTCAGTTCTATTTCTTAGTTTCAGTTCATGAACAGTAACCACTATTTTGAGTTAAGATCTTGACCATTTATTTTAAAGAAAAAAAGTAATTAGACCATATTATGGATTAATCCCTTGCCAATTTTCATTTTTTAAATCAAAGTAATTTTAGACTTGGGAACTACATAATTTTATGCAAAGGAAGTATGTTTTGCCAACCTTATTAAAATCTTTAAGGACTATATTTCTATAAGCTTCCAAAAATTATCCCACAAAAATGTGTGGGTGCACCCATCTGTAAAAATGAATGGGCAGCTAGGAGCATAATTATCCAGTTTTGCACATGCAAATGTAGATGTTTAAGCACAAATTAGCTGCCCCCCAGATTCCGCTGGTGCGTTTCCATGAGCTAATTAATATTTCCTTGAATTCAATAATACAGGTTAAAATACCCAAGGATTTTTAGAGAAAATAATAACTTTTCTCTAAAATGTCAGAGATTACTAAATTCTTTGAAAATACTACTGATACATAAATAAAATGAGGTATAGCTTAGTACCAATATTTGGGTATTGTTATTGTTTTAACGACTATATGATTTTTTGCTATAATAAACACTATTGGCTCCAGCTCCAGAGCAACTGTTTTCTGATGATGCTTCTCCAGAAGCAAAATGCTCATGTTCCTACAGAAAGAACTACTGCACCAAGATTAAAAAAACTTGACCATCAATCTAATTCTGTATGAGCAACCTTCTGAACAGAAGCTATTTTGTATTAGAAGCAATTTACCCATCTGGAAGAACAAAGATGTTTGCAAATGTTGAAACGACTGACTGGTAGCCAATGCTCAAGGGAAGAAAGTTTAAAACCCAGGTACTTCTACCTGGCTTTGTTTCGTGTCTGGAAACATAAAATACATTGAAGAGCTCTTTGAAACAACAAGGAAGTTCACTGGCACCTTGGTTTTGTGCTCCCCACCTGCTGATGCTGTCACCCACCACCACCCTGCCAGGCTCACTGCCCACACAGCTGCACAGCAGTTTTTGAGGAAAGTGGAGCAGTTGTAAAGTTCTTTGAGCAATAGATGGAAATTAATGGATGCAACACCTCAGTCGTAGTTGTGTGACTATTCTGGAAGAGCAGGATGTTTGGGAAGGGGTGAGCTATGGGGATGGACCTTGGTAGGAATTTTGTGGGGTGAAGGAGGAAGTCAGAAGTAAGAAAGGATGAGACATAGGGCATTTGAGGGAGTATGAGTTTCCTGGATTCGGGGCTGTAGTGTGCCTTTGCACTGCTATAGGGGTTTATGGATAATGAGAAAATAAACATTTAACACAGAGCTTAAAAAGCTAAAGGCTTATGACCCCTTAAATTCACAGATATCCCCAATATAGTACTCAAATGTAACAGCACTACTGAAAGTCCTAATACACTAAGACCAGTTGATGGAAAACTAACTTTATACTGTAATTCAAGATAGTATGAGTTTATTATTTGTAAAATTTTTCCATGTGTGTTTATGACTTTGTACACTTGAAGAGGAAGTTTAGGCATTCCTTGATCCATAGAGATTGCCTTTCTTACTGCTCCCTTTGATTCCATTTGCCTAATAATAATGGGCATTATCTTATATCCATATTTAATTTTACTATGTCACTAGCATTGCAAGAAAAGGATGTTCTTTTCAAACATTGTAATGCATTTAGTATTTCACTAGTCATCAGTTAAATCAATTTTTCCCTTTATTGGATCTGAATTATAAATCAACTAGTCATTGTATGGGATACTGTATATGAATGTACAGTATATCATTATGATGTATCCTATAATAATGTCTCTTAGACATGAAAACTAAAGATGGTGGTTTAAAGTGCTGAGAGAGAAAAAATTGGAAACATCTGTTAGTAGGAAGTAGAGAAGACTTTTCACTAAAGTTTGTCAAGTGTATTTGATAGGAAGAACACACTGAGATGAATCCTGCCACCCCTTACATCCACCCTGATAGACAGGGTGTTTTTCTATCATCTTGTATAGAGAAGGCAACATTATCAGAGACACTAAAAAGCTAGCTCTGTACTTTGGGTAAGGCACAGTACAGCAGCTCAAGAAACCCAAGACCCAGGACAGAGAGAGGATTCACAAGTTTTATGGGAAAAGAGATGTTACAATACGTCCTGTGTTGGTCTTCATTCATGCAGGGGTAATGACAGCTGTTTTACTCTTAAAGTCAGTATGTCTTGTATGGAAGAAGTGGTGTGGGATAGTTTTGGGTTAAAGCTCTTTTATTTTCTACTGTCCACTACTTGCAAGAAGAAGAAGACTTAAAAATTAAAACAAAAGGAAAAAAAAAAGAGGAAGTCAAAGATGCTTGGGAGTCAAAGGTATTTGGAGGCATCTAGTTAGGAGATTTCACCACCCAAGGTAGTGTGAATGAAATGGAAAAAAAAAAGAGGCATCTATGCATGTGTGCTGGTGTCTTACTCACTTTATAACTGCTCAGGCACAATATGAAATAACTTCTGCATCCCTTGGAAGAATACCAGAAGCACAGCATGCAGCCTTTGCAGCTACCCAGCTGCAGCACGAACAACTCATGCATCCTCCTGCAGGTGTAAGAGCTTAAAAGCCACTATCTCACCTTGCCTTTGCAATCTTTTCTTGTTTCTTCCCACACTGAGTGGTCTCTGAGCCCTGTTGTTTCCATGATGATATGCAGAACTATAAAGTCAGATATAGCAGCTGCAGGGCCCAGTGTGAATTACCCCCAAGCCAATAGAGAACAGAATATTGCTTATTGATCTGGCCTAGTCTGTTGTGTAGTTGATGGAGAACAAACTAATACAAATAAAATGAATCAATTGGATGCTGGCTGTGGGCCTCAGTGAGTCACATGAAGTAGGTTTCTGATATCCTTTATCATCACGCACAGCCAGTGAAACAAGAGTGCTACTGTCTTCTGCTGGTGCAGAAAGTTACCTCAGGCTATTCTGAAAAATGCTTTTTTCTTATTTTTAGACCTGAATCAGCCCATGCTAATAAATGTGTTCTTGTGAATACAGATCCTACTTTGTTGTAATGCCCATGGGAAAGCGGTAGTGTAACCTGTTTGGATGCAGCTGCAGACCACCTGTAGAGAAAGCCAAATTAGGAAGAGACCCCACTGTTCTTTACATTAATGCTTTTTGTGTTGTGGCTTGACTCCCCGCTCCCTCCCTGTTCTGTGTAGCTTTCTCAACTGTGGAGATAGAACATTTTAAGACCTTCTGTCCCTTTAAGGCATCTTGTGATTGAAAGAAGATTTGAAAGACTGCAAAAACTCCCCAGTCACCAGAGACTGATAGTGTGCAAGGAGTCTTTAACACTTTTAGGATTACTTTTACTCTTGGTCTTCTGCAGATTTGGGGGTTGTTGGGTGGGGGTGGGGTGTTTTGTTCTGTGCTTAAAGGGCACATTTACATCTCCCTCAATTAATCTGCATGTTAGGGAAACCTAAGTTTTGAATTAAAAAAAAATGGTTTTCAAGAATTAAAGCCCTAACTTGCCACACTGTTCCATTGTGTCTAAATGAAAGACCTGACAAACAAAAGAAAATGGAACTCCAAATGCAGTGACTGTACATCCTGCGTATCCACACAAAAACATGTATATTTAGCTGATCCTGCTTAATGACACTGGAATTCCCTTTGCATACAGATTTGTCTGAGTTTAGGACAGAGGCATAGTTAGATTATGTGTCCTTGGTATAAGAAGTGGTTTTAGCTAATTCTGTCAGTTGCAACCTGTTAACACTCTTGGTATCAGTAATTTGTAAGTACATTAGGCTTTTATTCATTTACCAGGTAGTATTTTGTTGCATGCTGATGCAATATTCTATTTTATGACACATAAAAACTGCTTGTAATGAAAATTTCCTGTCATTACTTCTTTTCACTCCATTTCTTCACAGATGAATCCCACTGTTTTACTAACCGCTGATGTACTAGTTAACACAGACAGAGTTTGTAGATGGAAGTAATGTCATCAAGTGTTGTCTCACTTTAAATTCTTTCCTCTCGTTGGTGGTATCAATGTTCACTTTAAAGACACTGATGATACTGAATTAGATTTGTATTTATGTGTAGGGTCATGTGTACTTAAAGAAGTTTCTGTGCAACTTTTCCCTAATTGAAATTAGATTGAAGTGTTGCTGTGTACACTGCGACTTAATGGTGACAACGTTGAGCCAGCTTCGAAGCTCAGATGCATGGCACGCATCCCAAGAAATCTGCTATGATGCTCCCACATACATCTATGCATATTTTTATGGTACAAGAGACATAAGGTGTGGAAAAGGAGCAGTCTCTTTAAAGGGGATGTGGCAACCCTATCTGCCAGTCATCTTGCCTCTGCTGTTCTATTCCTTTTACAGCCATTCTGCCTTTCTGGTATCTACAACATCTTTACATACGCGTTTAATGTCTGCACAGCTATTGAAATCCATGGGAAATTGAGAGAGCATAAGGGTGATGGACCAATAGCACTGTTCTTTTGCAAAAATGCTTTTTTGTCTGATTTGGGGATGGATTGCTAGCTGATGAATGACCATCTTATACTCCAGATAATGTAATATGTGGCTGACATGGTCTGCAAATTTTTTTTTGAATCAGTCTGAAACTGTGAATGTGAGGGCCCAGTGCTATTATGAGATTTCACCATGAAATACCTGCATCACTGTATTTTGACTCAGTGCAAGAAGAGACTGGTGCCCCCTCTTCTCCATAACACATATGTAGAATATGGAAAAGTAACTTCTCATTGGGAAAAGTGTTTTGACTGGGAGCTTAATTTATAGTGGGTCATAGAATTGCAGTGTGAAATAAGCAATGTCCTTGAACATTTTTCATGCTCTTCTAAATTACTCTTAGAAAGCATTGGTTTCCCTTGTAAAAATCATCAGACTTTTTCAAAAAGAAGTCCTAGTCTAGGCTAGTAATCATCACAGTGCTTTAAATATTAGAAGATAATTAATGACATGAATTAATTAAATATGTTTCAGGTACAATAACAAAGTTGAGGAAAATTGGCAAATATTAGCAAAGCTCCAGAATTTAACTAGTTTGTGTTGCATGCTGTTTTAATGACTGTGATTTAAAAAATATGCATAATTCCAAAGAGATCACATGTTTCACATAATAAAAATTACTGTGACATAAAATATATATTTTCTTTAAAAGTACTTGTAATATCAAAAAGACTGTGAAGTATTAGCCATTTAATACAAATTTATCTTTTCTTGCAGATGATTACATTTTCATTTTAATTGCTCGCATTTCCCATTCTGATCTAATGTTTTATAATAGTGAAGACGTGCCACAAAGGAAAAAAAGAATTGTTAGTTAACAGCCTTCAGAAGTCCTAATTTGGCCAATGTGTTCTGCTGCAAAATCTTGGAATGCTGTCTTGCAGTTTCAAAAGTGATCTTATTTGGCTTCCCAGAAACTATTATGCCTGGAGGATGCCATGAGAACAAGGGCTGCCTTGTTAACAAGTAGAATACCCTCAAAACCAAGATAGGATCCTGATATAAATAATAATTTGGATGCACAGAGCTATGTTCACAACCACAGTAATGTAATTCATTTACATCTAGTTATTACTTATCTCCACCCGAACTACTAAGTTCAGGAATGCAGCTGCCTTGTGCCTTGTGACTCATGGGGGTTAGGGAAGAATGACATCACCAAATTTAAGCCCATTACCATGCTGACATAGTGGCACCTTGTTTTCCCTTCTGCAGATAGAGAGAGGATTGTGTACTACCCCCATTCTTCCAAAGAATACCTTTTTTACCCTTTCAAGCAGCTGCTATACGAAGGGTTGCAAATGTCACTTCAACTAATGATGAATGATGCTTGACCCTTGGACTTGTTACTATGAATTTTATGCAATGCTAAATTAATATGAAAGATCTCTGCTAGAAGACTTGAGCTATAATGCATGCAGCATAAATGATATGTTAAACAATCCAAATTTTTTTCTCAAAACCATGGTAAAATGCAGAGCTGCTTTAACATTTTGATGTGTATTTCCACTTAAGACTAGTATCTTTTAGTTCTAAAAATATTTTTGGTAAGCAAATCAGTTTGCGAAAAACATTGTCAAAAGGGCAACTGGCCCACATGTCTTTGTTGTTCGTGTTTGAATATAATTAATTATGTAAAGCAATAGTTAGTGGGAGCTTAACAATTAGAAGAATCTGTCAAATAGTCACACGGAAATTACTAACTAATTAAACTACTGGTCTTTTATTGTTTCAGGAAGCAGTACGGAGTGTTACTATTTTATCTCATAAGTTCATTATTATTGCATATCACATTTTTCAAGCAATATATGCTTCCAAGTAGACTAATACGTAAAAAACCCTCCTGGTAATGTCACAGTGCACAAAAGTGTTTGAAATAAAAACACCTGTTTTAATTGGTGTTCAGATGTGTGCAGTTAAAATATGATAATCCTCTTGCAGTTACATGACATTCTTAAAGCTTTGAACTTCCATCTGTATCTTATATTATGATGTTTCAGGATTGTCATGAGTTAATTATGTTAACTTCGGAAACATTGCTTGCATTTAGAATAAAAAACTTTAGCTTGAATAGCCAGGAAAGCAGATGCTATCTTTCTTGTCAACTGCTCTGCTGTGCATTGCCTTGAAACTTTTTATAAAACTCTGTATCCAAAAAGAAGTATAAATCTCCATTTACTTGAAACATTAATCAATATTTTAATACATTCAGGTCCCTCCCACAAGAAATATATCTCATATTTTATGTTGAAATCCTCCTGTTATTGCAAGTCCATTCACAGGACTAATTTGAAGAATAGGAAAAATCCACATGCTGTAAAGTTTAAAATTTGTTTCAAAGCATATGTTTTCTCTCTTGAAATATATGTCTGTAAGTTTAGGTGCAATAAGAGGAATTGGAAATATTACAACTAGAACGCACATCTAGATAAACCTTACAAAAAGGAAAGGTAGGTACAAATATTTAGTTAATGAGGCAAATCTGCATTAGGTCATATCAGAGCAAGGGAAAATGCAAAACATGGGTGTGCATGTGAAGTGAAGGAAAAGGTGTAATGTTGGAGACAATTTGATGGATGCGTGAGAGGCTGTGTCTTCTCCTTCCATTTAAGACAGCAAGGCGTGTGTGGGAAATGGAAAACATCATGCCACTGAGTCACCCGTATTTCATTACACACCTTCTTTGTCAAGGAGGAGCCATAAACTTTACCAAGCGTGTTTACATGTGCCCTGTAGTATTTATGCATGTTCTGTTGCTCGGTAAGAGAAGGTATATCTGCACATGTGGAATTGCACATGGCAGGGTAGATGGAGTTGGGCTTTTTTCAAGCCCACACTGACCTTGAAATGTTAGTCTTTTGGTTAAAAAGACCTAGGCAAGGTCTCAAATGTTTCTGTGTACTCAGCTCTTAATTCCACCAGTCAGGCAATTACACGTATTTCATGAACACAGGTTTAATCATAGAGTTAGGGCTTCCATATTTTCAAAAGCCTCATATTTCTGAAACAAAAGCTATTTTCATTGTCACAAAAATTTCAAGGCAGGCACTATGCAACAGAAGCTAAAATATGCAGGCTAACCCATGCCTGGATCAGGGCATACACCAGCATCTGATTCTCAGCCGGTATGTCTTCATAGCAGACGCAGATCTGAAGTTAAGGAATTTGTGTGAAAAAAAGAGTGCTTACCAAAAATCTTACCTGTTCATGTGATTCTCAAAATGCATAAAAATATTTGAAAATTCATGTTATTATTAGCACTAATATTTGCAAAAGACATTTCTTTAACCTTTGGAAGTCCTTTAGTGCACTTGAAGATATATTTGGTTTAGCGACTTATATAATCCCCTCCTGTTTAAAGTTTTGTTTTAAACACACAATTATCATCTCATATGCCCTGATTCAGTAAGCACTTAGAAGCATTCCTATCTTTAACAGCATAGCTAGTCCCGCTAATATCTAGGGAATGGAATTAGAGCTTCAGATATTAGCAAAAAGTAATGCAAATCAGAATTAAGCAACATGGTTTTGAAGTAAGTTGACTGAGGACTTTATTTCTTAGAGTTAATGCGAAAGTTTGAAAAAAAAAATCAAAGAAGCATTACTGATATTAATAATTATTTTAAAAGTGTATAAAGTTTAATTTTTTAGTCTGGTAACTAGAATGAATTAGGCATTGAAATAACTGAAATAACCTTCCAGTAAGGCTAGTGAAGAAAAATCCTAACAGTTTTTAGACAGAACCATCAGCAAAAACATATATATATTAGAATAAGAATAGTATTATTGTTGGGTTTAGCATCCTAGTCACATTAATTAAAATGGATTATTTAATCTGCATTGTAGAATATGAGTTACCAAGCTGATGATTTATTTGGATGTATCAAATCTATAATTGCACATTTGCCTTTCATAGTGTAACTTTCAATACAGACGAGCCTACATTTAATGTGGGACATGTCTGTTGAAACTTACTGCCTTGTGCCTGTGCAGGAATCTACATGACATGAGGTGATATTTGTTGTTCTGTATAGTGTCACAGATCATATAGCTGATAGCAAATTATCATGTTAGGTAACAATTTTAGCCAAAATTTTGTGAACTGAACCAAGGGAGATGGAACATGAGTTATCCTTATGACCCAAACACAGGCCTAGGTTCTCTGGCCTGTGTTTTCCAAAGCAACTCACTTTATTACTAATAGAAAAATTAAGTAATGACTAAATCAAGGTGCAAATATTAAAATGCTAGTTTGAAATTATTTAACTGTCCTTTCTTTTTGAAAACTTGAATAAAGTGTCTAAATGACCTCCTCCTAACCAGAAGAGAATATAGAGAAGAAATTAAGCTTTATTGGTAAATTAAAACCCAAATCCCATGGTTGATGAGAGATATGGTCCGTTTGAAATAGTTATAGTTTCAGACTTTCTCTTCTACAATCAGCGGGTGGAGACCAACATAATCCAATTAATTGTAATTCCCTTTTGTGGCACTGCTACAGTGGTGAATGATATAGTAAGTCCATTGAAGTCTTATCTTTGGTCAGATAATCCAAATGGATTCATATTATGAAACAGTCCTTTATAAAAGTTCTGATGAACAGAAGTATTTTGACTTTAGTGAACCAAAAGATAAATTCCATATAAAATAAAATATTTTGTCCTTGACAGAGCTTGTATATACCTGATTTCATGTAAGAATACTTCTTTCAGCTGGTGTATTTCAAAGAGCCCTTTCATTAAATAATAATAATTAAAAAATAATACAGAATTTGTTCTCTGGATATTCTACAAACTGGTGTGTGAGAACAGAGATTTACATGTATGGGTAATCTTTATTCTTGTAAACAGTCTCATCAAAATAAATAGGGTTAAAAATATACTGAATATATGAATTATATGTAGAAAATTGTTTAAGTTTCTATTTTTCTAATAAAACTATAAACTAATATTGATAAACATTACAACTGTAAACAATTCCTATATGCATGTTCCTTTTCTGTATTGCAAGTGGAGTAGGGGAATTGCTTAATTTTAGCTTAAGCTTTGATCTATTTACATTTGGAAGTAATTTACATAGAGGAAGTCATAATGACCTTTTTTGTTTTGTTAATTATTTCCTTTGATTATTGAAACTCACTCACTGAGGCACAAGCTTATTGTTATTGGGGTCACTCCCAATAACAAATTTGGCTATGTGCAGTAAGTAAATATTGGGTGGTATTCTTGGTTTTTGAATTGTTTTGGTGAGACCCGTTCAGTTTATCAATCACTGGAGACAGGACTGTTTTAATGCATCAGCAGTCTGATCCAGTGCTACACATTTTGTATTTCTCCATTCTTTCAAAGCTGTCCACAGCAAGCCCACGTTATGGCAGGAGTATTTTCACTTATACCATGTTGAAATCTCATATTTTCTAAAGGATACTGTGATACCATTCGTGGGAGACAGCATGCTAGACCATATATTGAGGTCAGATCTATTCAGAGAGTCTCAAAATTTATTTTTTTTCTTTCATTTTTATTTTCCTTAAAGTGTCTGGTTGAAATTTAATACAAAGAGTTTTTCACCCTTTGGAGTACATTACATATGAAATAATTTATGACCCATGAATCACAAGAAGGCGGTGAATTAGGTTTCAGATAAGTCTGCCAAATATTACAAAACATTGTGTACAGATTTTTGGACTATGAAAAGGCTTTTGACAAGAATGGAAATAGAAGCAGTGCTAGAAACAGCTAGAAGGGGAAGAACAGAAAAGCTACATGACAGAATCCTAAAGCATTCTGAGTTAGTAGTACAATTAAGACAGTATGAATCTGAACATATTTTTGAACTATGAAAATGGGACAGAGACTCATTGCTTGAATCCTCTCTATTGTATCTTGAGAACTTTCAATTTGTTTAAAATATAAATTTGTGGACACAGATACACAAAATTCTGATAAAAGACCTGGATTTTATCAGAAAAATGGGCAAAAGTTAAAAAAAGAAAAATCCTCTAAAATTAGATTGCAGAGAAGCTTACTGGAGAGCAATTACACAATAAAAAATTATAATAACAGATTTGAGGTTGGAAGGGAAATATTTACCTTGACTTATGTATGTATACACAACATATGGCTACGTGAGGAAGATCAAGCTAAAAGTAGAATTCAGAATGGACATTTGCCTTTGAATATTAAGATGTATTATGAAAATCAATTTCCTGATCTAGGCAAGTATTTGATGTTTGTGTTCTGCAGTCTTGGGTATATGAAACAAAAATACTAACATCCACCTAGAAAATGGAATAAAATCCATTAGCTTGCACACAGAAATGAGAAGGTCATTAGTCTATTTCAGAGTAAAGAGGGAAGAATAAAAAGAAAAAGAAAAAAACAACAAAACAAAACAAGATGTTTTTTAACTATTAGGAAGAAACTGAAGTTATTTTTCAACAATTAAGTAGAGAGAATTTGATAGAGGACTGAATCTTATCAGTGTATGACAAATTTAATTTTCACTCAGCATAGCAATTTGATTTCTATTAGTTGCAGATCTCCCAAGCCCTCAACTGAGGCTGAGAAACTTCCAAAACCACAGGCAGGTACAAGCTGGGTAGGAATTCCTGCATCCTCTTCCCTTACCCCTTTCTTTAAACCCTTTGGGGTATCTGAGTATTTCTTTGAGCCCAAAGGAATGACTTGGTGCTGCAGGTTTCAGATGCTCAGGCTACATATACCTGCTCCTACTCTTAGCAAGTCATCTCTGAGTGAGTCTTACAGAAGTATGTTGATCTGTAGACAGCTAGTTTATTTATTCTTAGGGAGCTTTCGTCTGCACTTTGAAGGGAAATATTCTATATTTAAAATCACTCTTTTTTCCATACAGAACAGTTGATTCAGCTAACTTTAATGAATTTTAAAAGCACTTGTAATTCTAATTACAGTAATTATTGCTTCAAATCCAAAAGATAGAATGTGTCAAGTCAAAACTAATATTGCTGTCATTTAACCCTGTCGCAGGTATTGGCAGTGGACAATTATGAGTATCTTAGTGATGATACCCATTTCAGGCTACCAAAAGTATTCTTCTTTCAGTACCATTATATACGTTTATGCTTCCAATTTCAAACAACAACTAATAGCATAGAAATTTCCCAATGCAATGCCATCACTAGCTGACCACATTTCTAAACCTTTGAACTACTCTGTATGCTTTCATGATGTACCAGTTCTGAAGTAATTTGTGCCTAGGCTACATGGAAACGGGCATTTGAGTAATGAAGAAATGCTCAGGCATTATAACATCATGTTTTAAAATATCTGTTAAAATGGCATGATGTGTTCCTCTAGTAAAGGGGTAATGCATGCAACCTTTCTTTTGCTGTTACATCCTTTATAATTCATCAATGGTAACATTGAATGGATTAAGCAGAAGCTACTTAGAAATACATTGTAGATGAAATTTAATGACTTGCTAATCTGACTTCTTTTTTTTGTTTAAACACTCTTGGAAGTGAAGGACTGTGCAGGCAGGACAGTGGACCTTCAAACTTAGCAAGGGAGAGAGGAAGAATAATTGTTTAGCTAGGAGAGAACTCACAAAAATCTGACTGAATGAGTAAACTATAGATTTACACGGGTTGAGGCTTCTGCTGTACAGTTCAAGGTATTGCATGCTTTTTGGAGTGTGTATATAAAACGCAACGTCAGGACAGGATTTGCTGGCAGTGGAGAAAGCTAAACATCATGTGCCGCATTGCCAAGGGGTAAGCTCCGTGTCATATGATGAGCAAAAGCCTTCACCACCTCACAGCATCCCATTGCTGTCATGTCTCCAGACATGTCTGTGCTCTGTTACTGCTCTCAATTGAGTATGACCACTTTGAAAGGATCTGTTTGCCCCAGGAGGGCTGCGATATCTCTGCTCTAGTGATGAGAGAAGGTGTGGCTTTTGAAATGGAGGTACTTCTATCGAACACACATACCTTTTAGTGTACAAATTACATTTGGCTTTAAGCTGAAACAGAGGACATTTGGATTGCATAGTAGAAAGAAATTCTCTGTGAGGGTGGTGAGGCACTGGCACAGGTTGCCCAGAGAAGCAGCCACATCCCTGAAAGTTTTCAAGGCATCAAAGACACATCTCACCGAGGTCTTTAGACAGCTTTTTGAGGGCACAATCTCCATAGCAGACCCAGTTTTAGTTGTGTTTGCAAGAATTGTTTTCCATGTTATTTAGGGTCACTCAGAGGATGCAGAAATATATAATAGCCAAAGTGAAGTAGGATTTCTGAACGTGGTGCTCTGGGATTTAATGGTAGCATGGGCAAAAGACAGTTTATAACTGGGAAAGTACTTGTATAAATTATCTTAGAAGAAAATTGAACAAGGAGTGCTCTCAAATGACTCTATTTTGTTCCTAGAGATTAGTCTACACAACAGGCAGGGCATGTGCTTAGAGGAACAGCATCCATTTTCCTTCAAAACTGAGTTCTCTGTACTGCCTAAGTCAATTTTCATATTTTCTTTGCTTTTTTTTTTTTTTTTTGTCTTTCTCTGATCTTTCCATTCCTTTTTGAACAAGGATAAACTTTATGATGGTATGCTTAAACCAAAGCTGAACTCCTCTTTCATTCTATTGCAGACATTGTGAGTACCACTAAAAATGCATATTGCTGAAAAGACTGATTTGCTAAGAATAATAGCACACACATTCCCTTCACAAATGTATTGTATATTGATTTTTTTAATTAATAACTTTGACAAGTGTCAGCACTATTTTATTTTTCTTTTTTTCTTAATGTGGTCTTTACATTATCAGCTCGAGTATTAGCATAAATTTCATGGGATTTTCTGGGCATATTTTGTGTCTGTATCTAAGATATATGATATCAACTGGCAGTGATGGTTGAGCTAATCAAACACTACTGACAAGTTAAAGCAAATTTTTAGGACTGTGAGATTTTCAGCATCTTCCCAGATACAGTATCTCGTGACTGAAAGCAGTCCTTGACTGTCAAGTTTAAATACCAGATTTGGGACTTAATCTTTATGTAAGCAAAACACCCCAATAAAAAAATATGTCTGTGTAAAGCCAAAAAGTCAGGTCCTCCCCTTAAACCTAGCCTGAAATGCATGTGTGTGTTTGTTTATGGCCCTATCGCCATGGTATGTGAGCAATTCCAACCAGTGGGAACCAAACATGACTCTTAACTGAATGTACTTCTATTTTCTTTTTAATTTTTTTTTTCTTGGCATTTGTTCCTTCTAGCAAACATTTTTAAAATCTCTCTTATTGCTAGAGGGAAAATTGACACCCTTTGCTTTCACGATGATACATTCCTAACACGTTTCCTTGAAGAGCTGGAAATGGTGCAAAAATCTGGTAAGATAAGTCTCTATAAAGCCTTGGAAGTCAAGCATTCCACTTTAGACATTTAAGACAAATGCATGGAAAAAACAAGTTGGGTTTTTTTAAGGTTTCTACTTAAAGTTCTGTGCCAAAGCTACAGTACTTATACATTTTCTAAATGTGTTTTAAGCAATAAGTTGTACAACATTTTTAGAACATGTGTTAAGCTATTTCTCTAAGAATGAAGCTCTTAACAAAACATAAGCACTCTGCATGAGATCTTAGCAGCGAAGTGCTTAAAAGATAAAGTAAGAATTGGTACCATGGGAAGAACACCAGCTGTAGAGCACACAGGTCCATTATGAGAAGTATGGTAGTGGGTAGGGAGAAAATGATTTAATCAGGAGTAAAACCAATTTTATTATAAGGGCACACAGGGGGTGTGGCACCATAGTGAGAGGGACATTTCAAAATATCTGACAGATTTCAACAATGTGAAAACCCACCCTGTTCTTTAAAGTGACAGTAAACCCCATCAGGTCTCTCTTTTTGATGCTATTGTTAACAGTTGACTGTTTAAAGCTGTCCTGCTAAGATGCTGTCGATCTAGTTCAATAGCGTGTGGCAAAATAAAAGGCTAATTGTTGAAATACGATCAATCAAATATGATCTTAGAGTCTAAAGAAGATCCCCTCTGGTAACTCATTTGAGATCAAATCATTATTTTTATGATTGAGGTAATTCAATAAAAAAAAAAAAGAAGAAGCTTGAAACCAAAGAAGCAAGAAAGACAGCTAACTGATATGCACAAGTCTGCCTTTGTTGCAGCTTTGTCTCACATTACTCCAAGTTAAGAAATTGGGTGCAATCCTTTATTAGTATACATTTCCTGAATCCAGAAATTTAAAAGCATTTCATAATATTTATTACATAAAAATTTAAAGATGACTTCATTGTGAATAAGATTTTCTGTCCAAAATTAAACTCCATAGTGAGAAAACTATTGCATTAAAGTACCAACTATCAGGAGTTGTGGGTGTCCATGTGTCTCAAATACTTTTACCATTTTGTTTAACAACATTTCCGTAAAGGTGCTGTTCTTGAAGCAAACTGAATTGGTAAACGTGAAATTTCAGTGACATTTAGTGAAACATTACAGGATCATGTTGCTTCAAATTATTTTTTTTCAGTAGTTTTTATAATTGCTCCCCAAGTTGCATTCACACTGAAATTTTCTTAAAAAGAGATTCATAGCACATGCGAAAAAAGCAAACTCCAGTTCTGGAGCAACAGAACTTGGAGAAAGTGTGTGCCATGTTGGCTTGGACTAATAAGGATTTGTACTTTCCTAGAGTTTTATATGGATTATGATCTCACTGTTTATTATATTCTAACAGTATCACACCACCAGAATTAAAAAGAAAAAAACAAAACGAAAAGAAATACAATAATCATCCAATCTTGTTTTATTTTTATTAGAAACTCTATTTTAGGATTTAGTTTCTTTTATATTTAAATTCTTTAGCTCAGTCAAGCTTCAAAAGAAAATGCTTTTTTGTTTGCAAAACAGTTTTGTAAGCACTTGTGGTTTGTCTTTAGTGCGTTATCATTTTTGACAGCTTTGCATAGCCTAGGTAGGCCAACAGGGGTCTGTCTAATATTGTTGCTGGGCAAATCTTCCTCCCAGAGATGAAAACCAAACAAAATATATTTAAAGCAGTAAGAAGGAATTAATATCCTTTCTCTCACAGTACTCTATTCCTTACTGACATTACATTCAGGCAAAAAAGGAGAAAAGCGTTACCCATTATTCCCTTGTACATAGCAAGGCTAACACATGTAAAGCAATAACTCATTTTCTATTGCCATGTTTAGCATATGTCTCCTGTTGGCTCAGCAAGGCCTTTAGGCCGGTCCCTTGAGCCGTCCATCGTTGGCAACTCTTAGCCCCTCGGCCTCAAAACCAATAGCTTTGAATCATGTTGAGCTGTGATGCTAATTTTCATACTGATGCATTATGGGAATAAATGTATCTGACATACTGTGTCAATGGTACTGTCTCTTTGTGTCTCTTGTTTTTTGTTAGCTGCATTCCTACAGATGGTATTCCATTGAAAATGTTCTCTTCCTACAAAAAAAAAAAAAAAGGGAAAAAAAAAACATGCACAGCACCAAACCTCTAGGTGCAGAAGGCTGTTAACGGTTGCTGATGATAGTAGGCAAACATTAACATAATAATTAGTGTCTTGTAATTGTTTCATTAAAACCAGTTGTTCCATTTCTCCTCGTGTTTTCCCAGAAGAGAAGCTGAATTTGGACGACAGCCAGTGGGAGGACATCCACGTTGTCACCGGAGCACTCAAGATGTTTTTCAGAGAGCTGCCTGAGCCGCTGTTCCCATATTGCTTCTTTGAACAGTTTGTGGAGGCGATAAGTAAGTACATCAGATACAGTAGATGCTAGTGAAATAGCCTATTATATAAAAATAATAATAAACTTAAAAATAGAACAGAGGCATCTCAGTTCTGACTCACCTTCCGTTATTCACAATCCTGTCTTTTTATTGGTTTTAACTGCCTTTTATCTCAGGCAGCTTTTAGTTATTTAAGCAGTAAAAAAATACCAAATTAGTGATCTATAAATTTTGTATATGCGATTTAATGGTAGCATCTAAAATGGTTTAGGAAAGGAATTAAAATGTGTATGCATTCAAAATGTGCTAGGCTGATAATCCATATATCCCCAAACATGAGAGAGACTAATTGTGAATCATGTTAGAAGTTGCTGTCTTTATACTAATCAGAATGAAATGTATGTGTTTTGTTCCACAAGTTTGCAGACTCTTGCCTTACAGTGATCACAAAAAGAATGCAAAAACATTCATGTTCTTATTTTCATATCTATCTTTGCTTTTTTTTTTTTTAAGTTGGCAAGCATCAGAAGCATTTTCAAAGTCCAAGGCATTTATTCTGTTACATGTCTCTGAGTTTTGTGTGCTGTAAACTGTCTCTGTATTTAATATACGTAGGTGTATTCTGTAAAATTATCAGCTTGGAAAAGCTTTACTAAAAAAGAGTGATTTGGGGGTTTACTTCTTTTGGAAAAAGGAGGCGGGGGGGGGGGGGGGGGGGAAGAAGAAGGATAGCTTAAAGTGAAAAAGCCTAGTAGGAGATTAATTAAAGATCCAAAATAGAAAAATCTCTAGGAAGAAAACAAACCAAATAAAGTACTTAGAGATCTGTTTTCTGAATGACGGGCATGCATATTTGCCATTACTGTTACTGAGAGATGTGTGTGCACATGCGCAGCTGTCAGAGAATACGAAACTCTTAATGTACAGCTCACTTTGATTCTATATTCATAAGAGCCTTTAGTTCAACTAAAGCTTTTCCAGACCGAGCATCACATATAACGAGGTTAAACACATCTCACAAGATCTTTCCCTTCTGGGTTATTTAAAGATGCAGTGTTATTAAATGCACAAGGTAAAGAAATGCATTACATGAAAGTTTACTCTTGGTAGCTCACTTTCTTCTTCTTTCAAAGGAAACTAGGTGGAGAACATCAACTCTCTAGTTCTGATTGTGGAACCCCAGCAGTGCTAAAAGGTGAAAAACTGCAAAGGATTTCTTAAATGTTCACCTTCAGTTCCTGTGATGCACTGCAATAAGATGCTTATTGAAGCACCAGAACTTGAACATGCCCTTTGGGTGGTTCTCCATCCACCTGCTATGTCCTGTTGGAAAGAGCAGGACACAGTGCCTTAAGTGGATGCAGACAGTTCATGGGGCACAGCATAGCATGCCATTCATGTCTCTTCTTATGCACCTTATTCTGCAGTTGAATGTTTAGTACCTACCTTCTGCCATTGTCACTTTCTCTTCCGGATAATCTACCATCATACTGGTCTTCTGGGGCTAAATATAGTCCTCCTTCCCTTATTTTCATTGCCCTTTCCATAAATTTCCATTGCTCTTTGGTGAATGCTTTGGCTGAGCAAACATGATTGTATTCTGAAGAATGTTATCAGGGCACCATGATCCCATACTTGGTGTTGTCTTCTGCTCTCACCTTCTCTACTAATGTCCAAGTCAGCGTGATTTGAAAAACCTTTGGTGGCCCAGTGGAGAGGTTTTTGATAGTACAAATAACAGGTAAACAGTAACAACAGACTTGAAAATTAAGAGTTTGAAAGATTGTCAGGAAGAGACTGTCTACTAAAATGTTAATATTCATGAATGAGAAATTAATGTCCCTTTTTTCCTATTTGAATTATTATTAATTCTTATGATTTTGAGAGCCATTATGCACATTGATAAGCTAATGAACAGTCATTTATAGAGGGATTTTAAGACAGTTTATTCCTAGGAAGGAATGCTAGCACTCTTAAAACATGGTTCACACTATTTCAAAACCCTAATTCTTGTTGCTTGCTTTACTGCACATCAGGGTGATTTCTACCTAATCCAACTGTCTAAATTAATCTACGATTTCCAATCAATCTTCTCTTTATTTGGCCTTTACTGCCACAGTATCTACAAATCTGTATTCTTGCCAACTCTACTTTAAAAAAAAGTCTATAAAGAACAATTGGGTGTTTTCAGGTTTTGTGGAGCTCTCTTAATAGTCCTGAGGCAAAATAAAAACTCTCTTTTCTTCAATATCATTTCCATTGCAGCTGATTTGTTGGCCACTTTGTGCTAGCTCCTCTGCCTGGTCAGCAGTGAGCTGCTAGAAAATTTCTTCAGGATGATGAGAAAAATAGGCTGCTGTACGTCTGTCCTCAAAAAAGGGAATTATTAGCATGCAGGGCATGGGAGGGCAGTACAGTTAGGAATGTTTAATAATGCCATAAATAAACCAACCTGATGATGGCTAGGAAAAAAGTAATTAGGACACAATCCCACACTGCCATGATGATTATATCCTTTGTCCAGCACTGAACATCCCTTAATCAGAGTAATACATTTGGTAAATAAGATAAAGTGGTCTAAAAACTTTTCTGTAGTAGGTAGTAACAAGTTACCAATAATATTTCTTTGGGATTTAGTCATTTAGCTGCAAGTTTCAGGAGGAATGGGTACCCAGGAGGTGCCATGGACTCCTTATGTTGATGTCATTTTAAAAGTTATGAGAAAAATTCTATAGCAACATTAGTATTACTTTTCCTAGACAATGCCATTTTAATTCACACCTTTATTATGTTCATGGAAACAAAATTTTACAGTACTGTGTATTAGGCAAAGTGCTTGCTCTCCACCTTCAATAACTTTGCATATGGACATAATATTAGAACAATTTAGATATGACTAGAATATTAGAAGATAATTCAGGGCATTCTAGAATCTCAGAATTCTGTTTGCCAATCTGAAGCTGGATAATTACTGCTCATATAGCTTATATCAGAGAATTTATAATGGAATAAATGGATAGGCCACAAGACCTCTGACCTAATACTTATTTTGTTTCTTTAGGATTTGGGAAGCAGTATTTTTCAAGGGCTTTGTGTATTATATTACTGGCAAGCCATTTTGTGGTATTTTGGATGAAATATGCACTTCTAAATTGGGCCCAAATGCTGCTATGAAGTCAGGTTCAGCCACACTTAAATTACTTAGCACCGCAAATAGTTCTATTGATTTTCTGAAAGATCAACAGACGTGGTTCAACAGATTGTCTGCAAGTAAGATTGTGCTTCATGTGAGTAAGGTGGTAGAAGTGCCAATAACTGAAGCACTTAATCAATTTATTTAACTGCCATTCAACCCCCATGGCCATACAAACTTATGCCAAAACTTCAGCCACTGAAACAAAAAAATCTACACCCAAAATCTGTTAAGAAATATTAGAAGTTAAATCTGTTAGTTGATTATAAATTTTTGTTTTAATTGAATTAGATTTCTTGAAAGGCCTCAGACAGAAGGCATAGAAAAAAAAAGAAATTGTTCTACTGTCATGGTTTAAGCCCAGCTGGTAACTCAGAACCATGCAGCTGCTCTCACCCACCCTCCTCTATTCCCCCCTCTGGGTGGGATGAAGAGGAGAATTGAAAGAATATAAACCCCACGAGTTGAGAAAAGAACAGTTTAATACGTGAATATAAAGCTACTACTACTAGTAACAATAATGATATGGGAAATAACAAGGGGAGAGAATATAAAACTAAAAAGGAATATAAAACTAAAGAATATGATGCACAATACAATTGTTCACCACCCAATGACCAATGCCCAGCCTGACCCAGGCCGTGACCAGTTCCTTCCAGGCAACTCCCCGCAGTTTATATCCTGGGCATGAAGTACTGTGATATAGAATACCCCTTTGGCCAGTTTGGGTCAGGTGTCCTGTCTCTGCTTCCTCCTGGCTTTCCCTGCCCCTCCTCAGTGGCAGAGAGTAAGAGACAGAAAAGTCAATCAGAGTAAGCACTACTTAGCTACAAATAAACCAATGGTTTAATGGTTATCAGCAGTGTTCTCAGACTAAAGCCAAAACACAGCACTGTATCAGCTACTAGGAAGGAAAATAACTGTTACAGCTAAAACCAGGACATCTACTACAGTCTTCAGTGCAATTATGGCTGATATCCACAAAATAGGGAATATTCAAATACAGACTGGTCCTTCCAGATTTTTTCAGCTGCAGAAAGCTGTATAGACTATGAATTTCTACAGACAATGCATCTGTCTAACTACAGCTACAAAAAATCCCCACTGATATTCCACAAAGGAAAATTCCACCCTGTTCCCAAAACTGTAACATCTGTCTCTGGTTTGGAAGGCTTGAGTTCAGGTCTTTGATTTTCTCTGCCGCAGGTTGGAAAGATTACTACATTGGAAAGATTTTTTCAATGAGGTCTAGTGATTATGCCTTTGTTTCAGTTATCTCTAATATGAATGTAATATGTGTCATATAAATACTGTAGATAAATGATTTATTTTTTTAAATGCACACATATACACATATATACTCTAAATAGAAAATTTTTCCAGAATTATAATTGTTTTGCAGACAGTTTTCTGAATGAAGGTATCTGTTACTGCCATGGGTTTCCCACTTAAAGCAGATGAATACAGAAGTGAGATTGATAAAAACATAAAGTTGGAAAATCTGTCTTGTGGGCATTCAGGTGGAATCCACAGCCTTATATGAGATACTACAGGCCTCAGCATAAGAAACAGAAAACATGGAATCCACATCAGCCACCAAGTCCCTAGAGAAGGAGCAGTGTATGTCGAGTACCAGATCTAGTTAGCGTGTATGGCTTAGGTCCTGGCAGTCCCCCCAATGGTCAAGCCTGACCAGACACTTAGGCAAAGTAATCCCCCATTTCTAGAGCACAAGCTTTTCAGCTCTGCCAGAAAAATAAACATTCCTCTGCATAGGGAGAAGTAAAGCCATAGGCATCTAAAGTTCTTTGAGGGCCACAAGAGCATCATCTAATTAACATACACCCTCAGAGACAGATGACAGCTGAATAAGCTTTTTCAGAATTACAGTGGTACATAGACACTAGCTAAGGTCCACGTTAGATTCCCATATCATTTGGGTTTTTTTTATCAAGATCTGGACTTTTTTTTTTTATTGCTCTGATAGACCGTTAACACTTTTTTCAAATGATTTCACACATATTCTTTCAATATATCATTTAGGATCTCCTGGTGCATGCTAAGCAGAATTTATAATCTCTTTTCTATCAATCCTAAAATGTTACTTGCTGCCCTACTACATGGGAACTGAAAATGTTTTTTTAGCATCTTACATATGATAGAGCTTTATAACTTTTTAGGTTATTGAAAGATATTAGACTAAAAAAATTATTACAGTTTTGCTGGTATAAGGTACTGGTCTTTACGGGTCTTGTCTGACAAAATCTATGATGATAACACAGCAGATCAATAAACTCTTCTTTCATAAGAATGACAGACTTTGTTTATACCCACAAATTTAGTGCCATCAGTAGTTGTCAGTCCTTTCCATGTTGGTCAGTTGTCTTTATCTCCCGGATGTATGGCATCAGTAATATAGGTTTTCTCGGAGCCTAGCCTCTAGTCCTGCTTCAGAGAGGTCCCCCAAGAACTTGCTGCCTGTGTGGCTTGAGACAACATGTTGCAGAAATTCACATCTATCTGGGCAGTGATCAGGCTTTGGTCTTCAGCAGGCCATAGAAAATTTTGCACTGAACAATGCAACTTTTGAAGGGTTTGAACAGAAGCTGTCTGCACGAAAATCAGGGGAAAAGAAAACCACCCCAAAAAACTGTGTCAGGAGGAAATAAATCTAGTCATCAATACATAATCACGCTTGAAGAACAGAGCCACACTGGTTGAAAACATAGCTTAGCGAGGACCTGCTCTGAACTACTATGCAGTGTTATGAAAATAGTAGCTGGGAAACAGAAAGGAAGTAAATACATTCATTTATTCTGACAGTCATAACATCCTTGTATCATCTTGGTGGAAAGTTACAAAAGATGTCTAAAGAGATTTTCAAAAGACTTCTAAAGAAACCTCACTCAAGGCTTACAAAGAACAAGGCTCAAGGCCAACTTGTCTTGGAAAGACAAGTCAGCATATTGCACTGTAAGAAATCCATGACAGTCTCTTAACATCATCATGTAATAGGTTCCTGAGAAACCAAATCTTATCAGTCTCTGGCATTATGCAAATTTCTGTCATAATCTCAATCTGTAGGCTTCGAGTCCTAATCAAACTGCCTTCAGATTCACAGTTGGCGAGCCTCCTATTGAAATTGCTTTCCTATCCTCCATTTACTTGTCCAAGGAAGTTCTGGGGGTTGGCATGGCATCAGAAAGTCTTGATTTCATGTGAACATTTTGATTTGTAAACAAGTCCAAGGTCACTACAATATATCTCACATAATAAATTGTAATTAGTACCTTTTTGACCAAATCTAAATATCAGAAAGCAGTAGAAATCCATTAAGTAATGTGAACAGAACAAAAAATGTGTGGAAACAAGTAGTATTCAAAAGCAGAGGTACAACTCTCTAACATATTTCAAAAAAAAAAAAAAAGAGTGATTTTGTGGGTAGCATAATCTCAGATATATTTATCCATATAAATATATTAATATGTTACGGTGTATCTGTAGATGCATGTATTCTTCCAGGAAAAACAACACTAAAAATAACAATAGAAATTCAAGAAGTAGTACTAGGTATTTTCAGTGGAAACGGAGTACTGTTAAATCCAGCTTTTTGAAACCTTATCTGAAAAGTTGTGTGAAATTCTGATTCTAGAATTATTAACTGATATTGTAATGGGAAGAAAAAACCTCACATTTTTAGAAGAGATGTTTAGATGATATATGGCTTCCAGAGGCTAGAAGCGAAGGCTTCTAATCTGTGGATGTTAACAAAATACAGGCAAAGGGTGATCCTATGCTCCTCCTTAGTGAAACCAATAAGAAAAAAATAAAATAAAATAGATGAGAGTTTAAACTGAATAACTATATTCCACAAGAAAAGTAGAACAAGTACAACCTGGCTACAAATATACTTTAGCCATAACATTCCCAGCTGTAAGCTACCCTATTACATAGTACAGTCTCCACTCATATTTGAGCCATTAGTAAAGAAGAACTCCACTGAACATGTATATGGAGGCTGTCATATTTGTACTAGAAGCAAACTGGTAACTAAAGAGGTTCATTCCAGTTTTCCTGGTCCCAGGAGGTGTCAAGGAACAATATGCCCCAGTAACCTCCTAGTTCTCTTTCAATGACCTTCCCTTCACAGTTGCAAACTCTTTCTGCTCCACAGCATTTCAAAATAGATCTTTCCAGGTTTGGAAGCAACTGTTTTATGAAAAAAAAAAAAAAAAAATTGGAGGACATGTCTATGAACAGAGTTTTTTCTTTTGAGGTGAAAAATAGCCCAACATGTTAAGAAAGAAAGGCCATTGGAAAGAAAATTAGTGAGTAAAACATCTCTTCCTAGGGTTGTTTTGTTATTTTTCTTTTTAGAAAGTTTTAATTAAGTTGTTGAAAAGGAAATGAAAAGAAAATCTGCACATGACGATTTAGTTCCTCTGTGGGGCTTTGCTCTATGAAGGATGCCCAGGTTCTACCTGTCCATAGGGAGCCTGATTCTAGGTTCTGCTAGGACACAATTCTGTCGGGCTACAAATGTTGGGCTACAAAGGGAACTTCATAAAACTCATAGATGTGCACTGAAATAGTATTTTAACCATTTTTTTTTCTGCCTTGTGAACCTTGCTTAACACAACGTCCCAGTGAAATCAGTTGAATCAGTTAATTTACCTTTTTGAGGAAAGGAAAAGAATCTGAGGAACCTCAGTGAAAGGGTTCTACCAGTGTGAAAATTGCCTTAATATTAAAGGAACAGAAAAAGATGTATAATTTGGGTTTATAAACATGGTGGAGGCTTTACAGTTATCATCAAAGAAAATGAAAAAGTTTTAAAATAATTTCTACTTGGATTTTGCTGTCATGTAAAAGTTTGCACAGGAGAGATGTATTCTTCCCTGGCTTAGTTTTTTTTGTTATTATAGTTATAATTTTTTTTAGCACAGTGGGAATTTTATTGCGGATGCCTGGCCTGTCTCTTAACTCATGCTAATTATATTCATAATTAAATGTTAAACAAGAATTGACTAGGCCAACTGGCTTGCACAGGTGTTTGTGATATGAATGGTTTAATGCTTGCACAATAAATTATTGGATACAAATCTGCAGTGATCTGCTCAGTGAGAACCTTTTTCAAGAACTTAGCTGTACATGATAGGTTCAGCATAGTACTTTGAAGCCAGGACTTGCAAATAGCACTCATTAGGCAGAATTATGTCAAAACCGTGACTTGTCCTCAATTACACAATCACTAGCAAGGCTAATATTTTTTTTTCTGCACTCTTACCTGCGATGGGACACAGGTGCTCAGAGCATTAATGTCTATGCAAAGCTGGAGGAGTCATTGAATGCTTGGTGAAAATGTCTGGGAAACATTGTGTGGTTCACTTCAATTTGAAAAAAAGCTGTTTATATTTGTAACTGATAGTCAGATCAATCACTGAGGATCTGTTAACTCTCTGTTAGCTTTACGCCAGCTGTGGGTTGACAGAGTGTGCAATCAAAAACTTGCAAATACTAAAAGGCATGGATTTGCTCCTCTTCCACTTACTTTTGGGGCATGGAAAATAGTATATTTGTGTTATTTAAATTTCATCTGTTTTTAAGAGAATCAGTTTGTGCAGGAAAGAAAGGGCAGAAGCAAGAAGGAAACCAACTTAAGAGTTCATATGTGGGTTAGAATAAAAGAAACTTGTAGAAAAACAAGCAGGAGAGAATGGTGAAAGGGAAACTGAGAAATCCAAGCAACAATACTGGGCAGAAAAGAGGAGGAAAAAGAGAGAGAAGGAGCTCTTTAGTGACTGTGACAAGATCTCTGTAACCTGGAGTGCTTGAGGGAGGCAGGGGGTAGAGGAACTTTCCATGAAGTTTATCCTGAGCTCTTGACAAAGTGAGAATTGTCACTCCAGGTTCAAGAGGAAAAATATTTTACTGGGCTTGTGACTGAAGCTTCCACCCAGGGAAAGTAATAACAGGAGGAGAAGCAGCCTATAATCATAGAATCATAGAATAGTTTGGGTCGGAAAGGACCTTAAGATCATCTAGTTCCAACACCCCTGCCATGGGCAGGGACACCTCACAGTAAACCATGACACCCAAGGCTCTGTCCAACCTGGCCTTGAACACCGCCAGGGATGGAGCATTCACAACCTCCTTGGGCAACCCATTCCAGTGCCTCACCACCCTCACAGTAAAGAACTTCTTTCTTATATCCAAGCTAAACTTCCCCTGTTTAAGTTTTAACTCGTTACCCCTTGTCCTATCACTACAGTCCCCAGTGAAGAGTCCCTCTCCAGCATCCTTGTAGGCCCCCTTGAGATACTGGAAGGCTGCTATGAGATCTCCATGCAGACTTCTCCAGGCTGAACAGTCCCAACTTTCTCAACCTATCTTCATACGGGAGGTGCTCCAGTCCCCTGATCATCCTCGTGGCCCTCCTCTGGACTTGTTCCAACAGTTCCATGTCCTTTTTATGTTGAGGACACCAGAACTGCACACAATACTCCAAGTGAGGTCTCACGAGAGCAGAGTAGAAGGGCAGGATCACCTCCTTCGACCTGCTGGTCACTCTCCTTTTGATGGAGCCCAGGATACGGTTGGCTTTCTGGGCTGCGACCGCACACTGCCAGTTCATGTTCATGTTCAATGCCCCAGTTAGATAATTTCAGAGGTGCAAAAATGAAAGAGATGGGAAGGGGTGTGGGGAGTGGTGAAGAGAAGACAAGGAAGGGAGGGAAAAGAACTCTCAAGAAGAAGAGAAGGCAATGCAGGAAGTCATCACATGCAGTGCTGTGCTGTCTTCATCTCTCCATACACCTTCTATCTAAAACTTGTTAGCTTCCCAAATAAGAGTAATGAAAGTAACACCACGTATCCCTGATTGATGATCAGAAATAGCAAAGAATAGCATGACAATATCATGGTGAAAAAAAGATGACAACTGAGTTTTCTCTGGTCCTCATCATGTAGATATTTGAAGACCTGGACTAGTACACTATTTGAGGACCTGGACTACTTCAGAGTAAGCACTAACTTTATGGAGTACATTTATGCATCCTAAATACTTCAAGCAGCTTTGGCCCCTGCTAAATTTAAGCTGGTTTCACTTATACAAGTCCTTCAAGAAACTATTACCTCTCACTGGGCTCTCCAGCACCAGTGTGCTGCTACCATACTGTGTGAGTGCTCCTAACATCAGGTCCTTCGTTTGGAAATTTCTCTGCCAATTTGTGCAACTGTGCAGGTCCTCAAGTTCTATCAGGTAAATCCAGTCATAAAATATGTCTTAATATGTGCCACTACCTTGCAGTTTTATAAAATATGCTTTCATAATGACGAAAAGAGTACATATTACTATGTCTATGTACTCTTTGCATCTTCAGAAAAGACTCCTGATAACAAAGAATTAATTGAGCTAAAAAGCCACAATTTTAGCATTTATACTTAGGACTATGACAAACCTTTGAACAAAAATCAGGTAGAAGTAAAATTAAGTAATACTGACCCTAGTTTATCCTTACCTTTAACACCTGAGAGCAGTAATAGGTAGTGAAAGGAGTTACAACAGCTCTCTTTTTTCTGGAAATGTTCTAGAAACGGTCTGAAACTCTCATGGAGAAAGAAACAAGAAATTACATGTTCTAAAAATTCCACAAAGGCAGGCAGGCACAGAAAAAAAGTCATGAATGGTCAAAAAAACACCCTCACAGTTTAATATCACACATACGGGGCTGGAAAAAGAAAATGCTATGCTGCTCAAGGGCATGATAAAATACAATAATATAAATGGAATAATAACAATAGCAGTATCTACAGAACGCTCACTGAATTTCACAGAATTTCAAAGAGAAGTTAAGTCACAGGTTCAAATCAGGCACAGACTTGTCAGGGTGGAACTCTGAGGTTCCCATTCAACTGCAAGGTCCTGTACATGGGTTGGTGAAATCCCAAGAACAAATACAGACAGGGCAGAGAATGGATTGAAAGCAGTGCTGAGGACTTGGGTGTGTTAGTTGAGAAGTTCAGTGTGAGCTGGCCATGTGCACTTGCAGCCCACAAAGCCAACCATGCCCTGGGCTGCATCAAAAAGAGCATTGAGGGAGGGGAATCCCCTCTACTCCGTTTGTGCTCTTACCAAGGCTGGGCAGAGTTCAAAGTTAATAGGACTCATAACGTCTCTTGATGGACATAAATTGTGAAAAAGTAGTGCTGGAAAACTGGGTAATGTGGCTGCAGAAAAGCATCTTTAGCAGCTGCACTACACCAGCTGAACCAGATAACAGCTGAGAAGGGAAGTCAAGTAAAATAAGACATAGTGTGGGAATGGAAGAAATGAGTAGTGCTATACATCCTCCTCCTAAACGGGTGTGAGGGAGTGTGTAGCCTCAAGACAAGCTATTGCACAAGAAGCTCAACGAACAAAAATTTTACTTTTAAGGATGTTTCCTTGCATGCTGAAATATTTCTGCTATCTGCTGCCTTCTCCTTGTTGCACAGGTATTAAATTTGAAATGCCCACCGTTTTAAAATAAAATGCAATTTACTGGCTTCCTGCAGAGTCAAACTGCTCCCTTTGACTCCCTTCTATATAAAATTCATTAGCCTGTTAACCCGTTTGACTACTGTTACATTTTGGCCAAAACGTTAATGCTTTAATTGCCTGGGAAGGTAGTATATCACACAGATAATCTTGCTAAGATCAGGAGCGCAATCTAATTCACTGACAGCTCATGGTCTGACTCATTTGCTGTTAAGCACTTTTGAGTGATAGAGTTGCAGTGGGGAAAAAAAAAAAAAAGAGTGCAAGCCAGGCACAAACCCTATTCAACTAGGTTTGCTTAAATGGTTAGAAAATCAAATGGTGTATTAATCACTCACACAAAACTTAAGATCTGAAGCAATCAGAGAGGTACAGCCCTCAAAGGTTTTAGAAACCTAAAACGTGACTGAGAACTGGAGATCTGCTAAAGTTCATCTGAAATACTTGGTGTTTGTACCTCATTTTCAGGACAGCCCTGGCAATCAAGGGAAATATTTTCCAAGCTAGTATTGTTCCAGTGTCATGTAAAGGGCAATAGCTGCACATATAGAGAAGCGGGAGTGAGCAATGACCAGGACTAACACCCAACCTAAATTGCACTGTATTATCTTCTCCCCACGCTCCTACAGGTGACAATGAAAGTAAAGGGAGAGGGAGGAAATTGCCCTGGTACCTACACAAAGTGCTTACTCATAAAGGGGGCAAATACAGGGAGTGCACAAGCTGCAACTTCTTTTTTTCCTTTTCATTTTCCTTTTTCTTTTCTCCTTTTCCTTCTTCTGTTTCTTTCTTCTTCTTCTTTTCCATTTTCTTCTTTTCCTTTTTTCCCATTGTTTTTCTTTTTCCTGTTCTTTTTTTCCAGTTCCTTTTCCTTTTCCTGTTTACCTTTTCTCTTATTCCATTTCCTTTTCTTTTCTTTTTCCTTTTTTTCTTCTATTTTTTTCTTTTTTTTGTTTTTATTTTCCTTTTCAGACAAAAACAAAACAGGAGAAGCAGGGAGGGTTGCCTGGCAGGCAGGCTTATATGTGCTTCTGCAGCTCCAGCCTTGGGCTATCAAGTGCCACTTCTAGAATAGCCTTTTCCTTGTCCTGTGTTTGATTTGCATCTGCATGTTCACATGCAGCCAGAACTAACTTACACTCTCTGCAGCTGAGGTCATTGTTTTTTTTTTTAATTTAAACCACAGATCAGGGCACCTGATGAGGCTATATTCCTGCTTGCAAGCTAAAGTGTATTAACATTTTTAAAAAAGAAACTTTAGCCTTCTGTGTGGATATCCTCCACAGAGAAATATTGAACCATGATGGGAGTAACCACTTTAGGGGATGTTAATAGAATTTGATCCAAAATCTGTGGTTTTGCTTTGAAGCAGTAGCTATCCTTTAGTTCAGATGGTATTTGTGAATCACTGCCTCAAAAAAGTGGTCCTTCTGGAACATGCTTTAGGCTTATGACAGACAAAATGAAGTAGATTCTGCCTCAGAAATCTTGAAAAATAATCTTAAATTTGACATAACAAACCATGCCATTAAATGATATAAGCCACATAAGCACAAAGCAGGTTTTAAATCTGAAGAATAATAATCCTGTTCAGATAGGATGCTTTCCATCCATTTGGATAACAAATATCTGATGCAGCATATAGGCAGGAAGTTGTTAAGACTGAGATCCCTTAAAACCTGCATTCTTACTAGGTAGTGACTGTGGTAGCCTGTTTTCTACCTCTGCTATCTGTTAGTTGCTCAGACTGTACAGACACACACAGATCACGCATGCACACGTACACTAAAGATTTCTATCTTGAAATAAATACCTGGTTTATTTTACCGTCTTTAACCTCTCAGCACCAGTGATCTAGAGTTCCCGATGCTAAAGAATGATACAAAATGCATTAATGCTTAGCACTAGGAAATACCAACTCCTGGTGCCAAGAGGTTCATAAATACAGTAATGAAACCTCTTGACTCAGAGTGAGCACTATTTAACAAAACAAGCATGAACAGCCTCTAGGAGGTTTTGCAGCTGGATTGGTTCCACTGTGCCAGAGCTGAACCTCCATGATAGTAGTTTTAAAAACTGTGCGTGGCTAAAAAATGGAGTTTAAAGAAGCCAGGCAGTCAAAAATTAGAAATAAATATGTAAAACTGTGGAAAGGAAAAGTAAATGCACCTCTGTATCACATACCAGAAAAATAGACCTCAAGAATCTCCAAGTATGAATTCAGTGACAGATGTCAAGGTCTTAGGAAGTGTCCACCAAGCTTTATTTTGCACATGTTTCTGAACAACTACAACGAGTGCTTTGTGTGATAATTTACTAGCAAATCAGTATCAATAAATCAGAATCATGTAAGTAGTCATGTTTATTATATCCTTGTTGCTTAATATTCATGATAGTAATTTATCTTTATAGTACAGTTTCACTGTTATCTCCTCCAATGCTGTAACTTTGAGTCAAGCAAGCTGCAAATGTAGAAGGTCAAGTAACCCTTTGAAGGCCATAAAAGTTCATTCACTTGGAATTTGCCTGGTTAGAGGTTTTGTTTTGGTTTGGTTTTTGTAAGGATGCTTCAGTGGCTCCTTAAAATATTTATACTATAATTCTTAATCTAGCATTATTTATTTAACAAATATCACTGCAAAATGAGAGTTGCAAAGCAGTATATGGATACAAATTCTGTAAACAAAGAAACCAAATTTTCTAGCACTTCGCAACTGAATACGGTCATGAAATTTGGAGTTAAGGTTGGTATTTTAGCAGACAGTCATTCTTTTCTTTTAACGAATCTAAGGCACACACGTATTTAGTATTTCCTAATGTTTTGCAATGGCAAAATTAATTAAGACAATTAAGACAATTCTTTTTTAAATGTTGAAAAAAGAAAGAAATGTCATCCTTGGTTCAACAAGGTGTTTTGCTGTGCTTTCTCAGCTTAAATGAAAGGAAATGAAAATCCCATTTCAGGCCACTTTTCACTTCAGGAGAAACAGAAAGGAATTACAATCTAAGTAGGAGTCAGGATCAATCATGTAGGAATTGTTAACCAAGTTGGCAATGTTAGAAACAGGAGTTTTTATCTGTGGGACGTGGCTTACAAACAACTACAACTTCTACCTGTCACAGCTGAAGCTGAAGCTGCTCATTGCTGATTTAGTGAGACCTTAGTTACCTAAAATCTAGACTAATAGTGTCTTTTAACAATGTTTAACATATTTAACTGTGTAACCCTTGTCTCTTCTTTTCATGTACTTTTTAATAGAAAAATGAATTTTAGCTTTTCCAGTTGAGCTGAAAGGACCTATACCTTTCTTTTGGTGCAATCATAAAACATTACTAGGTTGAACAAGAAAGAACAAATTAAAAAATTATGTAGATGTCAAGGTCTTCTGCATTGCCTATGAATTAGAAATCAGCAGAAGCATTTTTGATTTTTCTTGGGCTGTTTTCTTTAATATTTTTGTCTGATTCTGATTTGCTTCACCATTTCACTTCAGACTGAGTTTATGTAGTAAGGGATTCAATATGTAAAACTCTCCTGGTTAAAGGCAGTTTATAACTATACAATAGTCTTATTGGTATGTCCACTTGTCTTTCATTTAAGATGAGCTTTAGATGAAGTTGTATTGGTTACTGCTCATAATTGTTTCTCATCTAGGAACATATTTTTCATTAGACAGGAGGTGAAGGCCACACAAAAAAATATTGCTGATCAGATGGATGAAGTATAAACCTACCTCATCACAAAGATAGCATCTGAAAATGCCTCAGGTTTATTTATGGCAAACAAAAAGTATGACTAGGCTTCAAGAAATTATGAAGATAAACAGACATAAAAGACATTTTTATTCTAAATGTAAACTACCGCTAAATGTATTTAGATTTACACCCTATAATTATTATGATTATAGCAATTAATCAATCAACTGATTAACATGTAGGGTCAGAAGGACACAGTGATCTTATCTTGAAGCTTGAATTAATTAATTATTCCTTACTCTACATTATTATTTTCAATTTGTGTATGTTTTCTCAAAATGCCCGTATTGACAAAATATATGTTTTGGGGTTTTTTATTATGTATTGAGTCAAGCACAGGAAGTTACTGATGTACAGTTACTAATTTGTCATCAGAATTTCAAATTAATTAAAAGATTTTTAAAGCATTGCATAATTTTTAACTACTTGTTATATTCTAATTAGCTAGGTTCAATTAAATTGTTTTCAATGTAGCAACTTAAGAGCTCTCAGCTTTTCAAGTGGAGTCAAATTCAGCGGGTGTATATTGTTGCAATGATATAATTCTGTGCTCATTATACCACAAGCTAGTGAAGTCTTTCTGAACAGTGTGTTTGTTTTCTGTCTGTGGCAGCATGAGGATTTTCCAGTGCCACAGACAACCCTGCTATCAGGTCTTCATGAAATTCAGCTACATTTTTAATTTGTTTTATGCAAAAGTATTACTTCCAATATCCTCTTCATTGTACTGGATATTTCCTCTGACTCCTTGCAGTAGAACTTGGGTCACACTGAAGTCATTCATTAATAAAATTCTTGCTGGCTCCAGGTGTTAGTAGTTCACTGCCATTCCTCTGGCATCCTTGGTCATCATTTAACCAAGCCCCTTTTTATCTCACTATGAACATTGTTGCTTTTAGCGTGTTATTAAAAGTTGTCCCTTTTTTAACTTAGTTTTAGGTTTTTGCATTGTATGAGTATCTTGATAATTTTTCAGTGTCTTTCTCACAATAATGAGCTTTAGAACTGTACAGGACACATCAGTCAAGGAAAGGTGACCCTGCTTCCCCCCCTGCCCATAAACAGGAATGCCAGATTTTACTGCCCTACATACCCTATTGCACCACCACTTTGCCTGGTTTCCTACTGGTTGTCAGTCCCATGTTTGTTTGACATTCGTGGTTCTTGAGAACTTGGGTTAGGGTGTTTTTTTTTCTTTTTATATCTTATGTTGTCTTATCTTTTTCTTCTATTCCATAGTTGCTATCTTAAAGCAAGCCTAGTAAGCCCTGATTGTATTGAAGAAAAACATATATGCTCTGTCAGATAGCACCTAATTCAACGGCTTGTCCAAAAAAACATTCAGATGGTCTGTGCCTGTAAACCCACATTTCTGCCCAATATCACTTACTGATCTACACTTTGATTATGCTTTGATGAATAAAAAAATTCAATAGGCTTTATATACACTTGTCTCCACCCACAGGCTGCCCTTTGGACCATGGAATGGCCAACAAGGATGCTGGCACTGTGCTGGGGGGGTTGGTTTAGCTGCTCAAAGGAGGTTGCCGTTGTGTTGCCTTCCCTTGTCCTCTATTATAACCATCAATTCCATACACATTTTAGTTGTAGTAAACTATCTTTTCTTTTTGCCCTTTTTTCTCATAATGCAGGGCTGAAATACTCCCCAACTGTTATCATCCTTGTTCCCCACATTGGCAATTCCATCACAACAGGCCAAAAGAATGTCTAGCCTAAGTTTAGAAGAAATACTGTAGTCTTCCAAATATCCCGCTTTCAGGCAGAAGAGGGGCAGGACCTCTTTTTCTACCTCCCAAGAAGTAGCAGCAACCTTTGGGAAATCATTCCCAGAGTGCCTGTCCCATGTCTCCTGCCCTGCTGAGCTTTTTCTTCTCCTCCTTTTCTTCCTCCTGCCAGGCCCCCACTGCAAACAGATACAATGCAATTGTCTTCTCCACATGTGCTTTTTCTCCCTTTTTTTCCAGTCCATAACACCCTACTGCAGTGAGGCCATGTCCTGACTGGGGCTGTTGAGCTGTGCTAGTATCTATATCATCAAAACGAGATGCTACAAAAATCCAGCTGTTGGCTCTCTCACTTAGCTCTCAGAGAAGCTCATATCCCAGCCTGTGTTATGTTGGTTTGTTTGGGTTTGTTTTTTTTTAAATGGCAGTGTAGGAGATAGAAGTAATAGCAGTAGGTTTGGTGGCCCTAAATAGAAAGGGTAGGAGAAGCAGCTATCATCAAGCTTTTGCTTTGAAATGTAAACTTAGCAAAGACTTCCCTGATGAAGTATACATATGGAACTACAAAATACCACTTTTTATCCATTTGTTTTCCTGACCATAACCATGTTTTCACACTGTCAGCATTTTCATTAGAAGCTCTTTTTGTCAGAGGTTTATAACGAGAATGTAAAGATTTGCTATGGGCTAAATCTCAATCCAAGAGCAAATGTTTATACCAATTCTGAAAACAATCAGCTTGCCCATTTGTAGTTATGCATGTGTTCATCATCTGTTACTGCTTGTCCAATGCTCTGCAACTTCTGGAAGGAAAAAGAGACATCTGGAGAAAAAAAAAAAAAGCTATCCTGCAGATAGCACACTGTATGCTCTCCTGAGTTATTGAACAAGGTACTACATAACTGCAGGCTTTTCAGTTGATACAATTTTGGGTTTTGGTTTGGTTTTTTTTTAGGGCTGGTGTGTTTTTTTTCTGAAGCTTGTCAAATTTACTGCAGAGAATATTTTAATGGAGAATTTAGACTGTTCTCCTTTTATGCATTATTTACATGGAATTTGAGCTAAAAATTCACTGGAAATTATTCACTTAATGAACTGAGCCACTTTTATGATAACAGGCATGATGAATTCTTTGAAAATGTTTCAGCATATCTTCTGGACCTCTGGGTTAACAGGGCTTTCCTGTCTGTCACTTCCACTCTGTATCAGTCATTAAATCCCATGATGCTCTGAGGATGAGCTAAATTTAAGGGATGATTTACAGTTTTTATCCTTCTCTGGCTATGATGGCTTGAACAAAAAGGTACATGATATGAGCATGCATAGCAACATAAGGGTAGATTTGCACACAGAATAATCAGTTAGGACCAGGCTCATTAAATTATTTATATCTGCAAATCCTACCTGTCCTCAACATGTATCAATATACAGTTTATTTGGATAAACTGCAGTTCTAAAGATAAGCCAGGAGCTCATTCTAGAATTGCCTCAATTTTAATACAAAAGCTGCCTGAGGTCAGAGCACATCAGAATGCTTTGTAATAGTTAGTATGTGCATACAATATTTGTTATAAGTATTTACTTTATAATAGTATTAAATTGATACTCAAGTCCCTTTAAAGACTAGATTATATATTAACACTGGAGTGAATGAGCATCTTCCTTGCTGGAAAGTAATGGGTGGGTTGAGATGTTGGTGCTACTGTGTCATGAAGAGAAGGATATAACCACCTAAGCCCAGGAGCAAGGCAGAACCTGGGAAGGAAGCCCAAAGAGAGACTTATGTCTCCAGCAGAATCTGGGAGAGCATTTCCTTCCTGGTTCCTCTGCTGTTCATGGCTCTGTATGTATTTACAGACTTGGGTCAAGTCAGGCTGCAGGATGCACTTCTACTGAAGATCCCGAATCTCTCTCAGTGCATGCTGAAGATCTCTGAGCACCTCTCTGAGGATGGGATTCCCATCACGGTTGCCAGGAGCAGAACAAAAATGAGCACTATAACACCCACCATTAGTAAACAGTGTAAAACCTGGGTGGTTTACCTTTTTAAAAAGCTTGATCTATTCAACAACAACAAAACAATCCTTCAGGGGCTTACTCCTACCCCAGGCTTCCTCAGACAGAAAACCTTGTCGCAGAGCTACTCTCTGAGTGAATTTTCCCACGGCTGCCTGTCAGTGCCATTCCAGAGTCCTGCAGGAGCTGTGTTACCTCCCCGTGGCCCTGCCATGCCACGGCAGAGCCCAGCTGCGCCGGCAGCCTGTGACGCCTGTGCAGCCAGCCCAGCTGGGGCTGCCACGCTGCTGCCAGCACACACGCCATCTCTAAGTTTACCCAGTAAACCTCATGAAAAAGGAATAATAAAATGAGATCCTTATTAAAGTTTCTCAGTCGACAACTAAAAATGCATTGTGTCACCTTATTGTAAATCAGGTGCATCTCCAAATGCAGCAGGATGTCACACCAAAGTAGCTGAAGTAATTTCTAAACAGCTATAGCTAAAGCAGTTTGAAAAGTTTGTACAGACCAGCCTGTACAGCCATGAGGGAATTTAGTTTTTGCTTTGGGAAATAATTCATGAACAGTTATAACTCATTGACAAATCATTGTGCAAACAATGAAAAGAGCTTTTCAGGATGGTCATGAGCACACATCTGGTGTGAATGTTCTCAGAATACTTCTCCACACTGGCATGCACAGCCCTTTTGTCTTTGGGAGAATTTGAGTGAATAAAAATGCTCACCTGAATATTTGTGAAGATGCAGGCTCTCTTTTAGCTTTATTTACCCAGTTCTGCTTTCAACCAGGAAGCTTTAAGAACCTAATTAATTATGAGCTAATTAACAGAGCTGTGCAAAGGCAGTGTGAGATATTAGTATTAGTATAACTATTTCACAGAGAGTAAACTGAGGCATGCAGATTAACTTGTGTAAATCAGATACCAAAGCAAGCAGTTACAGCAGCAGTCCTCTCAGTCCCATTCCCCCCCTCTGCCTCACCAATACTTTTTGCTATACTTTCACGCTGTTTCCAAGCTTCACACCTGTCTAGTAAGGGTTAAAACAAGATTTAAAATCCTATATAAATTCTGTGCAAATATGTGTTCCGCATAAATCTGGGCCACAAAATTAATACACTTGTATACATTTTCCCCATCTGCTATATTCCTGACACATCCAGCTTGTGGCCCAGAACGTTTCACGGAAGAAAGGGCCATCTCCACGTTTTGTGCAATAGTTCAAGTGGAGTTATAGACATAGTGGCTTTCTATGTCTAGCAGATTTCTCTACTAGACATAGAAAGCAGCCTGGGGTCCTTTGGAAAGTTTCTTCAAATTTGTCAAACTGCTGGGGGAAGGAGGAGTGGTATTTTAGTTTAGGTCTTGGTTGGGATTTTTCATATGAGGAATTAAACTGCATATTTATTAAAGAAATATGTTTTTTTCCTTTGTAGTCTTTTATTGTTGTCATCTACTGTAATATATATACGTGTGTGTATACATAATGGTTATACGTTTTCCTTTAAAAAGAAAAACAACAAAACAAGACCAAAAAACATTCAGATAAGGCTAAGGCTATCTCAAACCTCCAAGTCGTGTAGGAGTAATTTCAGGGATTGTGACCTGAGAGAGGCAGTTCTTTTCTAGTTTGTGACCACAGACTCTCTTACCCTAGATGTGTGCCTCTAACATATTTTCCTCCATCAGGAGGTAAAGGAGGTGTTCACTTGAAGACAACATGCTGAAGAAATAATGTAGGACTGTGTTGCCTCAATAAAACTTAGTGGCTTTACTGAGAGCTATATTGCGTGTTAGGAGAATGCATAGCCTGTCCAGCGTGAGGCTGCTACACAGTGTTCCCCTGGTGCACCAGCCTGCTTCTTCTACAGTTGCAATCAAAGTGTGTTTTCCAGGAGGTTGGTTAAATATCCTTGGGAGGAATCTTGGCCTTTCATATTCTTTAATTCATTCCCCATACCAGATTTTGTGCGTGTGTGTGTTATTCAGCCATAGATGCCAATATACTGCACAATTTTTAATATCCTGGAATTTTCTTCTCCCAATTAAAAAAAACAAAAAAGAAAGAAAAAAAAAGAAAGCAGTATATTTGCTTTTTTATGTTTTTTGTTGACACTCTACTGGATGTTTGTTCCTAATTGGACCTTGGATACAGTGGCACATCTTGTGAGTTTGTGGACTAAAAGCTGAGGTCTAGCTGAGCTGGCTCCAAGTCATAACTTCAGAAGAATCAGTGTGGCAGTTTTAAGTCACCAAAGGACTCCTCTATGCATGGGGATTCTCCTGTGACTTTCTTACTTGTAGAGCCATGTAGTTTTATTGTTACTTCTGGGAACATGCAAAAGATCAGAAAATCTATGTATGCATCCTATTTCTTGATCAGTTTGCACTCTGTGATCTATGTAGTATGTTCGTTGTCATAAATAATCATGCATCTACTTGCTCATAAAATGATGTTCATTATATACTACTCTTTCCGTCATAAACACATTTACTGTACCGGTAATGTACTTCCAATGGAAACAGAAGGGTTAGCTGTATCACATGCAGAAATGACGTGGCAAGCTTACCTGACTAATGTTATTTTTGATGGTGGTACAATAATAAGAAAAAATTAGGGAATCATGCAGATGCATGGAGGTGAAAATAAGAAGCTATATCAGAAAGAAAGACTAGACAGAATTATGAAGATTAATTAATTAAAATAAATACAAATCATATTTTGTATTCAAGTACTGTTGGGACTAGAGTTCTGGAAGTATAGATAGGGATGGATTTCAATAACGTCAAAGCTAGATAACACAAATCAACTTTCTTTTTCAGAATAGACCTTCTTAGGTGCACAGCTATTTTCTAAAACAGCCTGACCTTAAACTCTGTCATAAGTTAAATAGAAACTGAAACATTTGAAAAATGCCTTGCAATTTCCATGCATTCTCTGATTTTTTTAAATGCATACACAAAATAACACCATCATTATAGTAGGGTGGGTAGTGGGGCTGGATTACACTCCTATATTCAAGCTGTCCATTTAGCTTTCATGTTCAGTATGTCAGAAATTAACAAAATCACCCTTTGAAGTCCACCATGCAATAGCACGACTGGATGAGCTCTCACATTTCATTTTACCATAGCCAGTCATCTCTATTAATACAGCAATACTGTCTTTCACCAGACAGAGAGCTCAATATTTGTCTTCTCCACACATTAGGCCTTCCCACATAGAGGCAATGTATCTATATTTAGCTGACTTCTTTGGGTTTTGTTGGTTACTCACACTGGCTGTATGGTTGTGCTTTTGCATCAAAAGAATTATTTTATCAAGTTGCATAGTAACTCCCATGTCCAGTAAAATGAAAAAGAATTAAGATTCTTCACGTTACTCAGATGCCAGATGATGGCTTTTTTGCTACTGAATAAATCCTTCACTCTGTAATTATTTTTTTTTATTCTTTTTTCTTTTTTACTTGAGGGCATGAGATATTTGATGGAAAGTAAAAGACTGACAAGCAAAGAGGAAAGTGAGGCAAGAAAGGTGGGTGCAGTTGGAATTGGGAGTTTCAGGGAGAGATTTGTGTAACGACAAGCAAGAGATCTGGGTGCAGATTAGTGGTTTGCCTACTTTTGCATTTTGAGACTTGCATAATGGTTGTGTACATGAATCCTAGGTGTCTTTTTGCAAGGCTCTTTGCTGAGCAACACAGGCAGGTCTGAAAGAGTCTCTCTCATAGAGGACAGAGCCCACCCTTATGAAGTTCAGGAGTTCATTTATTACTGCTCATCACCACATCTTCATGATGAATGACCATATCAAACTCCATTTCCAATAGACATGATCCTGAACAGGTGATAACTTATAAGCACATACCAAAACATTTAGAGGAAAACCTCCCAGCAATGCCATCAGGCTCTAGGGAGCCAGGGAGGTCCTACTTCCCATTGTCATTGCTGCTTTTCCCATTGATGTTAACTAATTCCTTTCCACAGTAGTAGAGATCTCTGTGTCACCAGTCCCTTTGATGGACAGGGGCCCTTTATAGGTACACATGGGGCCCATGCTCCTCTTCAATCTCCACTACAGATATCCACAAGTTTTAAATGGGTGGATGCCGTACTGACGAAATCATTATTTCTCTTTATTTTCCTCCCTCTGCTGTGCCTCAATCTACTTACAGTAAAAGACGCTGAATCAAAAAGAGAAATATCTATATAGAGCTCAGTTGCTGTTATTCCACTTGTGTGGTTATCAGTGGATGATGCCATTTTCCACCTTTTCATACGTTTTTTCCACAACCTAGAGAAAGGTCAGCTCATCTCTGGTCCATGTTCTCTTCCCTTTGGTTCAGTCCTATTTCCAGCTGTCCAACATAGATTTATTTTAAAATGCAACAAATAACACAGGGAAACGATCAGTATTTTGAACAGCCTTAAGGTGCTTTTACGTGTTTTAAAACGAGGAGTATACAGGGCAGCTGCTTCATTACCTCTGTGCATAACTCTAGGTATACCTTCATCATTATTTTATCGTTTGCCATATACTCCTTGTGAAGAGAGGAAACAGGCATTTATATGCTCACTTCATCCATCCTTGGGTCCCTTTTGCATGTCTCTTCCTCACACACTGCTTGCAGAGCCAATGCCACAGAAATAGAGCTGCACAGTAATTGGGATTGTACTTCATGAATTGTTCCAAGGAGAAGAACAGAACAAGCATTTCCAATGAGGACACAATATATCTTTTGCTGTGCTCTCATTTATCGCATGCATGGTGCAAAAGCAGGTTAGATAAGCATCCTATGATGTGACTTTATTCTTTTTCTGTTTGTCCTTTATACTTGCAGTTTGTAATTGGAAAGGGCTGAAGACGATATACCAATAATAGAGGGGGAAAGCCAGGTGCACAAGCTCATGTGCCATCTCAAAGAGGGAGGGAGCTTAAATTGCAGCCAACTGGGAAATTTAGGTGCACAAACTTAAAACTAATAGTAAACTATCCACATACAACTTTTTGGCAATGCCAAGACCCCCTCCATTTGTCCAAAGTCATATAGTGTGTGTGTGGATGGCTTTGCATGGGAAATGATTCTGAACTTTGCAAATAGCTTTTATTATAGCTCCTCTGTGACACTGCTAGAAAACAGATTAGATCATAGCTCATTTCTCTTTTATTATTCTGACAGTGATTTCATTTGTTCAGAACTTCCATTTTGCCTTTAATATCTCATATGCGGTCACATTTTGGGAGCTTTTGAATGTGTTGGTTCTGTATTCACTGCTACATGTCTCTCACCTTAGCCAACTCATTACAGAAAGCATCCTTCCTAAATAACAAATATTAACAAACATGTATGAACTTCAGATGATATAATTCCAAGTTCATTTCCTTCGCTATGACTGCCAGGGAAGGATCAAATAAGGAGCCTGCCTTATCCCTAAAATAAGGCATTCTAGTGTGGGAAAAGTCCTTTGTTTTATACCTATAAGGGGGGAAATATATTAAATCCTGACCATGCAAAGAATAGAGCTGAGTCCTCAGCTAGAACTTCAGAAATAAAAATGTTTGATAGCCCAAAACAAGCACTTCAGACAGCCATTCTCTCCTTCAATACATTACACATTTGCCTTTTAAAGTCAACTGCACCAGAGCATTTGTACTACACTGTTAATGTGCTTTCAAAATGAATGTGGCTGGCCCCAGTGGGTTCCATTTTAAGACTTGGTTTGGTTTCTTTTTTAGCAATGTAAAGGCACTATACCATGGTCCTTTTTCTCCTACCCATTTGACGCTGTCCTAGAAGGCCTGACTGGGGATTAAGTCCTTCCCACTGGTCTCCAGACATTACAGCGACCATTTTGTACTGCTGGTCATTTGGATTGCCTGGAACAGACTTCTGCCTACTCTAAAGTTAAGTTGTGCAACCATACAGCAGAAGCTGCTCAGTAGAAAAGCCTAAAGGTCATTTTTGCGCATATACCATCTTTCTAACGTAGTCTGTGGACAATAATTAATGATTTAAGCCTAAAAAAACCCAGCTACAACCAAATGCAATATAAATAAATATAAATAGCCTGCAACAACAAAAAAAAGCCCACACCAAAAACCTTTGTGCAGTCTATCTTGGATCATTACAGTTAACTAATTTTGGGGAGTAGTATCAAAGCAAAAAAGCTCTGTAATTTTATTTTCATGTTCAGCTGTGACACTATGATGTTTTTTGCTTTTTGGGTCTTATGTCTGGGTTCTTTACCTACAAAAGCCAGCTGAGGGTTTGTTTTTTTTTCCCTTTGGATCACAGAAAAATTTATTTCTGTGACTGAATACATTTTAAAATATATTTTAAATGTTTTCTATTATTCTCTCCTTCTGCTCTCTACACATGTTAAAAATCCGTTCATTGCAAGGGTCTGCAAAAGGAGCTGGAAACAGCTATGTCCTTTCTCTGGGGCTCATTTTCTTTGTGAGCCTGCAAGTAAATTGCATTTGTGTGTGTGTTTGTGTGTGTGTACGTGCACAGGCTTAGTCCTCAGGTGGAACTGTGGTTCCTGTGCTTTCGTTCTCGAAGCTGTTATTCTGGAAGGGAATGGAGGCAGCTGTGTTTACAGCTCAAGTCTTGGCATACATTTACCAGAATCTATTATTCATATCGTTCAGTATCAGGGAGAGATCTCAGGCCACCTGTCTATCTGACAAATTCACCCTTTTGTGAGCTTTCTGTTCATAGCAAATTATGTTCACATTGATGAATTGAGTTTTTATGAGCATTGCTAACTAACATTCTCACAGAAGGCCAGGGGCAATAGACTGCAAGTGTTTTTGGTCCACAAGTAAATGTTAAAAAGAAAAAAACCTGCCAGTATTTAAAGACAATTTGCCATGGAGGGATAGTTAAAATATTTGGCAAAGCCTTGATATTTATACATCCAAGAATGCCCATGAGTTATTACAAATAGCATGCTTATAACAAAAATAAAATAATTCTTTTTCTGTACTGTCCGATGTGATTATGGGGGGCTTTTCTGTATTCTATGTAGTAACAGGTAGCCAGTGATTAAAGCTTTTAACAAACCCTTACCAGGGCTTAACATAGTGTAGGAACCATTCAGTTTTGTAAAGGGCATCTTCTACTGAAAATAATAGCGCAGCAAAATCAGTGGAACAAAGCTAAGTCAACGCGAAATGATTATTTACCTGGTGTTTTCAGCATGGAGCTGGTTCATATCCAAGATAAGCCATCAGCCATGGTAGCAGCTGTACCCTATACATCAAAAGATCTGTAGTTATACGTCAAAATATTTCCATAATGATTTTTTGTTGAGATGTGCTGGGACAACATTCCCTATGTGCACCCAAATTCCTCATGACCCTTACCCAACCCTTTGGTAGTGGAACACAGTGTTGGGGATTGAACATGACCCGCCCCTGACAGCAAAAGCTAGTAAGCTAGATTGCAAGTGTGCAGATACAGCCTCTAGGTAAAATAATAAATGCTCAGCTACACCAGGTAAATATATTTACTAAAATACCATGCATCTAGTGTCGTTTAATATGCTTTACAGCACCTGAGACACTGCATGAAGCATCCCAGAAGCTCCTCAGGTCTTGGAGCAGTTGGAGGATAACATGAATACAACAGGGTAACTCTTGATGTGGTCAGCTGTCAGCATCTAAGTGACTGAATTCCACCACATCTACCACAAAGATGCTTTTAGGAGCCCACAAAAAAAAGGGATGGCAATAAGTGACATTTTAGTGAGACACCTAACACTACTAGTCATATTGTGAGATCAAATTTCCAAAGGGGAAAAATAAAGGGGAAAAAAAAAATTAAAAAAAAAAAAAAAAGAATGAAAAACAAAGGGAAAACAATGCTTAAGAGGCCCTTCTTAAGACACAGAGGAGAAAAACAGGTTGGACTGAAGGAGCCACCTGGCCGCAAACACTGGACTACCTTCACCCCATCTTGTCGGGATGCAGAACAGCATCCCTTCACACCCACGGTGGTGCTGCCTCTCGCCCGCTCTGCTCCTCTAGTTGAAAGCGTGGCAGCCTTGCCTGTTGTTTTGATAGGTGCGAATGGAGCGGCTGCCCCTCGTGAGCTATATCTGCCGTTTCCAAATCTGTACCGCCAAAGAAACAGGTTGCGCAGTGTGGCCTGCTGATCTGCGCCTGCCTGGCCAGTAGCTTGGACATAAGGAGCACTGCTGTTACCATTTTCTGAAGTTTCGAGTCGAGGCAGAGGGTGATAAATGCGGTGGGTTGCTTTCAGTGTATCAGTCAAACCGCCAGTTTGGAAGACCTTTTCCGTTAGGAGCCTTTGAATTTAAATTTCACATGTGCCAATCAGGTTGTCAAGCGCTTTGGTAGACCACCATTTTCTCAACTGGAAGGGCAGCATGAGTCTTAACTGTAGCTGAAAGCCTGTTCAAGCTGGCCATTCCTTAACGGGAGAACATTGTTCTGCTTTTCCTATTTTAACCCGTGCATTTTTGAGGTATTTTTAGCAGTGTCAAACAAATTTGTAGAATTGGTGATTAGTTGCCCAAAGAGCATAATATATGCATTATTAATTATAGAAGGTAAGTTTGGCTAACTGTCATTTCTATACAGTAGCAGTGCATGAGGATACATTTTAACAATCTATAAATAATTGATAATTTTTTTGCTTTCATCTTCTTTCCTAGTTTGCATAAAACTAATGACTTGGTAAACGTTACTCACTTCAAAATATTCTGCTGCTCCTATGAAAATTAAACTAACACTGTAACCTTAGCAAATAAGGAGACCTTTCTTCTTATTGTAGGTTAAAAAAAAAAAAGAGAGAAAAGATAACTCTTCCTTGAATCAAAAATCTGAGTCTGTGAAATCCAAATGAAAATCATTCATAGTACAAAAATGTGAGTGATAAGGGAACTACTAAAATAAAGAGATCTGACTTTTAGAGGATAAAAGAAAAAACTCAGGAAAGTTGCAATTTTACTTTAAGTCTTTAGAATGGTCAGAAGCAGTATTTTTTAAGCTTTAAACAGGATAAAACTATGACACAAGCACAAAAAGATAGATCAAGGAAGCCTTCAGTGTGAAGTGGTAGTATTTTCAATACTTATCAAATAACTGCATGCATAATCCCATAAATCAGGTTAACTGAAGACTCAGAATTCTTCTTAAATGAGGTGTTTGGTTATAGTTTCTGGCTGCTTTGTTAATATGATTACAGTACCTTGCTGGTTCCTTGAA